>NC_045806.1:117802716-118124540 GCF_009873245.2 Balaenoptera musculus | reverse complement strand
CAATCCAAAGAAGATATAACAATTATAAATATATAAGGACCCAATATAGGAGCACCTCAATACATAAGGAAAATGCTAACAGCTATAAAAGAGGAAATCAACAGTAACACAAAAATAGTGGGGGACTTGAACACCTCACTTACATAAATGGACATATCATCCAGACAGAAAATTAATAAGGAAACACAACCTTTAAATGATAAAGTAGGCCAGATAGATTTAATTGATATTTATAGGACATTGCATCCGATAAGGCTAATTATTAATTCTCCTTTAGCCAGACTCATCAAGAAAACGGGGAGAGGACTCAAATCAATAAAATTAGGAACGAAAAAGAAGTTACAATGGACACGGCAGAAGTACAAAGCATCATAAGAGACTACTACAAGCAACTCTATGCCAATAAAATGGACAACATGGAAGAAATGGACAAATTCTTAGAAAGGTATAACCTTCCAAGACTGAACCAGGAAGAAATTGAAAATATGAACAGACTAATCACAAGTATTGAAATTGAAACTGTGATTAAAAATCTTCCAACAAACAAAAGTCCAGGACCAGATGGCTTCACAGGTGAATTCTATCAAACATTTAGAGAAGAGTGAACACCCATTCTTCTCAAACACTTTCAAAAAATTGCAGAGGGAGGAACACTCCCAAACTCATTCTACCAGGCCACCACCACCCTGATACCAAACCCAGACAAAGATGTCACAAAAAAAGAAATTTACAGACAAATATCACTGATGAATATAGATGCAAAAATCCTCAACAAAATACTAGGAAACAAAATCCAACCACACATTAAAAGGATCATACACCATGATCAAGTGGGATTTATCCCAGGGATGCAAGGATTCTTCAACATATGGAAATCAATCAATGTGATACACCATGTTAACAAACAGAAGAATAAAAAGCATATGATCATCTCAATAGATGCAGAAAAAGCTTTTGACAAAATTCAACACCCATTTATGATAAAAACTCTCCAGAAAGTGGGCATAGAGGGAATCTACCTCAACATTATAAAGGCCATATATGACAAACCCACAGCAAACATCAATTTCAATGGTGAAACAGTGAAAGCATTTCCTCTGAGATCAGGAACAAGACAAGGATGCCCACTCTCACCACTATTATTCAACATAGTTTTGGAAGTCCTAGCCACAGCAATCAGAGAAGAAAAAGAAATAAAAGGAATCCAAATGGGAAAAGAAGAAATAAAATTGTCACTGTTTGCAGATGACATGATACTATACATAGAGAATCCTAAAGATGCCACCAGAAAACTACTAGAGCTAGTCAATGAATTTAGTAATGTTGAAGGATACAAAATTAATGCACAGAAATCTCTTGCATTCCTATACACTAACAATGAAAGATAAGAAAGAGAAATTAAGGAAACAATCCCATTTACCATTGCAACAAAAAGAATAAAATACCTAGGAATAAACCTGCCTAAGGAGGTAAAAGACCTGTACTCAGAAAAGTATAAGACACTGATGAAAGAAATCAAAGATGACACAATCAGATGGAGAGATATATCATGTTCTTGGACTGAAAGATTCAACATTGTGAAAATGACTATACTACCCCAAGCAATCTACAGATTCAATGCAATCCCTATCAAGCTACCAATCGCATTTTTCACAGAACTAGAAAAAAAATTTCACAATTTGTATAGAAACACATAAGACCCTGAATAGCCAAAGCAATCTTGAGGGAAAAAAAGAGAGCTGGAGGAATCAGACTCCCTGACTTCAGACTATACTACAAAGCTACAGTAATCAAGACAGTATGGTACTGGCACAAAAACAGATATATAGATCAATGGAACAGGATAGAAAGCCCAGAGATAAACCCATGCACATATGGTCACCTAATCTATGACAAAGGAGGCTAGAATACACAATGGAGAAAAGACAGTCTCTTCAATAAGTGGTGCTGGGAAAACTGGACAGCTACATGTAAAAGAATGAAATTAGAACACTCCCTAACACCATACACAAAAATAAACTCAAAATGGATTCAAGACCTAAATGTAAGGCCAGAAACACTAAAGCTCTTAGAGGAAAACATAGGCAGAACACTCTTAGATGTAAATCGCAGCAAGGTCTTTTTTGACCCACCTCCTAGAGTAATGAAAACTAAAACAGAAATAAGCAAATGGGACCTAATTAAACCTAAAACCTTTTGCACAGCAGAGGAAACCATAAACACAACAAAATGACAACCCTTAGAATGGGAGAAAATATTTGCAAATGAAGCAACTGACAAGGGATTAATCTCCAAAATATACAAGCAGCTCATGCAGCTTAGTATCAAAAAAACAAACGACCCAATCAAAAAATGGGCGGAAAACCTAAATAGACATTTCTCCAAAGAAGACATACAGATGGCCAACAAACACGTGAAAAGCTGCTCAACATCACTAATTATTAGAGAAATGCAAATCAAAACTACAATGAGGTATCACCTCACACCAGTTAGAATGGGCATCATCAGAAAATCTACCAACAACAAATTCTGGAGAGGGTGTGGAGAAAAGGGAACCCTCTTGCACTGTTGGTGGGAATGTAAATTGATACAGCCACTATGGAGAACAGTACAGAGGTTCCTTAAAAATCTAAAAATAGAATTACTATATGACCCAGCAATCCCACTACTAGGCATATACCCAGAGAAAACCATAATTACAAAAGACACATTCACCCCAATGTTCATTGCAGCAGTATTTACAATAGCTAGGTCATTTAAGCAGCCTAAATGCCCATTGAGAGATGAATGGATAAAGAAGTTGTGGTACATATATACAACGGAATATTACTCAGCCATTAAAAGGAATGTAACTGGGTCATTTGTAGAGACGTGGATGGATCTAGATACTGTCATACAGAGTGAAGTAAGTCAGAAAGAGAAAAACAAAAATCGCATATTAATGCATATATGCGGAATCTAGAAAAATGGTAGAGATGAACTGGTTTGCAAGGCAGAAATAGAGACACAGATGTAGAGAACAAACGTATGGACGCCAAGGGGGGGAAAGCGGGGGTGCTGTGGTGGTGGTGGGATGAATTGGGAGATTGCGATTGACATATATACACTAATATGTATAAAATAGATAACTAATAAGAACCTGCTATATAAAAAATAAATAAAATAAAATTCAAAACATATATATATAATGTCTAGATCTTGTTTGGACCCTGTTTAAAACAAACCTACCATGAAAAGATATATTTGACAGAGTAGAGAAAATTTGAGTATAGATGGTATTAGATGATATTAAGGAATTTAAATAATTTTCTTGGGTTAATTTATCAACGTTGGTAGGTGTTACAATGACACAGAGATTGTGCAAAACCTATTTTAAACATTCTTATCAGCTAAAGATGTATATTTAAATATTTTCAGGTAAAAGAATATAATACTGGGATCTATTTTAAACCTCTCTTGAAAATCAAACAAAAAAGACAAGTGGGGGATCAAAGAATCAAAATTCAAAAGTAGTGATGATTGTTGAAGGTATGTGATGGGTGCATGGTGATTAATTATACTGTTCTCTTTACTCTTGTGCATATTAAAAATTTTCCATAATAAAATATTTTAAAAATACTGAACATGAATACAGATTCAGAGATGGATTTAACTAAAGCATAACAGATGTGAACAGTGTTCAAGAGATGCTAAAGGGCAGCAAATCAGAGATGCCTCTTTTAAATGCTTCCATGTGATTCAGTATTTTCTCTGTTGTAGCAATTTTTCTCTATATAGTACTCGCCTACTTAAATGCTAGTTTCCATACACTATGTGCTAGTTATTCTCCATTTGTCTCTGTAGATTGATTGATTCTTTATCCCTTTCCATCTTATTCTGCGTTCCAGAAAAATTGGCTTGGTTGGGATCCCTTGCCCTCTGGCTTCCAGCTTGTTCTAGCCAAAGGAACATACTGTCAAGCTGTCTGAGGGTGGAAGGAGAGAGGTCAAAGTATTCATTCCTCTCCTTCCCTCCCTTCTGTGCTGCAGGTGCTCCAGGCTGCATTTCTTTATTTGTAACAGCTCCTGTGTTCAACACTCTCCAAGACATAGAGCTTGCACTCTGGGTTCCAAGAAGCATTGCCTCCCCTTGTCCCTTCAGGATAAGGAATAGTTGTGACTTTAAAATCTTGCTAACCCAGGTATGCTTTCCCATAGTTTGTTGTCCTGGACCCTGCCCATATTTTTGTATCTTTGTTCAGCATAATCTTTTCAATTGCCCCTTTTGAGTGTGCCAACTGTTTCTTGTTAGGACCTTGCATAATATAGGCTATGAGCTTCATTGGAGCTTGGAAATTGTCTCTCTTTCTTTTGTTCATTATGATTGTGATACCTGTAATACATGACTGTCTGGCATCTAGTAGACATAAACATTAGTTAAAGGAAAATAAAAATAGAGGAAATGAATAAAATTCAACATTATTTTCTGATTTGAAAAACATAAATTAAGGAATAAATACATGCATAATATGTTTTTTAAATAAATTTATTCATTTATTTGTTTTTATTTTTGGCTGTGTTCGGTCTTCATTGCCGCGCACAGGCTTTCTCTAGTTGCGGCAAGTGGGGGCTATTCTTCATTGTGGTGCGTGGGCTTCTCATTATTGTGGCTTCTCTTGTTGCGGAGCATGGGCTCTAGGCACACGGGCTTCAGTAGTTGTGGCTCACGGGCTCTAGAGTGCGGGCTCAGTAGTTGTGGTGCACAGGCTTAGTTGCTCCGTGGCATGTGGGATCTTCCTGGGCCAGGGATCGAACCCGTGTCCCCTGCATTGACAGGCGGACTCTTAACCATTGCGCCACCAGAGAAGTCTTCATATGTTATTTTTAAAAGGCTCCATCCATTAGCTTCTTGCAGAAAGTAAAAAATTAGGCATATTTGCATTGAAAATGTCATGAAGAAGATAATAATAATTGATATTAAAATTGAAAAGGGAGGCCAATATTTCATTATTTAAAGTCAAACCCTAATAAAATTCTAGTAAAACAGTGCCATCTCTCCTTAAATAAATCTGCAATGGAATTCCATTTTATAATTTGACAAAATGATCCTAAATTTCATGTTGAATAATAATCATATGAGATTAGGCAACAGGTTCTAAAATAATAAGTGGTAAGGAATTTGCTTTGCTAAACAATAAAATATAGGTAAAACAGGGTACTTATTAGGAGAATTCCACTTCTGACAATAGTATACTAATTTATTTGGAACTAACTTCCCTCTAATAATGACTAGAACATATGTGTGTGTATAGATATATATAGATATAGATAGATAGATAGATAGATAGATAGATAGATAGATAGATAGATAGCGAGAGAGAGAGAGAGAAGAACTGAGCCCAACTTCCAATCATTACAATCCCTGGTAGTCCACCGGACATAAATATAAATTGTCTCTTTTGGAAGATATCATAAACCTAGGCCTCAAAATACTTCCAAAATTCTTCATATAAAAGCAAGTCACTTAATTAAAAATAACCAGGCTTTAGAGGTGACAAGACAGAGACAAAGAATAGACAATAGAAACAGGCTCACAGAGGATCTAGATAATGGAAATATCATACACAAACTTTAAAACAAATAGGCTGAATATATTTAAGGAAATTCAACACAAGATTGAGAATTTAAATGGATAACAAAACACTATAATAGAAATTTTAGAAATGAAAAAGTAATTGTCTGATATTCAGAGCTCAGTGGGTTGATCAAACAGAAGATTAGACATACCTTAAGACAGAATAAGTAAAATAGAAGATGGGTCATCAGAAAACTATCAGAATGAAACACACACACAAAAAAAGATATAAAATACAGAACAGTTTATAAAACACATAGAGGACCCAGGAAACAGATATAATATACATAGAATTGGGGTAGCAGAAGAAAAGAAAAAAAATGGGGAAGAAAAAATATTTGAAGAGATAACAGCTGAGAGTTTTCTAAAATTGGTTAAAGACATTGGGCTACAGATTTAAGAACAAGTACAAAACCAGAGAAAGTGAATACTAATAAGGCCACACAGAGGTATTTCATAGTAAAATTTCTGAAGGCCAGCACAAAAAATAAAATTTTAATTAAAGTCTTATGAGGGAAAAAAGGATTACTTTTAAAGGAAAAAGTAATATGATTGACAGTTAATTTTTCTACACAAGACAATGGAAAAATATCTTAAAATTACTAAAAGAAAATTTACTGCCAATGTATAATTCTCTTTCCAAGAAAAACAAAGAGGAGACAAAACATTTTAAAATAAGCAAAAATAAAGACTTTGTCATAAGTAAATCAGTACTAAAAGAAGCAGCTAAAATGTACTTATGTCTGAAGGAAATAATTTGAGATGGAAGTTCAGAGGTGAAGGAGGGAATGAAGAGCATCAAAAAAGGGTAAATATGTGGATAAATCTAAAAAATAGTAATGTTTAAGTACTTGTAATAGTACCTTGTGGGATGGACAATATAATAGATAGATGATAGGTAGATAGATAAATAGATAGATAGATAGATAGATAGATAGATAATAGGAAAAAATTTGGAAATGTCACCCAAAAGGGGAATACGTAGAGTTAAAGTGTGCAAATACAAAGAGTTTCTGTATTATCCAGAAATGTGGAGAAAATTTGGACACATCAGTAATGTATTTTGTAATCTTTAGGGTTGTACCAAAAGTATTGTAAAAAGATATATAAAGTATAAACTAATAAAAAAGGAGAAATTGAATAATAAAATATACCCAATAAATAAAAAACAAAAACAAGAAAATGAGAAAAATGACATAGAATAAATGAGACGACTATAAAGCATATAGTGAGTAATTAATCCAAAATATAGAAGTAATTACATTAAATGTAAAGACAAGATTTCAACTAAAAAGAAAAGATTATCAGACAGAAAACAAAGAAAAAAACAATCATAACTAAATGGTGCCCATAAGTGATATATTTTAAATATATGGAGAGAGAAAGTTCAAAAATAAAAGGATGAAAAAAAAAAAGTATGCAAACACCAAGCAAAAGAAAGGTGATATAGCTACATAAAAAGAAAGTAGGGGCTTCCCTGGTGGTGCAGTGGTTGAGAATCTGCCTGCTAATGCAGGGGACACGGGTTCGAGCCCTGGTCTGGGAAGATCCCACATGCCGCGGAGCAACTAGGCCCGTGAGCCACAACTACTGAGCCTGCGCATCTGGAGCCTGTGCTCCGCAACAAGAGAGGCCACGATAGTGAGAGGCCCACGCACCGCGATGAAGAGTGGCCCACCCTTGCCGCAGCTAGAGGAAGCCCTCACACAGAAACGAAGACCCAACACAGCCAAAAAAATAAATAAATAAATAAATAATAATTAAAAAAAAAAAAGAAAGTAGAGTTTAGGAAAAATTAATTATATAATAATTCTAAATGTGTATGCATCGAATAACACACCCTAAAAATATAAATACTAAGCATGACATAATTAGAGGACATATAGACAAATACATAATCATAATGAAATATTTTAAACTGCTCTCAGTAACTGAGTTAAGTATCACAAAAAAAAGCCAATTAAGAACGTCTTAATTAACAATCTTGACCAAATTAACATATATAAAACACTGCACCCAACAATATCGGGATAAGTATTCTTTTCAAGTGCATGACAAACATTTTCCAAAACTGTACGCTGTTCCATCAGTTGTTTCAACATATTTCAAAGAAATAAAATTATACAAAATATATTATTTGATTATTTGCCTACCATGATATTGAGCAAGAAATAAATAATAAAAAGATAACTATAAAATTCTCAAATGTGTGAAAATTAAGTTATGCACTTTTAAATTAACCATTGTTTAAAGAAGGCATTGCAATGGAATTTGAAAAATATTTGGAGCCAAATAATAAAAATGTTATGTATCAAAATTTGAGATGAAGTTGCAGCTCAATATCAAAAAAACAACTCAATCCAAAAATGGGCAGAAGACCTAAATAGACATTTCTCCAAAGAAGACATACAGATGGCCAAGAAACACATGAAAAGGTGCTCAACATCACTAATCGTTAGAGAAATGCAAATCAAAACCAAAATGAGATATCACCTCACACAGGTCAGAATGGCCATCATGAAAAAATCTACAAACTATAAATGCTGGAGAGGGCATGGAGAAAAGGGAACCCTTCATCACTCTTGGTGGGAATGTAAATTGATATAGCCACTATGGAGAACAGTATGGAGGTTCCTTAAAAAACTAAAAATAGAACTACTATATGACCCAGCAATCCCACTACTGGGCATATACCCTGAGAAAACCATAATTCAAAAAGAGTCATGTACCACAATGTTCATTGCAGCACTATTTACAATAGCCAGGACATGGAAGCAACCTAAGTGTCCATCGACAGATGAATGGATAAAGAAGATGTGGCACATATATATAATGGAATATTACTCAGCCATAAAAAGGAATGAAATTGAGTTATTTGTAATGAGGTGGATGGACCTAGAGTCTGTCATACAGAGTGAAATAGGTCAGAAAGAGAAAAATAAATACCGTACGCTAACACATATATATGGAATCCAAAAAAAAAAATGTTCTGAAGAACCTAGGGGCAGGACAGGAATAAAGATGCTGACGTAGAGAATGGACTTGAGGACACGGGGAGGGGGAAGGGGAAGCTGGGACAAAGTGAGAGAGTAGCATGGACATATATACACTACCAAATGTAAAATAGATAGCTAGTGGGAAGCAGCCGCATAGCACAGGGAGATCAGCTCGGTGCTTTGTGACCACCTAGAGGCGTGGGATAGGGAGGGTGGGAGGGAGACACAAGAGGGAGGGGATATGGGGATGTATGTATATGTATAGCTGATTCACTTTGTTGTACAGCAGAAACTAACAGTACATTGTAAAGCAATTATACTCCAATAAAGATAAAAAAAATTTTGAGATGAAGTTAATGCCATGCTTACAGGGAAATTTAAAATTAAATGCATATATTAAGCCTAAGAATGTATCATTAAGAAGTTATTAAAGGAAGAGTAAATTGAGCACAAGGACAGATCCAAATCAAAATAGAGAGAGCATTAACTAAAACTTTTCCTTTTGCCCTTAAATTGACAACTGGACCTCAGCACTGAGTATGAAAAGGCCCTAATTACTGCCTAGCCTAAAGAGCTGCAAGTAATTGAAATCAGACATTAACTTCCAGATCTTACTAAAGAGCCACATCTCATACCTTAAATAAACAACTACTTACCTACCCCTCACCTCCAACTCATCATCTCTCTGTCACTGGCCTTGTGAGGAATGTGGAGCTCATGGTTAGACACTTTGCCCTTCCCCGCCTCAGTGGTTGGGGAGAGCAGTTACTTTTGCTTTTCCTGATAAACAAGTGAGGGGAGTCTACAAGAAACTAAATCATAAAGACTGGCAGTATCTACTCAAAGGGGAGACTGCCACTTCTCTCCCAAGATGGAGTATTGCTGAGCTGCAGAATCATGCAGGGCCATCAGATGTTGCCAAACAAATGAGATGAATGTTCTTAGGGGTGAGTTGATAGAGTTTGACATTCATGCCCTAGAATTTGGAGGTGCACATGAACGTGAAGCGTCCACTCCTCTGGAAATTTCTGAAGGTGAAAGAATTCATAGAATAGTAATTAATACCAGTTAGGGAAGAAAAGACTGCAGAGAAATAGGACAGGAAAGAAGGGGGGTGTGGGAAGGATGTGGAGATAGCCCTGGAGTGGTCCTCGGTATTTCCCATGGCTGCAGGTAAAAGAACATGGAGGATATAGATGGAGCAGGTGTCTTGTCAACCCCTGCCTTAGATAGTACTTAATAATATTTGTTTTAAAAGGGATAGGGGTCCTGTAGTCAAATGCGTTGTTTACCACTTACAGCTTTTCCACATATATTAGCATTGTAACAGCTCAGAAAAGCCCTACGATGTTTACAGACTTATTTTGCCATGGAAGATTTGTCTTCTATTTTATATATATTTTTAAATATTAATACTTCTTAGCTTCCCATAAAATAAAATCTGAGGAACATCATTTTGAGAAATGCTGAATAAGCTAATCACTGACAGCTTCTAACCTTTGAGTCTTTCATTTTATTTCTTTTTTGTCCTATAAAGTCACTATAGGTCTTTGCCTAATATTATGATATCACTTAAAATAAGATAATTAGCTCAAAGTTTATTTTGCATTCATTTTGTGTGTAACAGGTATTTATTTTAATCAATAATCAAGTAACACATCAGTTACTGAAGCCTGACTATTGAAATTGGAGAAGTTTGTCAGAAGATAGGACACTATATATGGTTCATTTGCCACAAATGGGGAAGTGTAATAAAATTCAAAATTATTAATATTTCCATATTTTATTGAATTATTGATTAACAAATTAAAAATCAGGCATGCCCTGCTTTAATTGTATCAGGATTGTTTATTCTGACGAGCTATGTATAAGAGTGGTTCTAAGCAAGCTTTAATGGAGGAAGTGATAAAGAACTTTAATTTTCTTTTTGTTTATGCCCTTAAGCAATGTAAGTTTATGAGGTAATTGAAAGAAATTAAAGAAAAATATGGAAATTTTATTTTAATGAAGTCAAAAAGCTGGCTTATGGAAACCTGTTTCAGAAATGAGTTTAGCTACCTCTTTATTTCAACAATCACTTTGGAAGGAAAGAGCTCTGAGGTGGCCACTAGAGGCAGCTCACAAAGGAGTCATCCAGAAAAATCACACTTGAAGTCTTCCTAATTTGATGGCAAGTTCTTTGTAGACAAGTTTCATGCTTTATATAGCTTTGTAGCCAGTTCAGTGCCTAGCACAGCAGAAACACATGGCAAGTACTCAACCATTTGAGTATTTTTAAAAATTTAGATTTTGTGTGTATGTGTGTATATCTGCATCCTTTTGTAATGAAAGATAAAATATACATAGGTAAAGATGATTATTACAGTTGACTTAGTTGGAGGGCTTTTTTTTTCTTGTTACCATATTTTTAGAAATTTGTACAGAAATATTTCTCACGAGTTAATCTATAAATGGTACATTATTTTATAGAAATCACAATACCATAAGGCTGTTGGCTCAGGTTCCCAAATATTCTATATATGGTATTCTAAATCAACAAACGAATGAGGAAATAAAAAACTAGATACTATGTTCATTGTGAAATTTTATTTGCATTAAATCTCTAATCAATACATTTTAGAGGTCTTTGCAGGTAGATTAATGAAACAGTACCTGCACTGTTCCTCTTCATAGTGTTTTAATAATAATATATATGAAGTAAGTCAGATATTTGTTATGCTGTATCTAGAACATCCTCTTTTGGAGATGTCCACACAAAGGAAAAATCATTGTTGGCTAAAACCGGTAGCACTTACAGGAGTGGTGTGCAATGTCTTAAGGACAGAGAAATATGTCCCTAGAAAACTACTCATCAAAATGTTGCTTGAAAGTTGCTGGATTCAGATGATTGGAAAAAGGCAATCCAGGCAATATGGTTAATTCATAGCTAATGAAGACCAATGCAAGTCTGGGCTGGGTATAATAAATATATTAAGATTAGCAGATAGTTCATGAAAATCTTGCTTAACTTACAACTTTTGGTTATCTATTGGCCACAGGCCATGGGAAATCAATGAAAAACTACAGAATTATCAACCCAAATTCCTTTAGAGAGAGGAGATTGAAAAATTGTCATTCCTGAACACCAGCCATTGTTCAACACTGGGTCCCTCTGACACCAATATTTGGCTGTGTTCCACTCAGATCCTGTATCAAGCCTGTGGATTCATTTTCATTTTATTTGGGAAATAGTGACTTTTCCATGAAAAGTGGCATGGAAAGATACAGCAAATAAATGGGAAAACAATTTGAAATTGGAGTCAGAATGTGTCAAGTCAGAATCACATGAATATAGGAGTAAGAGTGGGTATAGCTAGGCCATGCTGCTAGCTCAGCAGCATTTATGATGCTTACATTCAGGTGCTATGTACTCTTGAGAATGTCTTAGGAGAATAACTGACTTACCCTGACATGCAGAAGAAAAGGCAGCATCCTTGTGGTTCGGGAAACTTGGATTTTATTCCTAGCTCTGTAGTTGATAAGCTGTACAATCTAATGCACGTCAGTTCCACTGGTGTCCATTTCCCCATCTGTGAAATGGGAGGAGTTGAAAAAATGATTTCAAAGATCCATTCTCTTCAAGTACTAACCTGGTGTGGTTCTGAGGTTTTCCTATGTGAACAGTTTCTGAGCTTAGAAGGTAATGGCTACTAAGGGAGATGAACTTATCAACAAGCAAGAGTAATAATATTATCCAACAGAATTCAGATCTGCTTGCCTGTGCACAGTAAAACCATTCTACTGACAGCCAGTTGTGATGAAGGAAAGTACAGTGTTTATTGCAGGGCACCAAGCAAGGAGAATGGGCAGCTCATGCTCAAAAGACCTGAACTCTCTGATGACTTTCAGAGAAGGGTTTTTTTTTTTTAAAGGCAACACTTGTGGTGAGGGTTGCAGTTTGTGGACTTTCTTTTGATTGGTTGGTGGTGAGGTAACAGGGTGATGTTTCAGAAATCTTAATCATCAACCTCCTGATTCCGACCAGTCTGGGGTCTAGTGCTTGTGGCAGGCATGTAGTCACCACATCCCTCCATCTGGGTAGGGGTCTTACTTCCTGCTGAAGAACTCAAACATATGCATCAGATTGTTATGTAAAGCCCTTGAGGAGGAACTAGGACTCTATTTTACCACTGACTATTGTTTTAGCTATCATTACTTTTCTTGCTTAACTGCTTTTCCATTGTTTCTGCATTTCCTCTCTTCCCTAATTACTAACTTCTTGTGTCTGCTCTTTGGCACTCTGTGAAGCCCTAGGAGAGAAAAGCCTTTTTTCTACAAATGAGAAATGCAGGACACAGAGGGGTTCTTGTACCTGGGAAGGCCCCACAGGGTTTCAATAACAGTAATAATAAACAGAATGAAAATGTGTTAAGTGTAAAGACAAGCAAAATTCCAAGGGCACATATAAGAGGGAACATTTATTTAGATTAGGGTGGTATAGTATTGAAGTTCTCAGCATATGAAAAGAGCTCTGAAGTAAAAAAAAAAAGAGGAAGATTTTGATCTGTAGATAAGGAGTGGGTTGCAGAAAATGACATGCAAACATATGGACTTTTGAGGTAAAGTTATTTAGGTCATGGCATGTAGGCCAGTGTGACCTGGCTATCAAAAATGTGGGAGTTAATGCATTGTCTCTGGAATCAAACGGACTGGCTCTCTGACCTTGAGCAAGTTACTTATCCCTTTTGAGCCAAAATTACTCATCTTAAATATGGAAGTTCATAGGAATGTTGTTGTGAAGAGTAAATTAGATAATGTATGTAATGGGCTTAAACAAATTCACGGCACATTGTAAATAAATATCAACATTATTATTATTGTTATTATTATCACCATTATTATTATTTAGAGCCATAACATTGGGCAAATGGTTTGAAGCCAAATTATAAATGACACTGAATGCCATGATAAATAATTTGGCTTCTATTTTATACAGTAAGGAGCTATTGACTGCTTTGAGGAGTGAAGCAAGATAAATCAAAAATGACAAAAGAGAAAGAAAATTATATACTTTTGCTGAAAAAATGCTCACCAGTGAAGTAAAATTAGTTGTAGTCTGTTCTTTAAAAGAGTCAACCAGTCTAGACATGTCTCCAATGAGAAACTCAATTTAAATATTAATAGAACACATCTCAGCTGTCGCTCAAGTCCCATTTCTTTGTTTCTCAGTTACAATCTGTGTTGATACCAACTTTTGCTACATGCCAGTGAAATTTCATTCTTTGTGCATCCATGGTTGTTCCTCTGAGGAAATATGGAAATGCAAATGGAAATATGATGAGGGAAAAAAATTAATGATTGACAGTCAAATTCAAAAATCAACTATCCATAGCAACTTTGTGAAACCTCAAGAAATGTATTCATGTTTCACTGTGACCATGATAAACACCAAATTTAATCACAAGTGCACAAGGGGGATTACTTGCTTTAATCAGTTTTCATTCTAGCAAAGAAAAAGTTGTTAAATACCGTAAGTGCCCAGTGCTTGGTCCTGTCTTGGAAATTTCTTTGCTTTGTGACCTGTCCTAAACACACTGAGATTATTCACTAATCTCCTCTAGTGTGTGTGTGTGTGTGTGTGTGTGTAAGAATCAGTATTAAAAGAGAAAATCACAGATTTTATTGAATAACAACTAAACTACTTCAAGCATTAAAAAACAACATGGCAAAATATAAGCAAAGTGAACCACATTTGCAGCTCATAAAACCTGATGAGAAAAGGACCAAGATGCAAAGAGATGAATGAGGAAAAGGATATACAAAGCTGCTTCACTAAAATGAACTATAAAATGTTAGCAAAGATACAGCTTTAGCTGTATCAAAATATTCAGCTTCACTAGCAGTAAACATACCTAAACAATACTCTTAACACATGCACACTATTTCTTAGTATTTTATGTTAGCTAAACTTTAGCTCCATGTTCCTAACCTTGGCTGATTTCCCAGACAAGATGGATGACTGAGCACAAATTAAAATCTCCTCCTTCACTGAAACATAGGAAAATGCTTGTTTCCTTTTTTATTTTAAGAATACCTAATTGTACTAAATATAAGAGTAGACTATCAATGGGCCAGAGAGAAGGGAAACCCAAAATGCAGAACACTAGCTGATGCTGGAAGATCACAGGAAGTCCTGATCAGAAACAAGCATTAGGGGCAAGAGTTTTAATGTCCTACAGTAACAGACTGAACTGACCCCTCAAATGGTTAGATAGCAAAACCAGGCTTTCTTCGTGAAGCAGGGCCGAGAATGACACTCTCTGCCCATATTCAGGAGCAGATACAACTGTACATCCAAGGTTGCCTGGGCTACAGAAAGGATGCTACTATGAGATTGGGAACTCAGCCTGTGCTGCACACAAGCATGGTGACTAGAATTATGTTATCCAAATAAAGAGCTCCAAGCTGCTCACAAAAGACTCTCTTCAGTCTTAAAACCCAAAACTGTTTGGCAGAGGCAACAATAGAGTTGCACAATGTGGAGAGACATGTATGATTTAAAACAACCTCCAAGGCAGGAGAACCCTCCATCAAAAATGATAAAGCACAAAAAGAAATCCTGATCCAAATAGGAAAATCTAACCCAAGAATATAGGTATATTGGAGCAAGTGGTCTTAGAAAGATAGACATACTTAGTAATTGTAGATATTTAATAAAAACTTTATGGAAATATCATTAAAATACCATAATATTTACCCTTTTAAATTGTACAATTCAGCTTTTTCTTTACTATATTTACAGAGTTGTGCAATCATCAACACTTTTAGAACATTTTCATCACCCCAAAATGAAACCCCATACCCATTAGCAATCACTCTCCATTTCCCCCATTCCCCTCAACCCTAGACAACCACTAATCTACATACTGTATCTATAGATTTTATTTCTAAATTCTGATCATAAGGTGGAATTGTATAATGTGTATCTTTACATGTCTGACTTTCACTTAGCATAATGTTTTCAAGGATCACCCATGCTGTGTCAGTGTTTTACTTCTTATTATTGATAAATGATGTCCCACTATGTGAATAAACCATATTATATTTATCCTTTTATCGTCTGATAGACATTTAAGTTGTTTCTAATTTTGGCTATTATGAATAATGATGCTATGAACATCTATGTACAAGTTTTTGTGTGGACATTTGTTTTCATTTATCTTCGGTATATATATGGGAGTGGAATATCTGTGTCATCTATTAACTCTCTGTTTAACATTTTTAGAAATTGTCAAACTGTATTCTGAAGTGGCTGAACTATTTTACAATGATATCAGCTATATATGAGGGTTCCAATTTCTCCACATCCCTGTCAACAATTGTTAATATCTTTCTTTTTTATTCTAGCCATCCTAGTAGGAGCAAAGTGGTACCTCATTGTAGTTTTGATTTGCATTTCCCTGATGATTAATAATGTTGAGCATCTTTTCATATTCTTACTGGCCATCTGTATATCTTAATGGACAAAATATTCAAGTCTTTTGCTCATTTTAAACTGGGATAATATTTTTGTACTTAAGTTGCAAGAATTATTCATATATTCTGGACACAAGTACCATATCAGATATACGATTTGCATTTTCTACCATTTTGCAGGTTGTCTTTTTACTTTCTTGATGGTATATGTTGCAATATAAATGTTACTACCTTGATGAAGTTGGATGTATCTATTTTTGTGATGTTGCTTATGTTTTTGATATCATATTTTAAAAAACATTGTTGATATCATATTTAGAAAAAACACTGTCTAATCCAAGGTCACAAAGGTTTACACCTATGCTTTCCTCTATAAGTTGTATAGGTTTAACTCTTATGTTTAGGTCTATGATGCATTTTGAGTTGTTTTTGTATATGGTTTGAGATAGGAGTCCAATTTCATTCTTTTGCAGTAGATATCCAATGGTCTCAGTAATGATATACTTTTGTTTAAATGGTGAAAATGTAAAGAAAACCAGTGAAAGAGTAGAATGTGAAAATGTAATCTAATAGAGCAGGAAAAGAATAAAGCTCAACAATCCAACAGAAAACAGAAAAGGAAAACAAAAGAAGTGATGCAGAAGCATGCTAAATACAGAAATTAAAATATCCCCCAGTGGGGGATAGATTCAAGATGGAGAAGGAGTAAGACATGGAGATCACCTTCCTCCCCACAAATACATCAGAAATACATCTACCTGTGGAACAACTCCTACAGAACACCTACTGAATGCTGGCAGAAGAATTCAGACTTCCCAAAAGGCAAGAAACTCCCCACGTACCTGGGTAGGGCAAAAGAAAAAGAAAAAACAGAGACAAAAGAATAGGGACGGGACCTGCACCACTGGGAGGGAGCTGTGAAGGAGGAAGAGCTTCCACACACTAGGAAGCCCCTTCACTGGCGGAACCGGGGGTGGGTGGGGGGGAAGCTTCGGAGCCACGGAGGAGAGCACAGCAACAGTGGTGCAGAGGGCAAAGTGGAGAGATTCCCGCATAGAGGATTGGTGCCGACCAGCACTCACCAGCCTGAGTGGCTTGTCTGCTCACCCTCCAAGGAGGGTGGGAGCTCGAGTTGAGGCTCAGGTTTCGGTGGTCAGATCCCAGGGAGAGGACTGGGGTTGGCTGCATGAACACAGCCAGAAGGGGGCTAGTGCACCACAGCTAGCCGGGAGGGAGTCCAGGAAAATGTCTGGAACTGCCTAGGAGGCAAGAGACCATTGTTTCAGGGTGTGCGAGGAGAAGGGATTCAGAGCACCACATAAACGAGCTCCAGAGACAGCCGTGAGCCGCGGATATCAGCACAGGCACCAGAGACGGGCATGAAACTTTAAGGCTGCTGCTGCAGCCACCAAGAAGCCTGTGTGCAAGCACATGTCACTATCCACACCTCCCCTCTCAGGAGCCTGTGCAGCCCGCCACTGCCAGGGTCCCGTGATCCAGGGACAACTTCCCCAGGAGAACACACAGCTCATCTCAGGCTGTTGCAACATCACGCTGGCCTCTGCTGCTGCAGGCTTGCCCTGCATTCCGTACCCCTCCCTCTCCCCGGCCTGAGTGAGCAAGAGCCCCCTGATCAGCTGCTCCTTTAACCCCATCCTGTCTGGGCAGGGAACAGATGTCCTCAGACGACCTACATGCAGAGGCGGGGCCAAATCCAAAGCTGAACCCCAGGAGCTGTGCGAACAAAGAAGAGAAAGGGAAATCTCTCCATGCAGCCTCAGGAGCAGTGGATTAAATCTCAACAATCAAATTGATGTACCCTGCATCTGTGGAATACATGAATAGACAACGTATCATCCCAAAGTTGAGGTGGAGGACTTTGGGAGCAACTGTAGATTTGGGGTTTGCTTTCTGCATCTAATTTGTTTCTGGTTTTATGTTTATCTTAGTTTAGTATTTAGAGCTTACTATCACTGGTAGACTTGTTTATTGATTTGGTTGCTCTCTTCCTTTTTTTAATATATATACATTATTTTTTTCTTTTATTACTTTTGTGAGTGTGTATGTGTATGCTTCTTTGTGTGATTTTGTCTGTATAGCTTTGCTTTTACCATTTATCCTAGGGTTCTGTCTGTCGTGTTTTCTTTTTTTGTTGTTTTTTTTTAAGTATAGATTTTACTGCTTGTTATCATTGGTGGATTCATTGTTTGGTTTGGTTGCTCTGCCTTTCTTATTTTTTATTTTTTTGTTTTTAATAATTTAAAAAAAATTTTTCTTTTAACAGCATTATTTTATTTTATTATTATTTTTTTCTTTCTTTCTTTTTTTTTCTCCCTTTCCTTCTGAGCCGTGTGGCTGACAGTGTCTTGGTGCACCAGCTGGGTGTCAGGCCTGAGCCTCTGAGGTGGAGAGCTGAGTTCAGGAAATTGGTCCATGAGAGACCTCCCAGCCCCACATAAGATCAAATGGGGAAAGTTCTCTCAGAGATCACAACCTCAACGCTAAAACCCACCTTCACTCAACGACCAGAAAGCTAGAGTGCAGGACACTCTATGTCAAACAACAAGCAAGACAGGAACACAACCTCACCCATTAGCAGAGAGGCTGCCTAAAATCATTATAAGTTCACAGACAGCCTAAAACACAACACCAGACATGGTCCGGCTCACCAGAAAGACAAGATTCAGTCTCATCCACCAGAACACAGGCAACAGTCCCCTCCACCAGGAAGCCTACACAACACACTGAACCAACCTTACCCACTGGGGGCAGGCACCAAAAACAACAGGAACTACAAACCTACAGCCTGTGAAAAGGAGACCCCAAACACAGTAAGTTAAGCAAAAAAATAAGACAGAGAAATACACAGCAGATGAAGGAGAAAGGTAAAAACCCACCAGACCAAACAAATGAGGAGGAAATAGGCAGTCTCCCTGAAAAAGAATTCAGAGTAATGATAGTAAAGATGATCCAAAATCTCGGAAACAGAATGGAGAAAATACAAGAAACGCTTAACAAGGACCTAGAAGAACTAAAGCGCAAACAAACAATGATGAAAAACACAATAAATAAAATTAAAAATTGTCTAGAAGGAATCAATAGAAGAATAACTGAGGCAGAAGAACGGATAAGTGACCTGGAAGATAAAATAGTGGAAATAACTACCACAGAGCAGAATAAACAAAAAAGAATGAAAAGAATTGAGGACAGTATTAGAGATCACTGGAACAACATTAAATACACCAACATTCGAATTATAGGGGTGCAGAAGAAGAAGAGAAATAAAAAAGGACTGAGAAAATATTTGAAGAGATTATAGTTGAAAACTTCCCTAATATGGGAAAGGAAATAGTCAATCAAGTCCAGGAAGCACAGAGAGGCCCATACAGGATAAATCCAAGGAGAAAAACACCAAGACACATATTAATCAAACTATCAAAAATTAAATACAAAGAAAAAATATTAAAAGCAGCAAGGGAAAAGCAACAATTAGCATACAAGGAAATCCCCATAAGGTTAACAGCTGATCTTTCAGCAGAAACTCTGCAAGCCAGAAGGGAGTGGTAGGACATACTTCAAGTGATGAAAGAAAAAAACCTACAACCAAGATTACTCTACCCAGCAAGGATCTCATTCAGATTCGACAGAGAAATTAAAACCTTTACAGACAAGCAAAAGCTAAGAGAATTCAGCACCACCAAACCAGCTTTACAACAAATGCTAAAGGAACTTCTCTAGGCAGGAAACACAAGAGAAGGAAAAGACCTACAATAACAAACCCAAAACAATTAAGAAAATGGTAATAGGAATATACATATCAATAACCACCTGAAATGTAAATGGATTAAATACTCCCACCAAAAAACACAGACTGGCTGAATGGATACAAAAACAAGACCCGTATATATGCTGTCTACAAGAGACCCACTTCACACCGAGGGACACATAAAAGACTGAAAGTGAGGGGACAGAAAAAGATATTCCATGCAAATGGAAATCAAAAGAAAGCTGGAGTAGCAATTCTCATATCAGAGAAACTAGACTTTAAAATAAAGACTATTACAAGAGACAAAGAAGGACACTACATAATGATCAACGGATCAATCCAAGAAGAAGACATAACAGTTGTAAATATTTATGCACCCAACATAGGAGCACCTCAATACATAAGGCAAATGCTAACAGCCAAAAAAGGGGAAACTAACAGTAACACAATCATAGTAGGGGACTTTAACACCCCACTTTCACCAATGGACAGATCATCCAAAATGAAAATAAATAAGGAAACACAAGCTTTGAATGATACATTAAACAAGATAGATTTAATTGATATTTATAGGACATTCCATCCAAAAAGAACAGAATACAGTTTCTTCTCAAGTGCTCATGGAACATTCTCCAGGATAGATCATATCTTGGGTCACAAATCAAGCCATGGTAAATTTAAGAAAATTGAAATCATATCAAGTATCTTTTCTGATCACAACGTATGAGACTAGATAACAATTACAGGAAAAAAACTGTAAAAATTCAAACACATGGAGGCTAAACAATACACTACTAAATAACTAAGAGATCACTGAAGAAATGAAAGAGGAAATCAAAAAATACCTAGGAAAGAATGACAATGAAAACACGACGACCCAAAACTTATGGGATGCAGCAAAAGCAGTTCTAAGAGGGAAGTTTATAGCAATACAATCCTACCTCAAGAAACTAGAATCATCTCAAATAAACAACCTAACCTTACACCTAAAGCAATTACAGAAAGAAGAACAAAAAAACCCCAAAGTTAGCAGAAGGAAAGAAATCATAAACATCAGATGAGAAATAAATGAAAAAGAAATTAAGGAAACAATAGCAAAGATCAATAAAACTAAAAGCTGCTTCTTTGAGAAGATAAACAACATTGATAAACCACTAGCTAGACTCATTAAGAAAAAAAGGGAGAAGCCTCAAATCAGTAGAATTAGAAATGAAAAAGGAGAAGTAACAACTGACACTGCAGAAATACAAAGGATCATGAGACATTACTACATGAAACTATATGCCAATATAAAGGACAACATGGAAGAAATGGACAAATTCCTAGGAAAGCACAACTTCCTGAGCCTGAACCAGGAAGAAAGAGAAAATATAAATACACCAATTACAAGCACTGAAATTGAAACTGTGATTAAAAATCTTCCAACAAACAAAAGCCCAGGACCAGATGGATTCACAGGCAAATTCTATCAAACATTTAGAGAAGAGCTAACACCTATCCTTCTGAAACTCTTCCAAAATATAGCAGAGGGAGGAACACTCCCAAACTCATTCTATGAGGTCACATCATCCTGATACCAAAACCAGACAAAGATGTCACAAAAGGAAACTACAGAGCATTATCACTGATGAACATAGATGCAAAAATCCTCAACAAAATACTAGCAAACAGAACCCAACAGCATATTAAAAGGATCATACACCATGATCAAGTGGGGTTTATCCCACAAATACAAGGATTCTTCAATATATGCAAATCAATCAATGTCATAAACCATATTAACAAATTGAAGGAGAAAAATCATATGATCGTCTCAATAGATGCAGAAAAAGCTTTTGACAAAATTCAACACCCATTTATGATAAAAACTCTCCAGAAAGTAGGCATAGAGGGAACTTACCTCAACATAATAAAGGCCATATATGACAAACCCACAACCAACATTGTTCTCAATGGTGAAAAACTGAAACCATTTCCACTAAGATCAGGAGCAAGACAAGGTTGCCCACTCTCACCACTGTTATTCAACTTAGTTTTGCAAGTTTTAGCCAGAGCAATCAGAGAAGAAAAAGAAATAAAAGGAATCCAAATTGGAGAAGAAGTAAAAGTGTCACTGTTTGCAGATGACATGATACTATACATAGAGAATCCCAAAGATGCTACCAGAACACTACTAGAGCTAATCAGTGAATTTGGGAAAGTAGCAGGATATAAAATTAATGCAAAGAAATCTCTTGCATTCCTATACACTAATGATGAATAATCTGAAAGAGAAATTAAGGAAACACTCCCATTTACCACTGCAACAAAAAGAATAAAATACCTAGGAATAAACCTACCTAATGAGGTAAAAGACCTGTATGCAGAAAACTATAAGACACTGATGAACGAAATTAAAGCTGATACAAACAGAGAGAGAGATATACCATGTTTTTGGATTGGAAGAATCAACATTGTGAAAATGACTCTACTACCCAAAGCAATCTACAGACTCAATGCAATCACTATCAAACTACCAATCGCATTTTTCACAGAACTAGAAAAAAAAATTTCACAAATTGTATGGAAACACAAAAGATCCCAAATAGCCAAAGCAATCTTGAGGAAGAAAAACAGAGCTGGAGGAATCAGGCTCCCTGACTTCAGACTATACTACAAAGCTACAGTAATCAAGACAGTATGGTACTGGCACAAAAACAGAAATATAGATCAATGGAACAGGATAGAAAGTCCAGAGATAAAACCACACACATATGGTCACCTTATTTTTGATAAAGGAGGCAACAATATACAATAGAGAAAAGACAGCCTCTTCAATAAGTGGTGCTGGGAAAACTGGACAGCTACATGTAAAAGAATGAAATTAGAACACTCCCTAACACCATACACAAAAATAAACTCCAAATGGATTAAAGACCTAAATGTAAGGCCAGACACTATCAAACTCTTAAAGGAAAATATAGGGAGAATACTCTATGACATAAATCACAACAAGATCCTTTTTGACCCCCCTCCTAGAGAAATGGAAATAATAACAAAAATAAACAAATGGGACCTAATGAAACTTAAAAGCTTTTGCACAGCAAAGGAAACTATAACCAAGAATGAAAAGACAACCCTCAGAATGGGAGAAAATATTTGCAAATGAAGCAACTAACAAAGGATTAATCTCCAAAATACACAGGCAGCTCATGCAGCTCAATATAAAAAAACAAACAACCCAATCCAAAAATAGGCAGAAGATTTAAATAGACTTTTCTTCAAGGAAGATATACAGATTGCCAACAAACACATGAAAGGATGCTCAACATCACTAATCATTAGAGAAATGCAAATCAAAACTACAATGAGTTGTCACCTCACACTGGTCAGAATGGCCATCATCAAAAAATCTACAAACAATAAATGCTGGAGAGGGTGTGGAGAAAAGGGAATCCTCTTGCATTGTTGGTGGGAATGTAAATTGATACAGCCACTATGGAGAACAGTGTGGAGGTTCCTTAAAAAAGTAAAAATATAGCTACCATACGACCCAGCAATCCCACTATTGGGCATATACCCTGAGAAAACTATAATTCAAAATGAATCATGTACCACAATGTTCATTGCAGGTCTATTTACAATAGCCAGGAGATGGAAGCAACCCAAGTGCCCATCGACAGATGAATGGGTAAAAAGAAGATGTGGCACATGTATACAATGGAATATTACTCAGCTATAAAAAGAAACGAAATTGAGTTATTTGTATTGCAGTGGATGGACCTAGAGACTGTCATAGAGAGTGAAGTAAGTCAGAAAGAGAAAAATAAATTCTGTATGCTAACACATATATATGGAATCTAAAAAAAAAAATGGTTCTGAAGAACCTAGGGGCAGGACAGGAATAAAGACGCAGATGTAGAGAATGGACTTGAAGACATGGGGAGGGGGAAGGGTAAGCTGGGACAAAGTGAGAGAGTGGCATGGACATATATACACTACCAAATGTAAAAGAGATAGCTAGTGGGAAGCAGCCGCATAGCACAGGGAGATCAGCTCGGTGCTTTGTGACCACCTAGAGGGGTGGGATAGGGAGGGTGGGAGGGAGATGCAAGCGGGAGGAGATATGGGGATATATGTTTATGTATAGCTGATTCACTTTGTTATGCAGCAGAAACTAACACACCATTGTAAAGCAATTATACTCGAATAAAGATGTTAAAAAAAAATAGACCAGTGATCTCAAAAATAGAAATAAATTAAGCATGTCTATTGAAAGACATATATTCAAATCAGAACCAAAATAATTCCTGCTACATTCTATTTACAAGAGTCATATATAAACAAAATGACAGGTTTAAAATAAAATTTTCAAGTAAATTACTAACAAAAGAAATCAAATCAATATTAATATTCAGCAAAGCAGAGTTGAAGTTGGAAAACACTAATGGGAACAAAGACAGAGATCTCACCCTGATAAAGGAACAACCCACCAAGAAGATGATAATCGTAAACTGGTATGAACCAAACAGCATGGGTGTGAATAATATAAAAGGAAAACAGAAAGAAATGCAGAGGAAAAGTAGCATTCCTATCATTTCTCATCTGCCTGTAATTCACATAATTTTGCCAAATTATATATGATTTGGAAGTCACCTTAGTTTATTGTGGCACTGAGGTATAAAGGTGTGTGTAGATAAATACCTGAGAAATTATAACACTAAGATATTATTTTCCACTTTTAAAATTTGTAAATGTCTTTAGAAAAGATAATATTCAATAGATTCTGGCAGCAGTGTCATGAGGAGCCATATTGGAGCCTGAGGCAAAAGGAAAAATCTGATCCTGTCTTTATTTAATGTTGTTATTTTGTTCACCATGGATTTTTGCAATAATTTTGTGTTTTTTTAAAATATTGCATCAAAATATTTTTAACATTTGGTGTCCAAAGTGAGTGCCTCATTTACTTCAGCCTCAAACTTAGTACTGGCCTACTTGGCAGTGTTCATAGCCTTTGATCTAATAATACCACCTCTTGAAAGTGAACCTAACTAAGAAATATAAAATAAGGAGAAAGGGGGGGAAACTTGCACAGTAGATCTTAAACACAGTGTTTTATATAAAGGAACAGAAAACAATGATCAAATCAGCTACATGAAAAGACATGCAATAAAAAAGTGTATTTTCAAATCTGACTCATATATGTCTGTTATAGATTAAGCAGTCTCAGGAGTTGCTTAAAAAAAGGAGTTCCAAAATTTTGGATTTGTGGGGAGGAGTGCATGAGATTCACTTAGAAAATGTATTTAACAAAACATTTAACAAAACTACAGGTTTCCATAATAGCTACAGGTGAGACCATGGTATCTCTAATTTTAAGTAGTTCTACAGAAGATACTTATGCAGTCAACCTAGCATTGGACATTTGGGAACCATGATTTAGAATAAAATTTAATCAAGCATTAATTACTTCATAGAGGCTTGTACATTAGAGGAATTTTTAAAAATTATCTTATTTTACAAATGAGAAAATTGAGTCCCAGAGTAACAGAGTGAGTTGTCCAGTCTCATAAGGCAAACTCAGGGCAGGAATTCAAGATCACTGTCTCTGTGCTGTCTCTATTAGGTCTTGCTGGATTTTCCTGAACATAAAGACCATCTCTGCATAGAAAATTTAACAAACCAACAGAGTTTCAAAATTCACATTTTTGTAAATTTGTACTTTACAAATTGGGGCTCACCTGTATTGATTTAAATATGCATTCCTTGTTGAGGAGCAATGCACAATGCTGCCCAGTTTTCTATAAGAATTGTAAGAGAAGTCATTTTAAAATACTTTTCTCCAAAATGTGTATATTCAATAGCTGTTAATAATGCACAGCTTCCTTTAAAACTTTTTATAATGAAAAGCTTTTAAAATGATTAGAATGATCTCTTGATTCAGATGCTAAAGATGAAATTACAGGATGTTTTCCAGAACATCTGCAAATCAGTGAACGCACAAATGGAATACTTAAAATGGCTCTTCCGATATTGGTAATTGTACCCACTGTGTGTTAACATGCTGTCTGCTATCTCACTTCATTCCAGCTGACCCTGTACAACTGCCTACCGACTCCTTATCACATCTGATGGCACACAAGACAGACATACATTTTTTGAACAAAGGACAAAGGATGAATTTCAATGAGAAAATACTCTTAGACATGCTAGGCTATACTAACGACTTTGAGGGTCACTACTTAATAGAAAAAATATCTACCCAGAAAGAAACATGATAAGTAGCTTGCACTTATGGCCCTGGAAAAACTTGTTATAAAGCATGAGTATAATTCTGAATCTTCACGGGAACTTTTTCAAACTACAAGTCCTGCCCCAGATATATACTAGGAGTGTTACCAAACCAAACCTGGGTCCACTTGCCTGATGTACAGCAAGTACTGATGCCAAGCTGTGGTGAAGGAAAGTACAGAGTTTATTGCAAGGCCAAGCAAGGAGAATGGGCAGCTCATGCTCAAAGACCTTGAAGTCCCTGATGGCATTCAGAAAAGCATCATTAGGGGTGAAGGTTGTAGGGAGCCTGATCATGGACATTCTTCTAATTGATTGGTGGTGAGGTGACAGGGTGGTATTTTGAGAGTCTCAATCATCAATCTTCTTTTTCCAACTGGTCTGGGGTCCATGTGCTTGTGGTCAGCACTCAGTTAACTTCTTCCACCTGGTGGGGGTTTTACTATCTGTAAGACAACTCAAGGATATGGCTCAAGATACTATCTATAGCTCTTGAGGAGGAACTAAAGGTCCTTGGCTTTGTTTTATGGCTCAACTATTATTATTTTGTCTTGCTTGATTGTTTTCCTTTGTTTCTGCATTTTCTCACTACTCTGATTAAATATGCTCTTTGGAACTCAGAGAAGGCCTAGGACTCTAAAACTTTTTTACAAACAAGAGGTGGGGGAAATGGGAGGGAGAGAGGGGGGTCTGTCCCCTGGAAGGTCCCAAAGGGTCTTGTTCAGTTTCAGGAGCAGCCAGGCCACCTGTGGAAAACTGCTGCTACAAAGCAAGACACTAGGTCTCTTTTTTTCCCCCTTATAGTATACAACTGATATGCTCCCATCAGTGACTGCTGTGAAGTAAATATTTACTTTTGCATTCATTTAACAAATATTTACTGAGTGCCTAGTCTGTGCCAGGTTCTGACCAAGGAACTATGGCAACAGTAGTGAATAAATTAGGCAAAAATCTCTGCCTTTAGTGTTGTGGCTATAGATATCTCTTTTTAAGTAAGTGGAATATAATGCCATTTAATTTTACAAAATTCATATTATATTTTCAAGCATGTTTAAATTGCTGTTCATGAAAATCTGAAATCATACTGAACTGTCTGTGACACAAAATAGAAAAATCAATATGGTGATGCCAGTCTTAGTAAATTTAAATCAAAATCTATAATTGCTCACCAAGACTAATTCTTGGTCTTCAGGTTAAAGTAGTCAAGATTGTAACCACCTTTATTACATGACTTATATCTACAATTAAATTATATTATAGCTATTCTTATCATCATGTTAAAGAAATGTTTCTGAATAGTGGTATAAAGCATATTCATGTTCATTTAATCCTATTTCAGTGGAAGCTGGGAAATGAGTCATTTTTTTTTAAGTGCACATCTTTTTGTCATGACTACCTATTTTGTGATTTAGGAAATCTCTTTGTTAGGGAGGCCTGAAGGTTACAGCAGACATGCCTGCACACTAGAAATCTTAAGAATTAGGTGATATGAATTGCAGTCATCACCTTGTGTTGCCTTGGTGGGAAAAGAGGTTTGAAAGCAAATTGTCCAAAAGTACCTGCAGAGATAACAGTTTGGTTAACATAACTAGACGGTCAAGACAACCAATAGGTCAAAAATGAATGTTTCTAATCATATATTTTACCATTAATTGATGATTTTTAGTGTGTGTTGGAGTAGTTTGACACCATTTTTGATACTTTAAATAGAACCTGGAAAATGCGTTTTTAAAAATCCCTACTATTTGCTCTCCATCTCAAAAAATAAACTGCATAAATCCAAAGCCCAATTTCATCATACACTAGCAGTATGACCTTAACCACGTTATATAAATTCAGATTCTCAGTTCCCTGATTTCAAAAATGGCACTAATAATAGTGCCTACTTCAGAGTCATTGTTAAGACTAATGAAATAATTTATGAAAACCACTTTGCACAATTATCACTTCATAGGGGTGATGTATAAATGTTAACTGATATTATGAGCTATTGGATTTACTTCTACATAATTTTAGTCAACCAAGCCTACCGTTGGTAATCATGAAAGTTTGGAAGCAAGCTGAATGTCCAATAAAAGTGATTTAGTCAAATTATGATTTTTTTCTAAATTATCAAATTCTATGTGGTAATTAAAGTCATGTAAGGAAAAAATATTTAATAACAAAATATTTTGCTTCATTTTCTGTCAATATGGAAGACTACATGTTCACAGAAAATGAAGATAAAACTAAAAGTACTGAAAAACAGCATATAATTTGGGATGGTCTAATTGGTGTTCAAGCATTCTAAGATTTTTATATAGTTTGAGAACAGAAAATGATATTAATTTTATAATTTGTCACATTACACATACACATTAGATTTTCTAGATGAGCTAGTAAGATAATTAAAACAGAATGCACAACCCCCAAACAGTGTTATGAAAAATGTAACCAGGGGAAAGAATCACAGCCAAAGCGAAAGCAGACAGGTAAGGAATATTTTAAAACAACAACAACAACACTCTAGCAAAAGGGAGACAAATTGAAAATACTAAATAAGATGATAGAAATGAATCAAAATACATCAGCAATTACAATCAATACAAATTATGTTCCCCAGTAAAAAGATTTTCAGATTAGATGTTTACAAAAATCTACTAATATATTATTTACAAGAGTCACATTTAAACATAAGGACACAAAAAATATTTAATTAAAAGAATAAAAAAGCTATACCAAATAAATGTAAACAAAAAATATGGCTCAGCTACATTAATATCAGACAAAATAGATTCTAGGTAAAAATTATTACTTTAGATAAAGAATGTCAATATATATTTATAGAAGAATCAATTCATTAAGGAAATTTGGCAGTTCTAAACATGATGGAACCTACTGAGAAATAGTTTTGAAAATAGTTTGAAAATTTATTAAGTAAAATTTGGCAGAATTATAAGAAAAAATGAATGAGCAAATTCACTATCATATTGAAAGATTTTAACATATCTCTCTAGAGAGTTGATGGATTAAGCAGAAAAACATCAGTACGTATATGGAAGATTTGAAAAGCACAAATAGCATGCTTAATCTAATGGAAAATTATAGAACATGGCACTCAACAACTGGATTACAGTATATTTTTAAACACATACGGAACATTAATATAAACTGACCATGTACCATACCTTAAATCGAAACTCAAAAAAATTAGGAGATATGCCCTACCAGATAATCCAGTATTTTTATAAAGCTATAATAATCAAGATAGTGTGTTTTGGACTCAGGGATAGACAATGACAACAATGGAACTAAGTAGAGATTCTGGAAGCCAACTTACACATATATGATCAACAAGGACTAACTTCAATTTGAAAAGATGAGCCACAAACTGGAAGCCTATTTATGCAACATATTAAAGCAACAATAGTTTGGTATCCAGAATATATGAAGAAATCCTCCAAATCATCAAAATGACAAGCAGCTCAATAGGAAAAAAGAGGCACAACACATGAATGGGCACTTCAAAGAAGAAAAAATACAAATGGTCCACACTGACGTGAAAAGATACTCAAATTCATTAGTAATGAAAGAAATTCAAATTAAAACCGCAGGATATATAATTTCACCCTTACCAAACTGGTAAAGTTAAAAAGTCAGACAACACTATGTATTAGTGAAGGTACTGGATGATGAGAGTTCTCATACAACTGCAAGCAGATATGTAAATACAACCAATTTGGAAATAAGTTGAACATGCTTATTTCCCATGACAGAACAATTACACCCTTTGGATATATATATCTAGGATATATATATCCTAGATAACTTCTTGAAAATTTGGACCATAAATAGAATTGCCAGAATTAGGAAACAAATAATACAGGACATCCAATTAAACTTGAATTCCAGATAAATAACAAAAGATAGTATGTATCTACATCTATGTATATCTTCCATGTATTATTAGGGACATACTTATACCAAAAAAAAATTCTGTTGTTTACCTGAAATTCAAATTTAACTGGGCACTTTGCATTTTATCTGGCAATTCTAACCATGAGACATGTACAAAAATACTCACAGCAGCATTGTTTGTACCAACAAAAAACTGGAGGGAATTCCCTGGCAGTCCAGTGGTTAGGACTCCACGTTTTCATTGCAGAGGGCACGGGTTCGATCCCTGGTCGGGGAACTAAGATCCTGCATGCCATGCTGCGAGGCCAAAAAAGAAAAAAAACTGGAAACAATCAAAAGATTCATGGACAAAATAACCATGTTGTAGGCTTACAATGAGATACTATACATCAAGGAAAATACATGAAATACAGCTACTTCCATCAATACTGTGCATTCTTAAAAGCATAACGTTGAGCACAAGCTGCAGAAAAACGTGTGATTCCAATTATATAAAATCAAATACAATAAAAATCAAATACCAAGTTGTTTAAAGACTATATATACATATATATATATGATAATTATAAAGGAAAACACGAGGATGATTACCATAATATGCAGAATAGTGGATATATCAGAGGTAAGGAAGGGAATACAGTCAAAAAAGAATACTCAGAGAACATCACATATATTTGCAAAGTATAGCCATTCAGTCTTTTTTTTTTTTTAATCTTTATTGGAGTATAATTGCTTTACAATGTTGTATTAGTTTCTGTTAGAGACACAGACGTAGAGAATGGACTTGAGGACAAGGGGAGGGGGAAGGGTAAGCTGGGACGAAGTGAGAGAGTGGCACTGACATATATACACTACCAAATATAAAATAGATAGCTAGTGGAAGCAGCTGCATTGCACAGGGAGATCAGCTTGGTGCTTTCTGACCACCTAGAGGGGTGGGATAGGGAGGGTGGGAGGGAGACGCAAGAGGGAGGGGATATGGTGATATATGTATACGAATAGCTGATTCAGTTTGTTATGCAGCAGAAACTAACACAACATTGTAAAGCAATTATACTCCAATAAAGATGTTAAAAAAATAAAAAATAAATAAAAAATAAAAAGTTATGTGAAATTCAAAGCAAAAACAGTGAGAGGGATAATTTAGTTCCACATAAACAGTTTAAAACAGCTTACCAGTACAATATTAATTTCATCTGTTTTGTCTCTAAATCAAAGAGTAGATTTCACAAGATTGTGTGTATTTTACCCTGCTCTTGTTATTATATGTGCATAATGTCATGGTTAAGAATACTCAAACGTTGTTATTTTAATTCTATCATCTCTAGCGTCCTTGAGCACCAGGAATTTGGGTGTAGACAAAAGCAGATTCAGATGTACCAAAATGAAGAAATTAAGGGGAAAAAAAAAGCATACATAGAAATATTTAAATGAGTCATATATGGAGTCAACTTAATTTAACCAATTTGTCTTGCAAGATATTCATTAATAATATTAGTTTTCTGAATGAAGGCAGTAAGACATACTTATAAATCTGTTGGGGCTGAAATACCTTCACCTGTCATCGCAAAAAAAAATGGAATTGAAACTATTCATCATTTTTTAAATGTTTGGTTAATTTTTACCAGGTACTGAGAGACACAGAGAGAGAGAGAGAAAGAGGGAATTATCTCAATTAAAAATGTTATGGTATAAAGAAAAGTGGCAATTAAATATATCAGCATTTTCAATTTTATTAAGTAAAAAACAATTTGGGGGGAGATTATGGGTGATTGTGTAAAAAGAGAAAGAGAGAAGAATTATATTTTAAAAAGCATTTTGCAGAAAAATATCAGTTGCAAGGCATACTAGGCAGCTAGGGAATTGAAATGTGTGAATATGTAACAAGAAAAGAGAATCTGCTTATTTCACTTTTAATATAAATGACATTTTTGCTTTAATTGATATACTTTTGTAGCAATGTATATGTAATTAACATAGATATATGTTATTTTAAGTCATTAAAGAAATAATTAAGAAATAATTTTATTTTCAAAAATAAATTTTGAATGGTAGTTGACCACCAATAAAATAAGATCAAATCATTCAGTCAGTGAATAAATACCTTAATAAAAATCTTCACCCATAAGATTTCCTGGTTTGAACAATAAAATATATATCTGCTGTATAAAAAACAAAACAACAACAACAAAAAAGGACAATAAGATAATGGGTGTTCCTTCATGTGGTGTGCCCAGGCTAATTCAGTGGCCTGAATTTTTGACTGTGTGTTGGTGTTTTTTTGGATGATGAAAAATTTTTGTTGACTGACAAGTGTTTGCTTGTAAGATTTATGAGGTTCAGTCTTCATATATGCTTTTACTTCCCCTTCTCCACCATGCCCAATCCCCAATTATTCTCTGCATATTGCACAGCATGTTCTGTTTTGGTTATTTACCTCCCTAATATTATTGTTTGTGTCCTTCTGTCAGTCATTAAATCACACAGTCATTTAGCCTTCTTTTTTAGTGATGTCCAGGTTATGCCTGTGTTAGCACTGTAATCATCTCTTTGTCATTATCTGAACTCTGAGAAAACATAGTAATACTATTCACAATTAAAAGTTAAATTAACACTATCTTGATACAAACAACAGCTAATCTACAGTCAGAGTCAAAAGTGGACTGTTAACACTCACAACTACAGAACATTTGAGTTGCATATTTAAATCACATCATTCAGAGTGAAGCAACAATGGATAATCCACTACTGTGGACTACAGATCATAGTTTCAACATCAGCAGTCAGGGAAGAAAAAGGAGCAACAGCAACCATGGAATTCAGCTAGTCTATGCCTTATCCACTTCACACTGAGAACAGTGTGTCTTTCAGCACCTGATTTTTTGGCTGCAATATCAGCTTTGTGCTTTTCCCCATATGTCTTCACCAATAATGGAAATTCAAAACTTTTTACATCGCAGGATAGAGGTTTCCTGGTAGACTGGACTTTTAGGACCAAAACCAAGACAGTCCTGGAGAAAAAGGGTAATTTGGTCACTGAAACGACACATTAAAGTAAACATCATTCGGTTCTACTACATTTCTTTTCCAGAGAGGAAAATGAGACTAAGAAAGAGCAGGTCATGGATACACAGCATATTATTGCCAAATTTAACACTCCTCACTCTATGTTACTGATTGCCAGTTCAAAGATCTTGCTAGTATGACATTTGGTTTTTATTGATCAGAATCTGACTGACCAAAATTTATGAATAAAGTTTAAAAAGTTGCCATTTTTTAGGCAAATAATTGAGATCTAAAAAAGATATTTCTGTTCATCTTTATAAAGTTAGAGTAGAACATAACAAGTAATTTCTTACTCCATAATTACTTGAAAATGTTTGAAACTTATTAACCAGCAGTTAGTGTAAAAGTTTACTATATATAATTTCCGTATGTTATGGACTGAATGTTTGTGTTCCTCCAAAATCCATATCTCATAAAGGTGAGGCCCTCATGATGGGATTAGTGCCCTTATAAGAAGAGACAGGAGAGAGCTTGCTCACTCATTCTCTCTCTCTGTCTCTCTCTCTCTCTCTCTCCAGGCAAACAAAACAGGTCATATGAGCACACAGAGAAATGGCAGCTGCCAAGAGAAGAAACCTCAAAATAAAACTGGCACCCTGATCTTGGACTTCCCTGACTCCAGATGTGTGAGAAATAAATGTCTGTTGTTTAAGCCACTCAATGGTATTTTGTTAGTCTGAGGCGACTAAGATATCATCCATATATTTAGAGCAAAACATTGTTCTCCTCAAACTGTATAGTATTAGTTATCTACCAGTGCTGTCAAAAACAACTAAATTTTACAGAGGAAGAAATCACATATAATATTCAATAATAATTTCTACTTTGAATAAGATATAATAATATTTTTAAAGAACACTGCTAAGGAAAACGTGGAGTGAGAATTGTGGACTACTGTGTATATGTGTGTGTGTATGTGTGGATATGCGTGTATTTGAGGTATTAGCCACACATACCTGGTTTCCTTACCACCATGTTTTGAAAACTTTCCCAATCCTTCCAACTCTCACTTGTATAAACTCTACCTTGTTATGTCAGGCCTTGAGAGTCCTACTAATCTGGCTTCAGAAATGCAATTAATTTAGACACATGAGCTTGAAACAGCCTGCTCCTTGTTCACGCACTAACAGAATTCTCCCTGTACCATATCTGCACACTGATGCACAGTCTCAGTTCCTCTCCATGGTCCACTGGATTATGGCTGCACACCTTCCTTAACCTGGCACACGATGACTTTATCCATACTAGAGCACACCAGAACATTACAGAATGTTCTTTCCTGGTCCTATTAGCCTTTCAACACCTTAGCCCCTTACAGATGCAAGAGTGCAGTCTTCAGGCTTAGGATTCCATTTCCCTCAGCTTTTTTACTCTCACTTAAAGCTGCTTTGCAAATCCTCCTACCCCTGCTCTACCATCCATTCACATTCCCTTTGCTCTTCCAAACCCCCATTTTCCTCTTTTCTAAGTCTCTCTAATGGTCAAATTGTTACGCTCTTGGTTAATACCCTGGATTGCTCTGCATTTCAACTGAGCCACTCTTAATTACATATCATCCACGGAAGCTGTTGAGCATGAGGATTAAGAGTATAGACTTGACTAGAGTTGCTTTGCTTGGGTTGAAACCATTTCTTCTCCTACTTCCTAGTTCTGTTACCTTGGGCAAAGTTACTTAACCTCTCTCTGTGCTTTATTGTTCCTGTTCATAAAATGACCATAATGAGAGTAGACTTGTTAAGATATTGCAAGGATTAAATGAGATGATCCATGTAAAACACTTATGTACCTAGTACAAAAAAAGTGATGAGTAAATTGTAGTTACTAATAATCTGCTCTTTCTACTATTTCCATGCTACAATGCTAGGTGATATAGGTCAAATTTGTGATTTGAAGGTATTGCATGATTAAACTATAGCAATCTTGAAACATGCTCTAATCTATTTGTTCTCTGGAATACATTGCCAAAAACATTTCCTAAAATGAAACTAGTAAGTCCAGGTCACACTGATTAAAACAGTATCAGAAGAACTGAACTAATACTGGACGTTTAAATCTTTGTCTTTAGAAATAATTCAACTGAATCAGTAAGACTTGAGTTCTAGTAACATCATTAATATAGACAGACTATCATTAATATCTATACGACCTTGAGCAAGTCACTAAAACAAACTGAATTGCAATTTTCTCACATGATGAAATGGAAAAATCCAATTCATTTAAAAAAGATATTTGTTGAGAATCTACTGTCAGCCAGTGTCTTTAATAGATGGCTTACATACATTATATCATTTATCCTTATAACAGTACTATGTAATAGGAGTGAGTATCCTCACTTTGTAGGAAATAAATAAGTAAATAAAGAGGCTCTGCCTATCTATCTCCCTGGGTTAAGAGGATCAGGGTCAAATGATGAAATTGTACTAGAAACTAGACTACAAAGCACTTTCCCAATATTGTACTTTAAATTTAATGTTTTGTTTTGACAAAGTACATCACGTCAGTAATTAAATTCTTGTTTATTTTTTTTCCCAGAGTTTTGGTGGGAAATCTGAATCATGAAGACCATTGATCAGGGTTTCTAGATTTGGATATAATGATTAAATTAGGATCATTTCAAGATAATTAATGAAATATTAAAAGAAGCTTTGAAAGAAAAATAAGTTTTAGATTGAATAAATGTCACTATTCTAGAAATATATTACATATGTATATATATATAATATACATATATATATATATATATATATATATAATTAAACATTTGTGCCACAAACTAAAACAGTTAATGTTTTTATATATTTCAGACTTTGAGGACTTTTCATTTTAGCTCAGATACTGAAGAAAAAAGTATCTTTGAGAACTGTGCATTTATTTTTTCTTTAGAATATTTATTGTATTAAGTGTTGTTTATTTGTTTTTGCATTTCTCTGAGAAATGCAAATTGACATCACAATGAAATGCCATAACTATTGTAAAAAACAGAACATGCCAAAAAAGATTCTTGTAAAATTGTTTTCATTGTGATTAGCTCATACTTTCATTATTTATCATGTGAGGAGTTCTTCTTAGAAGTTGATGAAATAGATGGCAATCCAGAAGTGCCATCTCCTTGCCAAGGATGTCTACTTTTATTGCACAAGTGTCACTTTTAAAGTTGATGAACAGCAAACATGAAGTAGTAATAACTAATGTTGAAAAATGAAGCCACCTAAGGAGCAAGAAGTGATAGATGACATGGTGCATTTTTAGTACCATAAAAAGTTCAAAAATGAGGAATAGTTTTGGTCATGCCCCAGTTTTGATTTTTTTAAATACAACAACAACATAAGCATATTATTTTTTCATTAAGCTTCTTAGTTTCTTAGTATCACAATGGAATGATGAGAAAACAAGGACAACAAAAAACCCCATGAGTCTGCAAATCTCTGACAAAAAGCAGAGACTTCAAGGCAATTGAGGGGGAGGGAGGGAGAGGCTTGACAGAAGTGCCAAAGTAGTTCCAGCATCATGCCTCTCCTTAGCCGGCTGGGCCGGGAGGGGTGGGGAGGTGGAATGGTGAGAAGGTGGCACTGTCACAGCTGTCCTTGGCGTTTCTGCCTCGTGACTGATACACGCATGATCTGCGCGGACCACCCCACAAGGATTTTCCGTTGCCTCCCCGGTACCTGGCCGCATGACCCCTGTCTGCTCCAAACCCCTGGGACACCCCGGAGCCAGTTCTGCTGGCTGGGCGGCAGGAGAGGAGTGTGGAGGGGGACGAGGGCAGGCGACGCCGCTCCGGGCGTGAGAAACCGAGGAGAGGCCGAGGCCCGTCCGGGAGACACCCGTGGCAGCAGGTGGAGGTGGTGCAGGTGGCAGCGGCAGGAGTCGGTGTCCCTTGGGCGGTGAGCAAGCTGCACCTAGAGCTTCACAGGGGCCGGGGGGCAGGCTGTCGTTGCAGAGTCTGTAGTAACGCAGGTCGTTGACCAGGCTGCGCACATTCTGGGTGAATGAGGGCAGGTCCCCATCCACCTTGAAATTCCGCCCCAGCACATTTTTCTGGTTGGCATCCACACCGTCACAGCTGGTCAGGAACTCTGGGAGGAAGGCCGCGAAGGAAGCCATCGAAGTCCACAGAGGCCATGTTGTAAATGGCGATGCCAATCTCCTCCTGCAGGAGGTCGTGGGACCTGTGAACCAGGACCTGGAGCAGCACGTTCACAAACTGAAAGAGCATGGTGGTCCGGAAGATCTTCTGAGGTACAGCTTCCGCTTGGTGTTGAGAGTCTCCAAGTAAAAGAGATTTTATTTAAATAGGTAGATGTCAGGCTGGAGAAAGGACTGTCCAAAAGCCTGCATGATGGCACTGAACTGAGGCTCATTCTCCACCTGCTCCTCGGCAATCCCCCTCTGGACACTGGCCAGGACGGTGGACTTGAAGAAGCACCTCCAGTTGTGATGGAGCGTCCGGAAGAGGAGCTCAGACAGCTCAGCCTTCACATCAGGGGAGCGGCGCTCGGCGATGACGGGATACACCTGCTCTATGCACAGGGAGATGATGCGGGGGAGGAAGGGCTTGAACACCTGGCCAGGTTCCTGGACCACCACCTGCAGGATCTTCAGGAACTTCTCAACCACCCGGCAGCCAGTACTGCCTTCGTGGAGTATGCTCTCGGCCAACTCTTCTCTGGTAAACATATTGAGGAAAGTCTGTGTGACCTGCTCAGTGAAAGGCATGCCCATCTGTACTCTAAGGCCTCGAAACAGAGTGGGGAAGAAGCTCAGCATCTCATCAGACACATCTGACTGATGGATAAAAGCTGGAAAGAGGGCCGGGGAGACTTGAACGGATTCCTGCAGGGACCGGTAGCAGATCTGTTGGGACTTGGCGGATTCCCCAGAGATATTCTCCACGCTATCTTCTAAGACACTAAGTGTCTGGTGGATAACCACTTTGGTGTCATCCAGGGGCATCTTCCTCTGCGGGGCGACAGCATTGGGCTTCAGGTTGCAATGATCCCGAGAGAGCGCAGAGATGAGGTTGGCATGGTTGATGGAGCGCACAGGCCACTGCTGCTCATTCTCTGGGATGTTTGGCCATGGAAGCAACAGGATGTTAGAGAGGGCTCGGCACACCAACACCTGAGCCTTGTCAACAAGCTGCTGGGTAGAGGGATCCGTGATTCTGTTGAATACTTTCTGTACTGCGGGGATGCTGAGCAGAAAGGTCGCACAGTGGCGGCCAGTGAGACCAGTGAGTGGCGCGCAGATAGCAGCAGTTTGTCTCGGACCTTGGTGCTGACCAGAGCTGTGACTGTATCCATGGTGGTGGAGATGAGCGTAACGAACGGCTGCGTATCCTGCCGATGAGCCTCGCTGCAGTACTGTGCTAGCCAGTGAGAGTAAGCCTGCAGAGCAGCCAGGGGCTAAGCGTGCACGTCAATGAGATCAGGCTTCAATACTGATGGCACGGCAGTCTCAATGTTGTGCAATTTTATCTGAGATCCATACAAAGTGACTTTGACCAACCTCTCCACCACTGTGAGGGCGTCGCTGAAGCGCACTGCGAACACGTCCCCGATGAAGTACTCGGCTAGGTGGCCCACAGCCTGCAGGAGGGAGCTCAGGTCTCGCAGGGAACAGCGCAGCCGCTGGCAGTCGTTCTCTGCTGTGATGTTCAACCTGTGTCCTGACCCTGAAGTAACTATCAACTGCTGTAACCCCAGATAAACTTCTAAATTGTCCTGAAGAACTGGGAACAGTGTTGAGAAGGCGTGTGTGGGAAGGAGCTCCATCACTTTGGCCACTGCCTCCAAGCTCTGGCGTAAGTACCACTGCCACTCTGTCTGCTGATCGTCATGCAGCGTTTTGTCATCCAACTCCTCCAGCTGGGCCTGGTTGTATCTGAAGTGGATTCGATTCAACACCTCCATGAGCAAGAGGACTAGGGCGTCTTCGTATCTGTTGAGAACTGCTTCCTTGTCTCCCAGACGGCTTTTCGTTTTCCTTGTCAGATAGTCCAAAAAGAGCGTCCAGATATCCAAACAAGAGAAGTAACCTTCATGAGTAGGCTGATGAAATGTGTACTTGAACAAAACTGTCAAAAACTCCACCACGGGAACTGGGAGTAGGACTCGATTCTTCTTAGGTGAACACTCACAAAGAGCCGCAGAAGGTCAGTAAACTTCTCGATGTAGCTCTCATTCAGTTCTTCTAGCCTTCTCTTCACCTGTGGGCATTGTTATCCTTGGTGATTTTCTGCAGGAGGTGGAAAGTCTGCTGGAACATACGCAGTAAGTACTCCTCGAATTCCATAGGCACACAGTTCTTGGACATGAGTTCATTGATGCAGGACATGGCCAGGACCCCAAGCCGGCCGCGCTCCTGACCCAACACACAGTTCTGGCTGCTGCCATTAACCGATGCCATCTTTCTGGCCTGGATGTCACAGCCAAAGCAGGCAAAGTGGAAGATGGTGGTAAGGAGGGACGGGATGATGCTGGCAGACAGAGGAATCCATCTGAAGAGATGGGCCAGGCACCCCAAGGCCAGGGAACAGATATACTCACTCTCCGCATCAAGGGTGGGGAGTGGCTGATTCAACAGTTTGGCTGAACCAGGACTCTGCAACAGGTTACTCGGTAAGTCACCACTTTCTCCTGAGGTCGGGGAAGGTGGTGGGGTGGTGGCAGTCACGCTGTGTTTGTCCCAGACAGTCTCCAAGATACCTGTCAGTAGCCCAAGCACTGTCCTGCACCTGGTCCAGCAGCAGCTTTCGCAACTCCTCCTTCCGAGCCACGCTGAGGTCCTCACCGGGACAAGCCAGCTCTTCTGAAGTTGTCTTCAACATGATCAGCCCGAGGGGAGTTGTCACAGGGGACTGGATCAACTGTAAAGTGTTAGTAAAAAAGTCATGGTAGAACATGGGCCAATCTTGACGGCCAATGTCAACAATCACTTTGCAGAGCTTGTTCCAGATGAAGTAAGGTAAGGTTTTGCGGTGAGCCAACAGGAGTTTGGACAGGCAGCTACGGATTTCCATCTTATCCTGAGATGGGACCCCAAGCCACATTTTATTCATCAGATTCTCAAAAACCGTTAAACTGTACATCATTACATAGTCATTCCTAGTGCTGGAGAGAAAATACAGGCAGAATCTCCAGGTTCCTATTTGCTGAGCAAAGTTATCAACAAGTTCCTCTAGCTCACGTTTTCTTTCATTGGTTGTACAGTCGTGGAAAAACTCTGTCATCAGACTTTCCAATGCCCCGAGAGAGGCTTCTTCAGATGCCATGCTGGCCGGGGGAGGGGGCGGCTCAGGTGAGCTGGCTCTCGGGCTTCGGACACGTCCCGCTCGCACAGGTCAGCTCATGGTCCCGGCAGGCTCGGGAAGTGCCCCGCCCATGCAAAGACAACCGCTTCCCCACCCGGGCCCCGCGGGGACCCTCCATTAAGAGCGCGGTCCCCCGGCCCGCCTCATCGGGGACCCCCGGAACAATTCATCACCTCCCCAGGGAAACTGAAAAAGCAGGAAATGGGGCTCGGAGGGCAGCGGCTCGGGGCTCCCCGCCCGGGCCCGACCCCCGAGGGGAGGCTCCGGGCCCAGGCAGGGGCTCCCCGGGCCCCGCGTTCAGAAGCGGCGGCGGGCCCGGCCCCGAGGCTGAAGGGGCCTCGGCGGCGGTGCAGCCCGAGCGGCCGGCTCAGGAAAGGCCTGAGGGCCCGCGCCGTCCTTGCAGCCTCAGCCCACACGGCCGCCGCCGCCGCCCCCCCGGGGCATCCCTGCGCGCGCCCGCCCCCCGGAGTATCCCTGCGCGCGCCCGCCCCCCGGAGCATCCCTGCGCGCGCCCGCCCCCCCCCCGGAGCATCCCTGCGCGCGCCCCCCCCCCCCCCCGGAGCATCCCTGCGCGCGCCCGCCCCCCAGAGCATCCCTGCGCGCGCCTGCCCCCCGGAGCATCCCTGCGCGCGCCCGCCCCGGAGTGGCCCGCTCGCGCCGCGCGGCCGCCCCCGACCAACAGCCCCAACGCGCCGGCCCCAGTTTTGATTTGCAGCCATTTCAGATTGACCCTTCTTTAGAGATAGAATAAAAATAAAATATCTCATTTTCTCCTGAAAATACCCAATATGACTATACAAGTATGTATTTGTGGGCAACTGAAACACATTCCCTGCTAGTACTCCATAAACTGCAGGGGTCCATTGGGAACTGGGATTTGGCCTGCAGAGATCTGTAATAGCAATTTTAAGCACTTGTAGGATAATGAGAAATTTTAGGTATTCTCAGTAATATCATTCAATGCAGTGTATCTTCATTTCTTTAATAAAAGAGGAAATTCCTGCTGATCAAGTGTTACATAGCTTAAGGCTCATTTGGGGGGATGTAATGGCCAATGCCTAATTTATGCTCTTAGGGTTCATTTCAATATTAACCTTTTATGATTCCAATGGGGTTAGAGGCTTAATAGAATGAGGTGAAGTTATTAAAACCTATAACTTTATAATATACACATTTCTCACTGTTCCCTCCAGAGTCAAAGTGTTTCTTTTCAATTTGAATGAGGCAGGGGATGATTTATCCATATGTTCTTCCCAGTTCACATTTATCCTTAATGAGAACTTTGCTAGTTAATTTTTGTAATTAATGATACTTTGCTCCTGAAAAAAAAATTGATATCAATCAGTAAAAATAAGAGAGCCTGTATATATACATACAGAGTCCTCATGTCAGTGACTGTGTGTGTGTTTTGTATTTCTATGTAGTTTTAGAATCACAAATCATAACTTTCTTTTCCAGTGTTCATTACTAAAGGAAGTTTTGCAGAAATGCTGCCTAATACTTTCTGAAGGTCAACTGAAAGTGAGTCTGTGGCATGCTCAGATAAGAGAACGCTGCCTAGAGCCCTGCTATTCACATCATTAATCAGAAAGAGAGGAACTTAGAAGTCAGCCTGCAAATATGAGTTATGTGGGTTAGAGAAGAATGTATAATCCCGTTCAGTAGAGTGTGAAAGTTTCCATACATCTGCTACTCCTAAATCAGTAATAGCTGAGGATGAAGCTTTATGAGCTTTTTAAATAAAACGGTATTCTTGATAATATATGCCAAATCTCTCTGTAGCAGGATCCAAGGCCACAGTAAGTCACCACTCCAAATTGTTTTAGTAAAGGCATTATTTTGAGTATTGAGAGAACTATATATGGGTTGCCATGTAAATTTGAAGTTGGATCATTCATGAAAGAAGTAAAACACCACCAAATATTTTATGTTCCTCTGAACTTCAAAACAACTTAAAATATTTAGGGTGTTGGGATGATTGGCCCGGGGTGGGGAGGGGAGTGGCTCGGTAGAAATATGCTAAAGTCATACTATAGGCCAGATTGATTCATATATTATTTAATTTATTCAGCACAAACACATATGCACAGACATATGCAACTATTAAGGTAGGAGGTATCATCATTTCCATTTTATGGAGGGGGAAATTGAAACTTGATGTTAAATAATTTGTCCAAGATCATGAAACCAAAAAGTTGCAGATTGACTTCGAGTACTGCAAAGTTAATGTTCATTTCCCTACAGGAAATGTGTGCCCTGATATATTTTATTTTAGTAATATACACATATTTATCCCAATGAAATTTTTAGCTACTGAACGGACAACGCCTTCATGTGGTTGATGTTTGCAGCCTTATAACACCTAGGCTCAAAGCTGCGCATCTAACTGGTGCCCAGTGGAGGGGGGTTAGTGGATTGAATTCATGAATACTGACCTCAAGTCTTGGCAATAAAATGTAAATGTAATGTGATGAATGAATATTTTGGAAAATGGTCCTTCAGTTATGAATATGAGGACAGATCCTGCCATCAGTAGTACATGTTCTGTGATCTATCTTCATCCTGCAGTTGGGAGGAACCTGCAAGTAGTCTCTCATACCAGCACCACTGGCAACACGGATAACCAGATATAGGCATGTGGCATTTAGTCGGGAAGCAGAGCTAAGCATACTGGACCATTTGAACATCATAAAAAATAGAAATAAAACAGTTGCAATGGTGGGAAAAGATAAAATTATTACTTTCACAATATACTGTATACTTCTTGAGGACAAGAGAAATAGTGTCTTAATTATGTCTGTATTCCTAGCACCTGGCACAGTGTAAGCGCTCACTTTTCCCCAAGACTAAAGCAAGGGAGTTATATAATCTCTCTAAGGCCGTTTGGGTTCTCAGCTGACATCACGATTTTGCACATGTCCTTCCCTCCACCTGCCATGTCTTTCCTACTCTCACTTTCTCCATCGACCTTACCCTCTCCTGCTTATTTTCACATCTCAACTCATGTGTCACCAACTCGAGTAACTTTCCCTGGCTCCTCTAGTAACACTTCAGTTCTCCTTTCCTAATATTCCAATTGTACCTGGAAGATACTTCTTAAAGATGTAAGGGAAAGTTTCTACATGTCTGCAGAACAAGAGTTGGTTTTTTTAATTGAAATATAGTGGCTTTACAATAGTATATTCATTTCAGGTTTACAGCACAGTGATTCAGGATTTTTCAGACTATAATTCATTATAGGTTATTACAAGATAATGGCTATAATTCCCTGTGCTATACAGTATATCTGTACAGTTGCTTATCTATTTTATACATAGTAGTGTATATCTGTACTCCTAATTTACCCTTCCCCCATTTCCTCTCCCCTTTGGTAACCACTAGTTTGTTTTCTATATCTGTGAGTCTGTTTCTGTTTTGCATATATTACATTCACTTGTATTATTTTTTTCGATTCCGCATATAAGTGATATCATACAGTATTTGTCCTTCTCTAACTTATTTCTCTAAGCATAATATTCTCTAGGTCCATCCACCTTGCTGCAAATGGCAGAATTTCATTTTTTTATGGCTGAGTAGTATTTCATTGTATATATATACTACATCTTCTTTATCCATTCATCTGTTGATGGGCACTTGGGTTGCTTTTGTATCTTGGCTATTGTCCATAGTGCTGCTATGAACATTGGGGTGTGTGTATCTTTTCGAATTACTATTTTAGTATTTTCTGGATATATACCCAGGAGTGGAATTGCTGGATCATATGGTAGTTCTATTTTTAGTTTTTTGAGGAACCTCCATACTGTTCTCCATAGTGGCTGTATCAATTTACGTTCCCGCCAACAGTGCAGGAGGGTTCCCTTTTCTCCACACCCTCTCCAGCATTTGTTGCTTGTAGATTTTTTGATGATGGCCATTCCGACCCGTGTGAGGTGTTATCTCATTGTGGTTTTGATTAACATTTCTGTAATAATTAGTGGTGTAGAGCATCTTTTCATGTGCTTGTTAGCCATCTGTATATCTTCTTTGGAAAAATGTATATTCAGGTTTTCTGCCCATTTTTTAATAGGGTTGTGGTGGGGGTTTTTTTGATATTGAGTTTATGTGTTTCGGTTATTAACCCTTTGTTGGTCACATCATTTGCAAATATTTTCTCCCACCCCATATGTAGGTTGTCTTTTCATTTTGTTGATGGTTTCTTTTGCTCTGCAAAGGCTTTTAAGTTTAATTGGGCCCCATTTATTCATTTTTGCTTTTATTTCTTTTGCCTTAGGCTACAGATCCAAAAAAAATAGTGCTATGATTTATGTCAAAGAGTGTTTTGCCTATGCTTTCTTCTATATGTTTTATGGTTTCAGGTCTTACATTTAGGTTTTTAATCCATTTTGAGTTTATTTTTGTATATGGTGTTAGGGAGTGTTCTAATTTCATTCTTTTACATGTAGCTGTCGAGTTTTGCCAGCACCACTTGTTGAAGAGGCTGTCTTTTCTGCACTGAATATTCTTACCTCCTTTGTTGTAGATTAATTGATCATAACTGAGTGGGTTTCTTTCTAGGCTCTCTATTCTGTTCCACTGATCTATGTATCTTTTGTTTCAATATCATGCTGTTTTGATTAGTAAAATTTTGTAGCATTATCTGAAGTCTGGGGGGGTGATACCTCCAGCTTTGTTCTTTTTTCTGCAGATTGCTTTGGCAAATTGGGGTCTTTTCTGGTTCTGTACGAATTTTAGGATTATTTGTTCTGGTTCTGTGAGACCCAAATAAACAAAATAAGAAACGAAAAAGGAGAAATAACAACTGATACCACAGATATACAGAAAAATCATAAGACTACTAAGAACAGTTATATGCCAACAAGTTGGACAACCTAGAAAAAATGGACAAATTTCTAGAAACATACAAACTGCCAAGACTGAATCAAAAAGAAACAGACAATTTGAACAGACCAATCAGTAGTAGTAAAATTGATTTAAAATTTTAAAAAAAGATCCCAGAAACCAAAAGTATAGGTCCAGACAACTTCATAGGGAAATTCAATCAAACATTTAAAGAAGAACAAATACTTATCATTTTCAAAGTACTGCAAAGAACTGAAGAGCGTGGAACATTCTCAAATTCATTCTATGAAGCCACTGTTACCCTGATACCAAAACCAGGCAAAGACTATAAAAAAGCAAAAATTGCAGGCCAATATCTTTGATGAATATAGATGCAAAGCTCCTCAACAAAATTTTACCAAACCAAATCCAACAATATATAAAAAGGATCATACACCATGAACAAGTTGAATTTATTCCAGAGTCACAAGGATGATTCAACATTCACAAATCAATCAATGTGATATACCACATTACAAAAGGAAGAATAAAAATCATAAGATCATCTTAATAGATGCAGAAAAAGCTTTTGATAAAATCCAACATCCATTTATGATAAAAACTCTAAACAAAGTGGGTATAGAGGGAACAGACTCCAACATAATAAAGGACATTTATGAAAAACCCACAGCCAACATCATACTCAACAGTGAAAAGCTGAAAGCCTTTCCTCTAAATTCAGGAACAAGACAAGGATACCCACTCTCACAACTTCTATTTAACATAGTATTGGAAGTCCCAGAAACAGCAATCAGACAAGAAAAAGAAATATAAAAGGCATCCAAATTGGAAGGGAAGAAATAAAACTGTCACTATTTGCAGATGACATGATACTTTTTATAGGAAACACTAAAGTCTCCACCCCAAAACTATTAGAACTAATAAATGAATCCAGCAAAGTCTCAGGAGACAAGATTAATATATGCAAATCTGTTGCTTTTCTACAAACTAAAAATAAACTATAAGAAAGAGAAAGCAAGAAAATAATCCCATTTAAAATTGCATCAGATATCTGAAAGAGAAATTAAGGAAACACTCCCATTTACCATTGCAACAAAAAGAATAAAATACCTAGGAATACACCTACCTGAGGAGACAAAAGACCTGTATGCAGAAAACTATAAGACACTGATGAAAGAAATTAAAGATGATATAAACAGAAGGAGAGATAGACCATGTTCTTAGATTGGAAGATTAAACATTGTGAAAATGACTATACTACCCAAAGCAATCTACAGATTCAATGCAATCCCTATCAAACTACCAATGGCATTTTTCACAGAACTAGAACAAAAAATTTCACAATTTGTATGGAAACACAAAAGACCTGAATAGCTAGGGCAATCTTTTTATTTATTTATTAAACATCTTTACTGCAGTATAATTGCTTTAAATTGTTGTGTTAGTTTCTGCTGTATAACAAAGTGAATCAGCTATATGTATACATTTATGCCCATATCCCCTCCCTATTGTGCCTCCTTCCCACCCACCCTATCCCAGCCCTCTAAGTGCTCACAAACACCGAGCTACTCTCCCCGTGCTATGCAGCTGCTTCCCACTAGCTATTTTACATTTGGTAGTGTATATATGTCAACGCTACACTCTCACTTCATCCCAGCTCACCCGTTCCCCTCCACATGTCCTCAAGTCCATTCTCTACATCTGGGTCTTTATTCCTGTCCTGCCCCTAGGTTCATCAGAACCATTTTTTTAGATTCCATATATATGTGTTAGCATACAGTATTTGTTTTTCTCTTTCTGACTTACTTCACTCTATATGACAGACTCTAGGTCCATCCACCTCACTACAAATAACTCAATTTCATATCTTTTTTGGCTGAGTAATATTCCACTGTATATATGTGCCACATCTTCTTTATCCATTCCTCTGTCGATGGACACTTCTTCGGAAAAGAAGAAGTGAAGCTGTCACTGTTTGCAGATGACATGATACTATACATAGAGAATCCTAAAGACACTACCAGAAAACTACTAAGGCTAATCAATGAATCTTGTAAACTAGCAGGATACAAAATTAATGCACAGAAATCTCTTGCATTCTTATACACTAATGATGAAAAATCTGAAAGTGAAATTAAGAAAACACTCCTATTTACCATTGCAACAAAAAGAATAAAATATCTTGGAATAAGCCTACCTAAGGAGACAAATGACCTGTATGCAGAAAATTATAAGACACTGATGAAAGAAATTAAAGATGATACAAATAGATGGAGAGATATACCATGTTCTTGGATGGGAAGAATCAACATTGTGAAAATGACTCTACTACCCAAAGCGATCTACAGATTCAATGCAATCCCTATCAAACTACCACTGGCATTTTTCACAGAACTAGAACAAAAAATTTCACAATTTGTATGGAAACACAAAAGACTGCGCATAGCCAAAGCAATCTTGAGAACGAAAAATGGAGCTGGAGGAATCAGGCTCCCTGTATTCAGACTATAATAGTCTTTACTTTAAAGTCTATTTTGTCTGATATGAGAATTGCTACTCCAGCCTTCTTTTGATTGTTTGGTTAATATGTGTCTTGGCCTGTTTCTCCTTGGATTTATCCTGTATGGGACTCCCTGCACTTCCTGGACTTGATTGACTATTTCCTTTATCATATTAGGGAAGTTCTTAACTCTAATCTCTTCAAATATTTTCTCATCCCTTTCTTTTTCTCTTCTTCTTCTGGGACCCCTATAATTCGAATGTTGGGGCATTTAATGTTGCCCTAAATGTCTCTGAGACTGTCCTCAATTGTTTTCATTCTTTTTTCTTTGTTCTTCTCTGCGGTAGTTATTTCCACTATTTTATCTTCCAGGTTCTTATCCGTTCTTCTGCCTCAGTTATTCTGGTATTGATTCCTTCTACAGAATTTTAAATTTCATTTATTGTGTTGTTCATCGTTGTTTGTTTGCACTTTAGTTCTTCTAGGTCCTTGTTAAATGTTTCTTATATTTTCTCCATTCTATTTCCAAGATTTTGGACCATCTTTACTATCATTACTCTGAATCCTTTTTCAGGAAGACTGCCTATTTCCTCTTCATATGTTTGGTGTGGTGGGTTTTTACCTTGCTCCTTCATCTGCTGTGTATTTCTCTGTCTTCTCATTTTGCTTAACTTACTGTGTTTGGGGTTTCCTTTTCACAGGCTGTAGGATTGAAGTTCCCATTGTTTTTGGTGTCTGCCCCCAGTGGGTAAGGTTGGTTTAGTGGGTTGTGTAGGCTTCCTGGTGGAGGGGACTGTTGCCTGTGTTCTGGTGGATGAGGCTGCATCTTGTCATTCTGGTGGGCAGGACCATGTCCAGTGGTGTGTTTTGGGGTGTCCGTGAACTTACTATGATTTTAGGTAGCCTCTCTGCTAATGGGTAGGGTTGTGTTTCTGTATTGTTAATTGTTTGGCATGGGGTATTAAGCACTGGAGCTTGCTGGTCATTGAGTGGAGCTGGGTCTTAGCATTGAGATGGAGATCTCTGAGAGAGCTTTCGCTGTTTGATATTATGTGGGGCCAGGAGGTCTCTTGTGGACCAATGTCCTGAACTCGGCTCTCCCACCTCAGAGGCTCAGGACTGACACCCGGCTGGAGCACCAAGACCCTGTCAGCCACACGGCCAGGCATATGGGGATTTTCTTGCCTTTTTGGAAGTCTGAGGTCTTCTGCCAGCATTCAGTAGGTGTTCTGTAGGAGTTGTTCCACATGTAGACGTATTCTTGATGTATTTTTGGGAGGATGGTGATCTCCACGTCTTACTCCTCCACCATCTTGAAGGTCCTCCAATAAAATCTACAGTCTGGAGTGGCTGCCTCTTTCTTCTATCTGTCCTTGCCCTCTTTGTTCAGTGGTCCAGTTTCAGATTTCACCTGGGAAGCTCCGAGGTTTCCTGCTAACACTGCTCCCTAAAAGCCTCTGCCGACTCCCAGCCAAAGCAATTTGAGAAAGAAAAACAGAGCTTGAGGAATCAGGCTCCTTAACTTCACACTATACTACAAAGCTACAGTAATCAAGACAGTATCATACTGGCACAGAAATAGAAATATAGATCAATGGAAAAGAATAGAAAGCACAGAGATAAACCCACGCACATATGGTCACCTTATCTTTGATAAATGGGGCAAGAATATACAATGGAGAAAAAACAGCCTCTTCAGTAAGTGGTGCTGGAAATACTGGACAGCTATATGTAAAAGAATGAAATTAGAACACTCCCTAACGCCATACACAAAAATAAACTCAAAATGGATTAAAGACCTAAATGTAAGGCCAGACACACTAAAACTCTTAGAAGAAAACATAGGCAGAACACTCTATGACATAAATCACAGCAAGATCCTTTTTGACCCACCTCCTAGAGAAATGGAAATGAAAACAAAAATAAACAAATGGGACCTAATGAAACTTCAAAGTTTTTGCACAGCAAAGGAAACCATAAACAAGATGAAATGACAACCCTCAGAATGGGAGAAACTATTTGCAAATGAAGCAACTGACAAAGGCTTAATCTCCAAAATATACAAGCAGCTCATGCAGCTCAATATCCAAAAAACAAAAAACCCAATCCAAAAATGGGCAGAAGACCTAAGTAGACATTTCTCCAAAGAAGATATACAGATTGCCAACAAACACATGAAAGGATGCTCAACATCACTAATCATTAGAGAAATGCAAATCAAAACTACAATGAGGTATCACCTCACATCGGTCAGAATGGCCATCATCAAAAAATCTACAAACAGTAAATGCTGGAGAGGGTGTGGAGAAAAGGGAATCCTCTTGCACTGTTGGTGGGAATGTAAATTGATACAGCCACTATGGAGAACAGTACGGAGGTTCCTTAAAAAGCTAAAACTAAAACTACCATACGATCCAGCAATCCCACTACTGGGCATATACCCTGAGGAAGCTGTAATTCAAAAAGAGTCATGTACCAAAATGTTCATTGCAGCTCTATTAACAATAGCCAGGACATGGAAGCAACCTAAGTGTCCATCAACAGAGGAATGGATAAAGAAGCTGTGGCACATATATACAGTGGAATATTACTCAGCCATAAAAAGAAACGAAATTGAGTTATTTGTAGTGAGGTGGATGGACCTAGAGTCTGTCATACAGAGTGAAGTAAGTCAGAAAGAGAAAAACAAATACCGTATGCTGACACATATATATAGAATCTAAAAAGAAAAAAAATGGTTCTGAATAACCTAGGGGCAGGAGAGGAATAAACACACAGATGTAGAGAATGGACTTGAGGACATAGGGAGGAGGAAGGGTCAGCTGGGACGAAGTGAGAGAGTGGCATTGACATATATACACTACCAAATATAAAATAGATAGCTAGTGGGAAGCAGCTGCATTGCACAGGGAGATCAGCTTGGTGCTTTTTGACCACCTAGAGCGGTGGGATAGGGAGGGTGGGAGGGAGACGCAAGAGGGAGGGGATATGGGGATATATGTATACATATAGCTGATTCACTTTGTTATACAGAAGAAGCTAACACAACGTTGTAAAGCAATTATACTCCGATAAAGATGTGAAAAAAAATAAAATTGCATCAAAAAGAGTAAAATACCTAGGAATAAATTTAACCAAGTAGGTGAAAGACCTGTACTATGAAAACTATAAAACGCTGATGAAGAAAATTGAAGACAATACAGAGAAATCGAAGGATATCCCATGCTCCTGGATTGGAAGAATTAATATTATTGAAATGGCCATACTACCCAAAGCAGTCTATAGATTTAATGCAATCTCTATGAAAACTACTGAGCTGGTTTTGAATTCTGGTTCCACTATTACCATTCAGAAAGTCTTACTCTCCTCTCTATTTCAGTCCCCTCAACAGTAAAGAAAGATTTTGGCCCAGTTCACCTCTAAGAGCCAAAGCTTCCAAGCTGAGCAGGAACAAGGTTGAACTGTTCATATCCAAGGTGAGAGCCATTTACCGTTTTGGTCAGTGAAGGACTTGCTTTGGGTTCTATTGGTGTGCCTTCTGCCTTAGTCATAGTTCTTTTTCATTTTACTGATGGGTGGTGCTTTTAAGGATAGAATATTCTCATACCCAGTTTCAAAGTTAATCAGTCTAACATTTTGTTACCCTCTACCCAGAAAACCCTTCCAGTTCCCAAGAGGAGAGAAGTTATTAGATAGAGCAAACAAACAGCCATGATAGGGGTTCTCTTTCCCCCACTATGGTCAGAACAGTATAGCCTTAGAACAGTCAGTAAGCAGACGAAGACATCAGATAATTTTGTAGAACCTGAAGCACCAGAAACTTTACTCTGTCAGGCTGCACCACTTGTTCCAGATACTGGATAGTTTATATTGATTTTACATAACTAACTAACTCTTTAGAACAGGTGTCTAGAAGTGCATGCCTTTCACCCTTGGGTTCCGTCTCTCTATTTGTAATCAGGTTTGGCCTGGGTGACATAACCTGGTGACCTGTGAGGAGGAGAGGGAGAGTGGGCTGGGAACCTCAGTATGTACACTTTCACTTAATGCTTTGGTTTTCAACTCTGGATCTCACCACTGGCCTCCATTGTGTTCGGTGTCTTAAAGTCTGCAGCTTCTCAGGTTCCACTTTCAGAAACACAACATCTGGTCTCTTATCTGGGAGGAACAGAAAGTGTGTGGTTGCTGTGGAGGGTGGGGTGGAGATCTGGAGGTCCATCAGCTTGAAACACAAAATTTCAGTAAGTCCATCTGTTTTCATTTCAGCTTTCTGCCCCTGTCTTCTGCAGTATCTGATACCTCAAGATGAGTTATTCTGCGGTTAGTGTGGAAGATCACCTCACCGCTTTTTATGTCTGCCCCATGTTGATATTTTTATATTATAACTTCCTTCTCTGTGTTAAATCAATCAGCACTCTTCCACCCACTTTCAGGCTTCTTTTGAAGAGGTGTTCCTTATACAAGAATGTAAGCTACATGATGGCAGGGATTTTTGTCTGTTCTGCTCAGTGATTTATCCCCAGTGCTAAGAACAGTGTCTGGCACATAGCAGGCATTCAATACATATTTGTGAAATGAATTCTTGTTGAAATCTCTTTTTTTTCTCCCACTGTTTCTTCTCTTATTTTCTTTGCCCTTAGTTTAATGCAATTTTTATTCCTTTACTTTCATTTCAGACGTGTTTCTGAAGAGAGAGATGGTAAACATAAGAGTTTAATCCACCATGTGAATAAGTGTAATTTTTAAGGTGGCTAAATTAGACTCTCTGATGACTATCCTCTGTGAGATCATAAAAGCGCTTCATTTCCCTGACTCCTTATGAGTTATGTACTTAGCCCAATCTAGCCCTTGCTGCTTTCCAAGCCATTCCAGCTTCTATTCTTAATTAATAATTCTATAATTCATTTATCCACTTATCCATTAATCTTTTACATTTATTCATTCATTTATTTATTTTAGAAACACTTAATGAGTACTCATTCTGTCAAATATCTGTGTAAGGTGCCAGGAATACAATGACAGCATCCAGAATAGGCCACACCCTCAAGGTACTTGCTCACACTTCCTGAATAGAGGCCAGCAAAGTGGTTGAGAGACTCTCCAACTCTGTGTTTCTAACTAGCACATGCCTCTGATAATAGAATTGAGGTTTTATCCAGGTTCCCTTCACCAGAGGACTCTCAGTGGTTAAACGTGAAGGAGTCCTCTCATATAAATGTGCCCACCAGCACACACACACACACACACAGACACACAGGTCAAAAGTAACCTCCCCCCACCATTATTCTAGATGTAAGCTATTTTGAGACCAAGAAAATACTTTTCCTTGAGTTACCATGCTTCCACCTTCTCTCTCCTACATCTTGATGGAGGAAGAGAAAACAAAGACTATATCAAAAAAGCAATTCAGTACAAAGTAATGGATTCAAATCTCTGCTATTTACTTTAAAGAAAGCAAATAGTGAGTGATGCTTTCTAGTTGTACACCCAAATAATCTCCTGTCGGGCCCCCTGGGGAACCCATGAAGGTACGGTTTCCAGCAAAGTGACAGAGTTGGCCAGAAGCAAACGAAAGATCATTTAGAAAGCAGCCTTATTGTTGAAAGGGTTAGAGAACAATGTATAGAAAGCCAAAAAGAAGTGAGAGCAGTGCTTTTACATTGGGAGCTTTTCTCAAGATACCAATCTGACTATCTTCAAGGCTGCTCTAGAAAACAACCACAACAAACCACAGGTTTGCTAGGTCCTATGCGGAGTATAGTGCAGATGCAGGAGAAAACAGATGTTTAATACCAGGGTAAAACCTACTAGGGTAGCCCCAGCCTGAATACTGCATCATACAAACCAGAAGAACACCAAACAAAAGTCACGAACAGTGAAAGAAAACACTGAGTATTCCTGCTATCAACTATTCAGTAATTTATCCATCAACAAACCGTCATGGGTTTTCTTTCATGAGGCCGTGTAGGAAAATGGAAAAAGAAGCAGTACGGAGTCAGATAAACATAGATGCAAATCCTGTTCCTCCACTTACTGGCGTGTGACTCAAAGGTAATAATTTGAACTCTCTGAGCCTTGATTATTCCCTATGTTAAAATCGAGATTATAATAGCTTTGCTGCTTCACTGGGTTGTTATGAAGTTTAAATGAGATAATGTATGTAAAAGCAGGGCAGCAATAAATGTATTTGTAATTGACATTCTATGTACATGGCTGCTATAATCAATCTGCAATTACAGTTCACAATTATAAAATTATCTGAAAAAAAATTAAAAAGACATAGGCCCCATCTAAGCTTCAGGCATAAACCCGAAAAGTGGACTTGTTGTCTTGACCATGTGGGTGCTTTGTAGAACGTATTACTTTTGAGAAGATGATCATTTTAGTCTTATTGTATCATTTATCATATAAATGTTATATGCCTGTTTAGCATTCGCCTCAGCTCTGAACTCTGCGCACTGTTACTCACAAGAATTTCTCATACTTCCTGTCATTGATGCCCTGTTTCCTCCAGGCTCCCAAGCATTGGTCTCTTTATCAGTGTTTTATTCCAGCCTTTTTTTTTCTCCAAAGCCTGGCAGCTTCATGAAGGAAACTGAGCCCAGCAGTCAGTGAAAGTAGAAAGCTAAGGGAAGCAGCAATGATCAAGGGGTGAGGCCAAAGAGATAAAGGTCAAAAAAGATGCTAGTTACTCTGGGGTAAAGAGAAGCAGAATAAAGGACTGAGAATCAGGAAAAGAATGTAGAAGGAACTGCACTCCATTTATGGAGTACTTGTTAAGTATAAGGGATACTTTTCAGGAGACCTCAATTTCATTCTCAGCTTTGTCATTTTTTGCTGTTACAGTTATTCTGGACAAGTCCCTCACCTCTGTGAACATTAGGTTCCTCTTCTGGAGAATCTGGATAATAAGCCCTGCTTACCTGGCATGGCTGCTGTGGATCACATCCGAGGTGGCACATTGCCACAATGGTTAGAGTTGTGGGTTCTAGAGAGATGGGTCTTTGCTTCCACATGCAGATAACTGCGTAACCTCGGGCAAGTTGTCTGCCCTCTCAGTCCTTCAGTCCCCTGGTCTCTAAAATAGGAATAATAATAGAACCCACCATTAGGTTTGTGGAAGGATTAAATTAGTTAATACATGTAAAGTGTTTTGGACAGAGGCTAGCTTATATTGTTGCATGCACTCTTCTTGTAATAACTCACTTCACTAGCAGGGGAAAGAACATTTTAAACAGTATACTATACACAAGCGTAAGGGATTATTTTTATTAAAACTAACTTACATTTTTCATTCATGGCTGATATTCCTTTCTGTGGGCTCTTATAAAGGTGGTTCACATATACAATGATAATTAATTGGTACACTGAGTGATCTAACTTTCCAATTCCTATATGTGAGAAATATCCCCTACAAATATGAATTTACTCCAATGTGTTATTGGGTAGACATAGTAGACACCATCCCACTGTCTTTTCTACCTAGCTGAATCCTGCCTGCTCTTTAGGACTGAGTGATGTGCTGGGTAGAAGAGAACTAGGAAAGGACTAATCAGGGCCTCAGAGTCTACTCTAGAACTTCTGAAAATGATGGTAAAATAATGGCACATTGACAACACCTCCTCTCTGACAGCCACCCAAAGGAACAAAACAAATAAACATTTGCAGATAACAGGAAAATTCATATGCTCATACTACAAACTTCAGATAATACTGGTCAGGTAAAATACAGTGTAGACCAAGAGGAAAGAGGATACCACCATCCAGACTTTCCAGCTTTTATTATGCCAATAATACCCTCATTACAGTAAGTAAGTGGAAGATGTCCTTAAGATTTCCATGGGTAGCTCTCCAATGCGGGGGGTGCAGGTTCGATCCCTGGTCGGGGAGCTAAGGTCCTACATGCCTCCGGGCCAAAAAAAAAAAAAACACATAAAACGGAAGCAATATTGTAACAAATTCAATGAAAACTTTTTTAAGAAAAATGGTCCACATCAAAAAATCCAGTAGCTCTCAGCTTGGAAGGATGGGGACTGGAGGCAAGAACGGATCATAAGAGGTATTGAGCACATCCTGTTTACGTTTTGTTTCTTGATTTCAGCTCTCTACAGGAGAGGTAGAGCTGAAGTAGCAGCCACACGACTAAACACATCATCATTTTTTTCCTGACCCAGCTTCCTAAATGAAAATAGTGAAGTCTTGTGACAAACTTCTTTAGAACTACAGGTCAGAGGTTGTTGTGTACAGAAAAATATGTACTGACCCATAAAACAATTGACAATTATGTGATACACACACACACACACACACACACACACACACACACAAATAGCCTTTGAAACATTGGCAACATAGTTTACAAATAATTACAATTACACTACTATATGTAAAATAGCCCACTAATAAGGACCTACCGTATAGCACAGGGAACTCTACTCAATACTCTGTAATGACCTATATGAGAAAAGAATCTAAAAAAGAGTGAATATATGTATACATATAACTGATTCACTTTGCTGTACAATTGAAACTAACACAACATTGTAAATCAACTATACTCCAACAAAAATTAATTAAAAATAATTACAATTAAATACAATGGGCAAATATGTCCCAAAGAGCAGATTTTTTAAAAAAACAGGAAAGATTGGGGATAAGGAACTGTGAATATATATTCATGGGCAGCTGCCCTTTCCTCATTTCTTTTGGTTATAATAGAGTAGCTGCTGCTCTAAAGTGTGCTTTGAATCCTTTCACATTCCATCTTCTAAGGGAATTAACTTTTAAAATAACCACTCTTTTTTATCTCCACTTACATTATTGATATGTCACATCTACATTTAAATATAACATCGGTTCCATCTTAACCTTTGCCCCCCTCCAAATCCCACCAGCTACTATCCTATATCTGTCCTCTACCTTAGCTGCAAATTACTCCACAGCCAACTTTCCACTGTAATTAGGATTCTGTTCCTACCAGTCTTCTGAAATTGCTCTCATAAGCTCATCAATAATCTTTTTATATTTCTCAGTTTTCTAATCTGTGGTCACTTCTCAGTGTGCTCTGAGCAAATTCATCCACTCCAACGGATTCAATTACCATCAATGAAATCAGTTCTCAATAAGAGACCCTGGGGGAATTATCAGAATATCCAGAAATGCATGGTTGGGGAAAATGTATAGTTTGAAAACACATATTACGAATGGCAAGCACTGTTTAATACAGACTATTAAGTATAAACTCTAGAAGTATTAAATATTAGGGAATAGAAAAGATAGTCAGAAAGCATTTTATTCATGAATCATATCTAGACATATCACAGGGAAATTTCATGACTATAAGACAATGAAAACAAAGAGAAAACACAGTTGCCTACAATTGACAGTAGACTACTTAACCGTAAGTAAATTAACAATTCACTACTTAATAGCAAGATTGAAACCAGAATATAGCATAGTAAAAATTACCAAATTTTGAGAGAAAAAGAACTGTAAACCTAAAATTCTATACCTAGGCAAATGATCATTCAAAAAAGGGGGCAAAATAAGGATTTTTCAGACAGTAAAGGCCTGAGATCCATTACGACTAACAGATCATCTCTAAAAGAAATAATAAAAGATGCAATTCAGAAAGAGGGAACATGAACTGAGATAGAAGGAATAAGAGGCAAGAAGGAATTGTGAGCAAAGCAATGCAAGTATACATGGGTAATCCAAAACAGGAATGAATTGTTTTAAACAATATCTGTGTTATTAATAATGATTATTTGGGGAAATAAAGGAGTTTCAAAAATAAATTTTTTAAAAGCAGAAGAAAAATAGAAAGCCTGAATAGGCCAAAATTCATGACAGAAATTGACTCAGTGGTTAAATGACAATCTTCTCCCTCAAACAAAAGCATCTAGAAATTTAAAGGCAAGCATTTCCAAATATTCAAGGACCAGATAATCTCTGTCTTTCCATCCTTTACAAACTGGTCTAACTTACCAAATTTGTATTAAGACCTTGGTAAGATAAAAGTAGTTCAAGAAACTAAAACTTTAGGTCAATCTTATTTATCATTATAGACAGAAAAACACTAAATATATTTTAAGCCAAGCAAATTCATTAATATATGTGTGCACACAAAAATAATATAAATGTAATCACATCGATTTTATGAACATTTATGTGTATGTGGGTGCTAGTGTTATACCAAGAAAGCTTTATCTCAGGAATGTAGCCATAATTTAAATTGAGTAAATTATTTAGCATAACTCATCATTTTAGCATATTAAAGGAGAACCATCACAGAATCATCTCAATAAGTAGAGAAAGAGCATTTTGTAAATTTCAACACAAATTCTTGATTTTAAAAAGTACCAAGAAAACTAGGAATAGAAGGCGACCTTCTTAATATGATAAAGTATAACCTGCAAAAACCTTCAGCAAACATCATACCTAATGATGAAATGTTTAAAGTCAAGAATAAGAAAAGGGCAGCTGCTGTCACTTTTATATTCAACAATGCACAGGAGGCCATAGGCAGAACTGTAAGATGAGGAAAATAACTAGAATAGGTTAGGATTTGGAAAGATAGAAGAAGAGAAAGAGAGCAAGAGTGAGAACAAGAATGAGACAGAGAGAGAGAGAGTTTAGTATTCCCAAACAATACGATTGCTTATATGGAAAACCATAAAAACCTCTATGCTATGAAACCATTAGAACTAATCAGTAAGTTCTAATGAAAAAGAGACAAGAACAATATAAGAAAAAATAAATCGCATTCCTACACAACAGTAACATCTAGACAATGTATTTTTATAAACAATGTTATTTGCACATGGTTTAAAAATAACTGTAAGATACCTAGGAAAAAGAATAATAGAAAATATGCAAGTTTTTTTTGTCAAGAAACTGATAAAATATTATATGAAATAATAAAATACACTTAAAAGGAAATACATACCATGTATTTGGATAGAAAGGTTCATATAATAAATATATCAGTTTTCCATTAATATATAAATTCACTGAAATTCTAATCAAAATTATGATAAGATATTTTTCATGGAATTTGAGAAGTTGATCCTAAAAATTAAATGGAACTACGAAGAGCCCAGAATAAGCAAGACAATTTAAAAAATATTGTAAGGGGCTTTCCTTCTCAGGGAGCAAGACTTATTATAAAGCTAAAGCTATAGCATCCAAGACAGTAAGGTACTTGAAAGAACAGACAAATAGACCAAAGTATTATAGTATGGAGACTAGAAACAAACTCACAATGTATAGAACCTTGATACATAATAGCAGTAGTAGTATAAATCTGAGGGGGAAGGACAGAGAATTTTAATAAATGGTGCTAGTACAATTGGCTGTCCATATGGGAAAATAGTTCCCTACCTCAAATCAAACACAAATGTCAATTCCTAACAGATTAAAGACTTACATGTAAAAATCAAAGTATAGGGACTTCCCTGGTGGTCCAGTGGGTAAGACTCTGCGCTCCTAATGCAGGGGGCCGGGGTTCGCTCCGTGGTTGGGGAACTAGATCCTGCATGCATGCCGCAACTAAAATAAAAAGATCCTGCATGCCGAAATGAAGATCCCACGTGCCGTGACTAACAACCGGCACAGCCTAAATAAATAAATAATAGAAAAAAAAGATTTGCTCTTAAAAAATAAATTAAAAAAATAAAAATCAAAGTATATAATTTAATGAAGTAAGCAAAAGAGACTAGTATTATGGGCTCGGGTTAGGGAAGGATCTCCTCTTTTTTTTTTTTTGGATCTCCTCTTAAAGGCATACAAAAGTTCAAATCATGCTACAACATGAATGGACCATGAAAATATTACGCAAATTGAAAGAACTAGTCACAAAAGATGAAACATTCAGAACAGGGAAATCTATAGAGACAGAAAGTAGATTAGTGATTGCTTATGGCTGGAGAGATGAGGATTTGGGGAATTTGGTAAAGGGTATATGGTCTCATTTTAAGGCGATAAAAATGTTCTAAAACTGACTGCAGTGATGGTTACATGTAACTGTGAATATACTGAAAAGTTGAATTTTACACATTAAATGGGTTAATTGTATGATGTGTGAATTATATCTTAAAGCTATAGAAGAACAAGGTCAAGTGATAAATGAATAGGTTGAGATACAGTGTTTGACAACATTGAAATTTAAAAAGTTGTATAGAACAAAACGAAATACAAACAAAGTGAAAGGACCAGTAACAGACTCAGAGAAGATATTTACAATGCACATAATTAACAAGGGCACCGCTAAATTTCAATGAACATAATCCAAGAAAAAAAGGACAAATTATATGTACTGGTAAATGTCATTTATGCATGGAAAATAGGCATACAAAATGATGCTCAATTACACTAGTAACCAGGAAAGTGCAAATTAATACTATAAATAAGACTGACAAGATGAGAATTTCTGACAATACCAAGTGTTGGCAGGATGTAGAAATAGGAACTCTCATGTAGTGCTGGTAGGAGTATAAGTTTCTACAATCATAGAGGAGAGGTTTTTGACAAGACCCAATAGTGTTAAAGATGCATGCACCTGATAATCTAATAATTGCACTCGTGTAAAATATTCATAGTACTGAACAAGATGTGCAATAATGTAGCATTGTTATTAACAGTGTAAAATTGGAAACAACACAAAACTTCCATTAATAGAAGAAAAGGTAAATTCATCGTGTGTCACTCAGCAGAAAAGAAAGCAGTCTTTAAGATGAAAGAGATAGGTGGAGATATCACATGGATTAATCTTAAAAACATATCAGATGAGAAAGGCGAGTTGTGGGAGAGCATACAAAGCTTGATAGCATTTGTGTAGAGATTTTAAACATATAAAACATACTATGTGTTGTTTATGGATGCATTGGTCAGGATAGCCTGGATTGTGCTGTGGTAAAGACAACAAAGACAATAAAATAATCTCAGAAATTTCAAGCACCAAAGGTTTATTTCTCACTTGTACTACCCGTCAGTTGAGGGTTGTCAAGGGGTCTTCCTCCACATCATCCTTATTCTGAGGCTTAGACAACAGAACACCCACTATCTGGAAAATTGGAGGTTGCCATGCAGGGTTGACATAGAGATTTTGAGTGTCTCAGATGAACAATTAAATGATCTGGCATCAAAAGGGCACATGTCATCTCTAATCATAATTTATTGGCTAGAAGTAATAAAAAGGTCCCATCCCACCACAAGGGGGCTGAGAAGTGCCATTCTGCTATATGCTCAGAGATTCTAAGAATTGAAAATAGTTGGCAAATAGAATTAACCACCAAATTTGGTATGTGTAGACACAAAATTCAGGATACTACTAGGCAACATGGAACAAGAAGTGAATAAAGGAGGGATACAAAAGGAGAGTCATTCTATCTTCAATATTTTATTTTTTGAAAAAGTAAAGGGAAGCCAGAATGAAATATGGGAAAATATTGAGATTTGGCAAAGCTGAATGGTAGGTACACAAGTGTTCATTTTATCATTCTATATAACTTTCTGTATGATGGAGTTACTTAATAAGATTTAAGATATGAGAAAAAATAAAAAATAAATCAACAGTTAGTTATATTTAAGAAGAAAAGAGAAAATATTAGGAAAGAGAAAGGCAAACTAACCTCAGGTACAGAGATCATTTAAGGATATATTGTACATTCCCAATGTTTTTTAAAACATGACTGGAATGGGTATTTTCTAGAAAATATATATATTCCCAAAATGACTCAAAAAGACAAAAAGCAGAAATGGACTAATAATCATAATAGAAATTGATAAAGATACCAAAGAACTATATTTCCTTCCTACCCAAATTGTCAGGATCAGGTGGTTTCACAGGTGAAATTTTCCATATTTTGAGAAGTCGATAATATGATGTTCATTTATTTGATGCCTTGTAAGGCATATGCTAAGTGTTTTATATTCATTATCTTTTTTAAGAATAAATGTGGTGAAATTTTATTTTATTTATTTTTCTTCAAGTTTTACTGAGATATAATTGGCATACAGCACTGTATAAAGTGTACAGCATACTGATTTTAGTTACAAGCATCATGAAATGATGACCACAGTAAGTTTAGTGAACATCTATCATCTCATATAAATACAAAATAAAAGAAAAAGAAAAAAAATATTTTTCCTTGTGATGAGAACTCTTAGGATTTCCTCTCTTAGCAACTTTCATATATATACAGTAGTGTTAATTATAGCAATCATGCTGTATATAGTCATCATGCTGTTTGTACATCCATAGTACTTATTTATCTTACAACTGGAAGTTTGTACCTTTTAACCACCTCCATCTAATCCCCCCCACCCCTACCCCCTGCCTCTGGTCACCAAAAATCTGATCTCTTTTTCTATGAGTTTGTTTGGTTTTGAAGTATTATTGACCTAGAACACTATGTTAGTTCCTGTTACACAACATGGTGATTTGGTATTTCTATGTATTTCAAAATAATCACCATGATAAGTCTAGTTACCATCTGTCACAAAGATATTACATAGTTATTGACTAAATGCCCCACCCTACACATTTCATCCCCATGACTCATTTATGGTGGATGAGTGAAGAAGATGAGAGAAATTAAGAGGTACAAACTTCCAATTACATTCATTATCTTGTGATGTCTTCTGAAGAGACCCATTTAATGAATTTTATTATTATTCTCATTTATAAATGTCAAAACAAAGAACAAGTAGTAGGGCCAGATTTTAAATTCATTTCTCGCTCTGTCTACAGAGACCATTGTTTTAGAAGTTATAATCCTATAACTTCTATGCATTTTAAACTGTTTTGGAGCATGGAATGACAAGGAAACTTTTCTATTTTTTTTTTTTTTGAACTTTTCTATTTTTTAAGGCAGCTTAATACTAATACCCAACCTGAACCTAATGAGGATAACAAATGTGAAGAAAACTACTAAAAAATATGCATTACAAGTATTGATGCAAAAATCTGAAGTGAAACATTTGCAAATGTAATCCAACCGCAGATAACAGAATAATGCATAATAATGAAGTGGGAGGCACTCTAAGAATGCAAAGAGTTCAATAACAGGAATCCCTTAGGAACTGAATAAATGTAATTTACCATATTAATAAGTCAAAAGAGATAAAAAATATGATAATCCTGGCAGATGCCAATAAAGTATTTATAAAATTCAACCTTCATTAAAACATGAATGCCTCCTTAAAAAGTGTAATATATAACACAAATTAAAAACCTTATATTTTATTGCAAAAAAAATTGAAAAGACTGAATTTAATTTCAGGAACAAAATTAAGATGCTGCTTTCACCATTATTATTTAAAATTTTTTTTAAAGTGCTAGATAATGCATTTAGACAAGAGAACAAAGTAAAATTTTACATATTTGATATGAAGATAAATGCAAAATTAATATACAGTGATTAATATCCATTTATACTAACAAAAGCAAGTTACAATGTAATGGAAAAATCCCATTTAAATAAGCAGTCAAAAATAAAATGAAAATAAAATAACAAGGAATAAATTTAATAAGCAATGCATAAGTACTAAATGAAGAAAACTACCATATAAAACTTTACTGAGGGAAATTAAAAGAAAAAGACCTGAATAAAAGTAGAGAAATATAGAAAAGGTAATAATTTAAAGATGTCAATTCTCCCTGTGTCTATAAAATGAAGATTAAAAGTTATTTTTCACCCTTCAGATTGATAACAAAGAAAAATATTAGCAAAGATTAAAGAACATGAGGAAACCTGCTGTTAGGAAAGGTGTGGGATGTGGGCATATTCATGAATGACATTGAAAATGCAAACTGTTCCAGCTTTTTGGAAAAGCAATTAGCATGTGCTTTCTTAACAAATTAAATACATGACTCAAACTAAAAACCGCATGTTTAATCATAAAAAATTTAAAATATCAAAATTAACTTCCAAGAACAAGAGAAGAATGCTTACTATTATAAAGTTATTTTGAAAGTACTAGGTACCTATGTTCTGGAAATGCACAGACAGAAGAACACAATAATAGTTTAAATATATATCTAGTCATATACTGTAATTAGAAATATAATACAAGTAGCATTTTCAATCTTTGGGTAAAATGGTGGACTAATCAATAAATCATCTAGGGGAAACATTAGCTACTGAGAATAGTAATAGTAATAAGACAGTCCAGCTAATATTGATTATATTCTTACATGTTCCAGTTTTGTCCTAAATTCTTTGAACGGATTCTTTCATTTTCATCACAAGCCTATGAGTTAGGGAGTATGATTACCCCTTTTTTACAGATGAAGAAACGGACTTCAAGAGGTTAAGTGATTTTCTCAAGGTCACTTGGCTATTAAGTGGTAAAGCCCAGATCCATGTCTTTCTTATCATAGAGTTTAACGCTAGCTGCCAAGCTTGATTATTACCTCACTCCAAAGCACTCAAATAAATTACAGATAGATCAAATATTTAAATATTAAGAATTAAATCTTTGTAGAAGAAGATATGTATGAATGCTCTTTGTGATCTTGATGTGGGAGATGCCTTTCTAAGCCTCACTGGTATACCTAGAAGCCACAAAAGTTTGATAAATATGATGACATAAAAAATGTAAAGTTTCTTCTTAGCTAAAAATACTGCAATGAAAGTTAAAAGACAATCTGGGAGGAAGTATTTGTAATACATTTGACAGACTAATTTTCTTAATATTCAAAGAGCTTGCATAAATCAAGACTAAAAAGATGAGCAACATTATTTAAAAATGGGCAAAGAACATGAAAAGCCAATTGAAAAATGAGTTGAAAATGATTATTAAAAATGAAAAGATGCTCACCTTCACTAGTTATCAGAAATGTAAATTAAAATGAGAATTTTTCACTCTTCAGATTAATAATGAGGAAAAATATTAACAAAGATGAAAGAACATGCGGAAACCCACTGTCAGGAAAGGCATAGGATGTGGGTACATTAGTGCATTGATGGTGGGAATGCAATTGCTCCAGCCTTTTTGGAAGGGCAATTACTGTTGTGCCTCAAATTTTTTTTAATTAAATATTCTTTGACTCAGTAGATTTTCTGGGAATATTTCCTAAGATGATACCCCAAAAATGCATAAAGGTGTATGCACAAACATGATCACTGCAACATTGTTTTTAATAGGGAGTATTTGGTAACAAACAACTTAAACATCGATCAAGTGAAGAGTGGCTTAGTAAAGAGCTGTAAAGCCAGGAAAGAGAATGCTCAACAGCCATGAAATCGGTGATATGAATGGACATGAAAAGAAGCCCACAATACTTTGACGAGTGAAAAAAGCAACATACCAAATAGCATGCATAATATAACCTTATTTGTGTAAAAGTGTATGCAGGTGTGTGTGTTTACATGTGCACATACATGAATGTATGACAAAAAAATCCTGACCTCTTGTTCTCTCATTATTTCCACAGGGTGTCTCATTCAAAGAAACAACAGTCAATCATCTCAAATACTCAGAAAGCAACTTTACTCTTTACTTCCTACTCTCGAAGAGTGCCATAGTGGAGAATACATTCCCAATACACAACAAAACTTCTCCAGCACTCTCTCCTCTTTATCTCTGTCTCCCTCTAGGTCTTCAGTGCTTCTTCAGTTCACGCAAATGGAAGAACAGCTTTAAAAATCTCTGATGCATAGCACAGGGAGCTTTGTGACCACCTAGAGGGGTGGGATAGGGAGGGTGGGAGGGAGGGAGATGCAAGAGGGAAGAGATATGGGAATATATGTGTATGTATAACTCATTCACTTTATTATAAAGCAGAAACTAACACACCATTGTAAAGCAATTATACTCCAATAAAGATGTTAAAAAAAATCAAGTTAAAAAGTAAGTGACAACTTAAATGATATATGGAATATTTTGCTGACTTACAAGAGCATGCAGAATTAAATATGACCCAGTTCAAATGTTAAAAAAAAAAAAAAGATCTCTGATGCATGTTACTGGTTTATCAGCCAGAGAGAGAGAGAGAGAGAAGTTTCTCATTCCCAGTGTCTTTTCCCAAATTTCCGGGGACCAGGCTCACACTGAATTAAAATGGCAGCTTCTCTATTACTCAGGTAGAGGAGATAAAGGGATAGGGCATGGTGGGAGAGGGAAATTCATAGGAAAAAAAAGGCCCTGGGCAGATAAAACTACAAAGATAATTACAAAGATAAATATATATTCTTAACCAAGGCTTCCTGGTTATTTTTCCAATTAAAAATAGGTTAACTTGTTTGCATTGAAAGGTTCCCCACTTTACAATGCTCTTAATACAATAACTTGTTCTATACCATTTGAAACAACTTCTAGCACTTCCCGTGAGCCTTTCCTATGCGTACTGTAAAGACATGGTATGTTAAAGATTTGTGACTTCATATGTAATTTCTTGAATTGTATGTAGACACTTCTACATGTTTTTAGACCAGAATTTCTCAATCTAGGGACTATTGACAATTTGGGCTGAATTAATCCTTTTCCTTGATTGGAGGTGGGGAAGCTGACTTGTGTATTGTAGAATTGTTAGTAGCATCTTTGGCCTCTAGCCATTAAATGCCCGTAGAACCTCCCATTTCCCCCTCCGCACGTTGTGACAATCAGAAGTATGTCCAAACATTGTCAACTGTGCCATAGGGGTCAAAAATGCACCTCATTGAGAACCACAGGAATTGACACAGACACTTTTGGGAGGCATAAGATAGTTTATAGATATAAATATATGCACACATATATGTACATCTATATTATATATATAAAAACTTTTTGTATCATGATAAATTCTGTTTCAAATTTGTGCAATAAGAAAAGAGAATCATGTCAAAAGTAAGCACCCCAAAAAAGCCAAAGCTCATACAATAAATATAGATCTATTTCTAAAATTCATGAAAGGCCGATTAGATAAAAAATCATGAGAAAATGTCATTACAACAACAAAAACGGCAGTGATAAAAATGCTACATAGAACTGAAAAATGCAACTATCAGGGGTGAGAAACCAGCAGAGTTCAGCCAGAATCTAGTTAGAAGTATTCTACAGGGAAAACAGAGGGCTACTCAAATTTATTTTGTAATCATTTTGTTGTTTCTGTCTTTCTTCAAGGCAGAATATGCTTAAGCTCATACTGGGATTGTTTCTGCATAATTCTAGATTGATGGAATGAATCAGAGAATTGCATAAACTTCCTGGTGAATTTACCATCTGCCCAGGCCCTCTGAATATTTTCAAAGACTGAACTCACTGAACAAGTGAAGTTGAAGGCATTGCTGAGTGGAAAGAAACAATGAGAATATAAAATAGAACACACAAACATCAAAACTCTTGCCAGTTCAGACGCCCACATTGCAAACTCACTTTGGGGGAATTTGTCAGTGTGCCAATAAGCTTCTCCTTGCTTTCAGAAGAACTTCTTACTGTGATGAAAATCTTTGGTGACACACTGGCATCAGATTCATCTTTAGCACTAAGAGCTACTAGAATTAAACAACAGCAAAAAACAAAACAAAAAATAAATCCTAGAGTAATGCTCCCACTGGTGCAGCTAGCCAGGCCATTCTTAAGGAAAGTTTACAGTACACAGGCTTACAGTTAAATCTTAGTTCAAATGCAGGCCTTGACAGTGATCTCCAGGACACTTTCCAGTTTCCACTTTCTACACCTTTCAGTTACAGAACCTAATCAAATACATCTAACATGCCATTTGTCCATTTACTGTCAGCAGAAATTCATGAGGACTCTTCATTCCCTTCTCCCACCCATCCTTTGTAAAATATTCTCTTGTAGGCAAGAAGTCTCATTAAAGAACATTGTGCATTTCAGAAAAGCAATGTTTTTGATAACTTTTGATTATTCATATGATATACTGAAATGGGAATAGACAAGAATAGTATTTTAAATCTAATTGTTTTATATCTTTTATTCATTAAGGTTTTTGCTGTTTCTACCATGTTTGTGTAAGTCTATGCTGCTCTTAACAAGCTGCAACCAAACCCAGACCATTAATTTCTCCAAATTCTCACCTTTATGCAGATTTTTTTAAAAACATTGAAGCACATAGATAAACTCTGTTTCAATAGAGAGATATCTTTAGGTTAGGGATGTATAAGATATAGTTCTTGATATATTGGTTCAAACAGGAAAGGGAAGAGTTGACACACAAAATCTGTTATTGCTGTATAGACCAGGGGTCAGCAAACTAAGTCCCTTGGGTTCAAAACAAGCCATCATCTGTTTTGTAAGTAGTTTTATTGGAATTCAGCCAAGCCTGTTCATTTACATATTGTCTACAGCTGCTTTTGTGCTGTAAAGGCAGAGTTGAATAATTGTGACAGAGACATTGTGCCCTGCAGAATATAAAATTCTTGCTACGTGGCCCTTGGTAGAAAATGGTTGCCAACTCCTGGCATAGACTATCAAAGGGAAGGGATTGTAAAAATAATCCAATGCTCTCATTTTGTGGAGGGGAAAATAACTGAGGCTTAGAGGGTGTGTGTGGTTTGCCCAAAGTCACAGAGTTTATCAGTAGCAAAGTTGTTACTAGAAACCAGGTCTCCTGATGTCCTTTAGGGGAAATGGATACTGCCTCCAAGAATTATAACTGAGGTCTACAGGTTTCCAGAGTTCATATTTCAGCCTATTAGACATCACAAAGGTTTGGGGTTTTAGGTAGATGAGTGAAAATACAGACCTGTGAACTAATGCTCCCTTGCTTTTTCCTGGAGATTAAATGAGACAATGTAAGTATGCGTGTAGCCCAGCACCCAATGTGAGTTAATTTCCTTTTTACTTTCGTAGCCTGACCGGTGTAGTAGCTTGTTGTGAGGCCATACTTGCAACTAAAGATAGAATTCAGCCTTGGAATTTAGGATTACAAATCCAGTCTTCGTTCTAGGACACCAAATGTACAATTCAAATATAGAACATTAGGACTTAGGAATCAGTTGGGGTAAATGTTTCTTTGCATCTGTTACTACACTTCTGAAATAATGAGAGAATAATCATTGTTTCTTCATTGGCCTTCCCCAACTAGAGTAAAACATTTCTAAACGGTTATCAAATGCAATTTTCCTTCCAAAATAGGCACCATCAGCTGCTTATTAACTGTTTTTTAACTGAGATAGTGAAAAGTAATCACCCACTTGCACTGCAATGTCTTGTGGTAAGAAAGAACAAGAAATAGCAATGTGCCCAGGTGACTGTCAGTTGTGCTGACTATCTACATTCCTGTGCTCTGTACTGTTGTAGTTTCTAAGCAAAATAAATTATTTTGTGTGGAAACAGTAAGGAGAAACAAATGGCCTAAACACAAAAGGCTAATCCTACACAGAAATAAGGAAAAAATTATTTCTTCCTCCATTCTCAGGCTTTATCCAAGGCTCTTCACTTCTAATTTAACATATTCCCCAGTGTAATTTTATGCATTTTAGAATGATGAATTACTTTGCACAAATGTGGATGATGGCTTATATGAGTAAGGCAAGATAACTAGCAGAGGTAATACTGCAAATATCCAGTTGAGAGACAACGATGTGCTGAATTAAACAAAAATGAAGATAGAGTAAATGGCCTTGTTTGAAGATATTAACCAAGTAAGAATCTTAAATTCTTCCTAGAACAACATGGTGGTGGGGGGAGTGATGAACCAACAAACATGAAGGAGATAAAACCCGTAAGACTTCTGGTTATGGGTTGGGTAGAGATGATGGAGGAGAAAGAAAAATTAATTATGACTGTATCAGTTTCCTATTGTTGCTGTAACAAATTACCACCCATATTTGAGTGGCTTGAAATAACAGAAATTTATTATCTTAAAATTCTGAACGGCAGAAATCCTAAATGGATGTCACTGAGATAAAATCAAGGTATATAGGGCTGTATTCCTTTTGGAAGTTCAAGGGGAGAATTTGTGTCCTTGTCTTTTTCATCTTCCAAAGGTTGTCCACATTCCTTTTCTCATGTCCATTTCTCCATCTTCAAGACCAATAATATTGGACCAAGGCCTCTCATGCTGATATCTCTCCACTGATCTTACTCTGCCTCAGTTTTTCACTTTTAAGCAATCTTCTGATTACATTGGGCAGACCCAGATAATTGCCCTATCTGCTGATTAGCAATCTTAATTCTGTCTGTACCCTTAATCTCTCTTTGATGTGTAATGTAGCATATTGATGAATTACAGGGATTAAGACATAGACATCTTCAGGGACCATTATTCTGCTTACCACAGTGACTTTTTGAATTGTTCCTTGAATAACTGAAATATTATTGTAGCTTAAAATACACGTTTCATGATAAGTAAAATCCTTACAATGTCCTAACAAGGCTCTCTATGTACTTAAGAACTATGGCCCTGGAGATAGACTAAATTAGATTTGAATAATGGCTTTCCCATTTAATAGTTTTGTAAACACATAAAAGTATATCTCATAGCCTCAGTTTCCTCATCTGCAAGATGCGGAAACTAGTTATATGGTGAAGATTGAATAAGGTAATGGCTCAGTGAATATTAGCTACTAGTTAGTACTGAATAGAAATACAGGTGAAGGAAAGTTGGTGTTTAATTTTGGACATGTTGATATGAGTTGTTTGAAAAGCATCTGTTATGTGCTGCAATGTGCTGGTATTTGTATTTGGAGGTGGGGCCTTTGGAAGTAATTAGGTTTAGATGAAGTCAAGACATTAGGGTCCTCATGATGAGATTAGTGCCCTTATAAGAAGAGACAAGAGAGCTCGCTCTCTCTTTCTCTGGCTTGTGAGGATACAGCAAGAAGGCAGTCATCTGAAAGCCAGGAAGAGGGCTCTCAACAGAACCTAACTGTGCTGGCACACTGATCTCAGACTTCCCAGCCTCCAGAACTGTGAGAAATAACTGTCTGTTGTTTAAGCCACCCTCTCTATGGCATTTAGTTATAGCAGCCTGAGCATTCACCCTTGGAGTTCAGAATTCTCTTTTTTAAATTAGTGTCCAATTATATTTATCTCCTAGTCCATTCTTTCTTACTCTCCTAGAGGACCATTTCATACTACCCCTTCTCTCCCCAAACTTTTAACACCTCCTTGCCCTTGCTCACATTCCGCAAAATATAGAAGCAGTCAGAACTTCCCAAAGCTCCCAATTCTTCATCTACACACACATCTGTACCTGTGGCCATGTATTCTACCTTCTATCTTGTTGCTATGGGTGACTGTTCAAGCTCCTGACTAAGCCAAAACCCTCCCCAACTTGTGCACTAGATTCCATCCTTTATTGCCTACTCAAGCAATTTCCCCTCTTTCCTCTACATCTTCAAACCCTCCCCATTGCCTTCAGCATACAAACATTTTAATATTGCTTTCATTATAAACAAAAAAGCTCTCTTGACCTCATGTCCCCCTTCAACTACTGCCCCATTTTATCCTTCCATTTATAGCAAAGTTTCTTGAAACAGCTCTCTACATTCCTTATCTGAAATTTATCTCCTCTTGTTTTTTTCTTGAAGTATGCAAATAAAGTTTTACCTCACCAATCCACTTAAGCTGCTCTAATCTTAGATGATCACATGACTTTCATATTGCTAGATCCAGCGATCATTCCTGACTTCATCGTATTTGACCCATCAGCAGGATTTGACACAGCTAATCACTTCTAACTCTAAAATACTCTTAATATGACTTCTATGACATTACACTTCTTTTGTTTTCTCTACATTTTTGGCCAATTCTTGCAAGTTTCTTATGTTTGTTCTTCCTCATAATCTATCCTCTAAATATTGGAATACACCAGGCTTCAGTTCTTGTGTCATTTTGCTTTTCTGTCTACTTTCACTCACAAGGTGATTTTATTCAGTCACATGATTTAGGCATCTATATGTTGGTGACTCACAGATTTATATCTAGAGTCTGAACTGACTGCACACTCATATCCAAAGGCCTAAGCAGTATCACCACTTGGAAGTTTAACAAGCATCTTAAAATCAAAGTATCGAAAACAGTTTCTGACAATCTCCTCAAATCTGTTATTCCCATAGTCTTCCCAGTCTCAGTGAGTGGCAACTCCATTCGTTCTGTTGCTCAGGCCAAAAGCCTCAGAGTTATCCTCGATTTTACGCTTTCTTTCAAAATATACATTTAATCCACCAGCAAGCCTGTGGATTCTAACTTCAAGACATATCCAGAACCTGACAACTTTTCACTATCTCCATTCCTATCACCCTGGTCATAACCACCAGCATCTATTTCTTGGATTATTGCCAGTTGCTTCCTAACTGGTCTCTCTGCCTCCATCCTACAATCTGTTCTCAGCATGAAAGCTACGCTGATCCCATTAAATCCTGCTAAGCCATAAGTTAAATCATGTTATTTCCTCTCTTGAAAATCCCCTCAATTCCTTCCCATCTCACTATAAATAAAATCCAGAAGGCAATGTCCCAAAGCTTCTGTGTCAATGGTATGCTGGCAAGTCACAACTAGTTCAACAGAAAAATAGTATGTGTGTGTACACATACACACACACACATTCTATAGATACAATAAAATTTACTGATTTAAAGGATGACAAGCACACAATTTACAAATATTTATAAAATATACAACATTATTCTTTTCAGTAAATTCCATATAGCCAATTGATTTTTATGAAATGCTTTCGTTGACTTTTGCCAAACTCTTATATCCATAGCCAAACTATGGTTGGAGATGAAGAATGTGTTTAGTTTCCAACATGAAGGTTGGTTATTTTCATTTGCATTAATGAGTAGCATTCAAGTGAAATAACACAGATGTATGCTGGAACGTCACTGATTCATCAATGACAGGAATGATAACCTCACTGAATCAGATTATAGTTTTCTAATATTGATACTAAAAGGATATTTCCTCAATATTTTGTACTGTTCACAATATAATGCCTACAGTTGCAACACCCTTTTAATTGTAATGTTCATTGGTAACATTTTCTATATCACAAACTTAAGTATAGAAAATCAACAACAACAAAAAAAATCAAGCCCTTATTTGCAGCATTTTCAAATATCCATGGTGTAACTATCCCCACCATTGCTGATTTTAAGCTACTAACTTGATGTCACTGAATGAAGAGATTGTAATATACATTCCTCACACTCCATTATTTAGTATTTCCATCAGACAGATACAATAGACCTACAAAAGTTGGAGTCATGGTCACAGGTTATAAAATACACGTTCAAGGGCATTCTTCTCGGGAGGTGGTAAGCGCCTCAGTAAAACTGGCAGCAGGATCATATTTAGAGGTCACATCTCCCATTGAAGGTGTCAGATTTAAGCTAAGAAGTACCCGTGACTTTGATGGAGAGGCTTGGGTCTTAGAAGTATGAGTATCTATTAAATAGAACTCAATTTTATGTGTCTGGAATTTAATGCCTTTCTGTTTTCTCTAAGCATTTGGTAAAGTCTTGTTAAATTTTACAACCCACCCTCAGCTAACTCTGGAGGGAACTGAAGGGAAGGTCATTTTCCATGCTTGTGGGAAAATAGTAAAGGGAAGAATGACAGCTAAGCAATGAAACCAAGTTAGGAGATGGCTGTAAGTAGACAGCAATCTGGAATCACAGAGCTGGTTGAGAGCCAATGCCTTTGGCATTTCTAGATATACAGGAGGAGGGGAACTTGGTAGAAGATAGGACTTCTTACTGTTGTATAGGACAACGGATTAGATTTGCGATTTGGAGTTTAAAAAAAAGGTTCCAGTGAAGACTAGAGAAGCCAGTTACATAATTGAAGTGAAAAAGAAAATGTCATCATATTTTTAAAAATTTAAAGAGAAATCTATTATTATCTCCAGAGATGCTGAAAAGACATTTGATTCAACAATATTATATATATATATATATATATACATATATATATGAAAAACATGTAACTCTGCTTAAAATAAAAATTGATGCGTACACCCTTCACATAAAAAATAGTGTGGATCAAAAGGAGGTGAAAATAAAATTCAGGACAGAAAAGTGATCATAACATGGTCTCTCCATATAAGCAAAAATAAAGCTATGTCTCTGCATTCTTAAAATAAAATAAATTTAGAAGGATTAGGTTGTTTATAAAACAATGAATAAATCAGCAAATAAAAACTATAAAATCTCCAAAAGTAAAATTTGGCAATCAAAAAATAATAGCGTGGGGGCTTCCCTGGTGGTGCAGTGGTTGAGAATCTGCCTGCCAATGCAGGGGACATGGGTTCGAGCCCTGGTCTGGGAGGATCCCACATGCCGCGGAGCAACTGGGCCCGTGAGCCACAATTACTGAGCCTGCGCGTCTGGAGCCTGTGCTCCGCAACAATAGAGGCCACGATAGTGAGAGGCCCGCGCACCGCGATGAAGAGTGGCCCCCGCTTGCCGCAAGTGGAGAAAGCCCTCGCACAGAAACGAAGACCCAACGCAGCCAAAAATAAATAAATAAATAAATAAAATAAAATATGCATGTTATCTCTAAAAAAAAAAATAGTGTGTGAATATAAATTGTTATAGCCACTATGGAAAATAGTACAGCAGTTCCTCAAAAAATTAAAACTAGAACTACCATATAAAAAGAAGATAGTGTGGGAAGATCTTCATGTAGCTCAGAAACTACAGAAAAAAAAAAGACAAATAAAAGTAAAGATATAAATCTGGCGCTCTCTCTCTCTCTCTCTCTATATATATACATATACACACACCATACATATATATACACATTATCTGTGTACATATATAATGTATATATTTCAATTTATCTTCACAAAAATATAACACATATGACAGAGACTATTTTCTTATATATAAAGAGCTTCTAAAAATAAAATAAATAAAAGACCAACATAGTCAAAAATATCTAAAAGTGATATGAAAGATAATAAAGAAATGCTAATGGTTATAAACATATGAAATTAATTTCAATGTAACAAGACATCATATTCTACCTATTACAATGCCAAATACAAAGGTTTGAAACATCCAGTATTGTCAAAGGTGTGAGAAATTAGGCCTTCCCTTTCACCTTTGATATTATAGACAGATAATTTGGCAAGTTCTATCAAAATGTTAAGTGCATATAATCTTTTATCCAATGATTCTACTTTTAAAGTTATGCTTAGATATACCCACAAATGTAGAGAAAGATACATCTACAGTGATGTTCACGGTGGCATTATCTATGACCTCAAATACCTGGAAATAACCTAAATGTCCACCTATGGGAAATTGGTTAAGCAATTCATATTATAACCATAAACTGGAATAATATGCCGCCATTTAAATGAATATAGTAGATCTTTATGTGCTGATATGGGTTGATCTCAAACTGTATTAAGTATAAGAATCAATGTGTTATACAGTATATATAGTATTTTTCCTTTGTTATGGGCTGAATTGTATCCCTTCAAAATTCATATGTTGAAGTAAGTCCTAACACCCAGTACCTCAGAAAATGACTGACTGTATTTGGAGATAGTATATTTAATGAAGTAATTAAGTTAAAATGAAGTCATATGGGTGGACCTTAATGTTGTCCTTGTAGGAAGAGATTAGGGTACAGACACGCATGGAGGGGAGGCCATGTGAGGATACAGCCAGAAGCTGGTTATCTACAAGCCAAGAAGAGAGGCCTCAGAAGAAACCAACCTAGTCCACACCTTGATCTGAACTTCTAGCCTCCAAGACTGAGAGAAAATCAATAAATTTCTATTTTTTAAGCCACCCAATCTGTGGTATTTTGTTATGATAGTCCTAGCAAACTAATGCATATTATATATATATATATATATATATATATATATATATATATATATATATATATATATATATATATATATACACACACATACACACACACATATATGTATGTATATATACATATATGAGATGTATATATACATATATGGGAGATATATATATATATATGCCTATATAAGTGGGGAAATATGCACATGGGAAATTTCTGGAAGGGCACACAGTAAACTGTTGGTGATTGTAAAATTTAGATGGTGAAGACAGAGTTCTGTTGTGGGAGGATGACTAATTTTCTATTGTTTACCATTTTTACGATGTGTATGTGCTGTTTTAAAACACTTTTAAAAATCAGTGAAAAAAAGATCAACATGCTATTAAAAATTAAAGCTTATGAACAGAGTATTGACAAGAGGGGAAATGTAAAGAATCACTGGATATTTAAAAGAAAAAATTAAGCTTACTAATAATCAAGGGTACAAATAGAAACATGTTACCATATTTTGCCCATCAAAGTGGCAATTTTTAAAACACCAATACAAACTGAATGTAGGATGTGGTGGTGAAAATCTTGGGTTTCGTAATGAAAAAGCCCAGAGGTCTGCTAATTGCTAGCTGAGAAAAGTATTTACCGAGCCTTAATTTCCTCATCTGTAAATGAGGAAAAGAGTACTTCACTCTTAGAGTTATTTTGAATAATGAGATAAAACCTGTGTAGTGACTGGCTCATAGTAAAGTGTTAATAAATATTAACTATATTATCTTGTGATGATAATGGTGCAGAGAAATTGGTACCTTTGAATATCGCTGGTAAGAGTTTAAGCTCACAGAATCTTTTTAGAGAGCAACTGATAATATTTTTCAAGAGCTTGACTCAGTAATTTCACTTGTGGTAATGTATTGTAAGGGAATAATCAGAGGTATGCACAAAGATTTATGCACAATATTGCTAATAACAGCATTATCAAAAACATGGGAAAAATCCAAATGCCATGCAGATGAGACTGTTCAAATTCTATGTAGGTTATAAATCATATCTTCCAAGTATATTTCATGGCATGAGAAAATTATAAAAATATAATATAAATTACCAAAAGTTAGATATAAAATTCCACATACACCATGACTCTCATTTTGTTTAAAAACAATACCGGTAACAAAATAATAAAATGTGAACACTGGCTATATTTTGATGGTAGAACTACCAGGTGATTTTTAGTTCTTTTTCTGTATTTTCTCAAATGTTTCTAAAAGAATATATAGTACTTTCTTGCCATGATCACATTTGTTTAGACTTGGTATTTAAAATAATATATGTACAAAAAAGTGAACACATGATGAGTGTTTATCTTGACGAAGTTTCATAAACTGAATGCACCCTGTGTTACTTGCACCATAATCAAGAATCAGACATCACCTGTTCCCTCTGCTCTGCCTTGAGGCCTCTTTTACTCACTATCCACCCCTCTACCCTCCACCCAGGGCTACCATTCCCCTGATTTTGCCTGTTTTTGCAGTTTACATGAATGGAATCATACATCGTCTACTCTTTTGTGTTTGACTACTTTTGCTCAACAATGTAAACTCTATGTTTTACTTATGTTCCAATACCCTAAAAGGAAAAATTCAAGTTGAATACAACAATACACCCTTCTTGTATGATACAATGTCCTTTGTAAATGAGTAAATGAGCTCACCCCGAAGCTCTACTTTCTGAAATGTCAGGATTGTGTCGATTCAAGGCAAGCCGATGAATTAAAATAATAAAAATGATAATGAAATACTAATAGGAATAGTAATAATAAGTAAACCATAAAGTCTTAAAAAGGAAAATGATGGTCTTTGAAAATTTATTTTAAACTTATGGATTAGAATCTAAGTGAAGATGAATTGGTTGGGAATAAAGCAAATTAATATATTTTATTTAGTAACTACCGTTTGCATGCACCTCTTATATACTAGGCATTGTAATATGCTGTCTCATTACTTAATCTTCACAATAAATCAATGAAGTAGATGATATTATTACCATAGCGCAGATACAAAAACTGGGGATCTGTGAGATTTTCTGTCCAAGATTGCTCAGATAATAAATGGAGGGTCCAGAATTGTAACCCATGTTTGTCTGATCTCAAAGCCAGGCCTCTTTCTACTATGATGCTTACTGTTAGCTCTGTCAGGAAACTGTATTTTTGTTTCACTGCCTTTTGATTTCTCATAGTAGCATCTGATTTTAATTCAGGGTGGGGATAACCCAGAGAACTTTTAGCATTAACAAAGGACAGATTGCCTTAAGGCCTGTGTATCCCTTGCCTGTTTTACTCGTATCAGCAACACATTAATTATATATCCATCACTACTGAGAATGTAATGTGAACCTCTTAAGCAGCTAGAATTCAATGGAAAATGAATGTATAGGTTTTTCATCTAGGTTTGGATATATATATATATATAGAGAGAGAGAGAGAGAGAGAGAGAGGACAGAGAGTGGGGAAAAGAATTAACGACGTTCAAAATTATTGCAATGACCCTTGATTTCATCAGAAACCCCCTGTAGTGGTCATCATTTTTAATTCTCAATGAATAACACACCTTTTCATCTCTGTCATGATACCTAACAATCTGCCTTTGACACATGGTGTCCTAAGTGTGAAATGATGCTTACCTGTGTAAAACTGGGAAACAGTACTGGCCCAATATATCCAAACACTGTATATCACCACCAGTAAAAACACACCCATTGTCAGGAAAACATCACAGTTTGTTTGTAATATTCTATTTATTACACTAATAGGTAGTATCAATATGTTTGAAAATATGAGAAATTTAATCTCTTGCAATAAAATGAGAAAGGTGGTTATCAAATCAAAACTCTCTAAGCAGAGGAATGTAGATATGTGTCCTTGGTGAGCACACAATGAAAACTACAAGCCTAGAGTAGTGTTCAAGTATGCTCAAGTATGATTTTGTGAGAAACAGAAATTCATCAGAGTTCTTGGGCCACTGAGTGGTAGCCTTGGCCTTTTGTATATCTTATGCATTGCCTGTTTGCACGTTCTGCAGCAAACCCATCCATGTAAAGGAAACATGAACCACCCTCATCATTATCACCAGTTTTTGAATCCACAGTCTCTGTGGTTTGGCCTAGCTCACCCCATGCATCTACTGTCCTTGTGTTCTTAAAATAACTTGCCTTTACTGACAAAAAGCAGAAGCAATATAATGAGGGAAACATGCCAAAGTCAGTCATTTGAAACCATCTGAATGACACAATGAGCTTACATTACATTTACATTAGCCTGCAAAGGGTCTTTGTTGTTTGTAACATATTGCTTAGTTTGTTAGCCCCTTTGATTTATTTGTTTGTCTCTTCGTTTGTTTGTTCATGACGTAAAGGTGGGGGCAGAATTTTTATTATAATAGATAAATCATCTCATTGTCTTTTAAGTAGTCATTGGTTGCCCATTTCTATGATGGAGAAATGGAGATGCCCAAAGCAAAAGCAGAAGTTATTTTGCTTTCTTCCTGGAACAGCCAGTTATCCGCTGGCCAACCTGATTGTTTCACCCAGGTCAGGCTAGCAAAACCACCAGGCACACTTCCCAGCAGGCTGCCTGCATTTTGACTTACTGATTCACAAGAAGCCTATCTTGTCTTAAAATTCCACTTGGCTACTATTATAAAAGTCTTAGACCTCTAAGTCATGTGACCACTAGTTATCTTTCCTTGTCATTAGTAGCTCTTAAATCAACTCTATCACAACATGTATTTAATGACAAAAAGCAAATCCAATGTCCTTTCCAGAGTTGAGTCGATAAAGCCAGTCATATTTGGTACAGAATTGACTGGCAGGGTTTAATGTATTAGGCTTCCTGAGGATTTACAAAAAATATATATATTTATGTTTCAGTTTCAGTGCTAATTTTGGAGAATCATTTACCAGATGACTAACCCTGTCTCTGTTAGGTAATCATCCATTCAGAATACATTTTGTATATCCTAGAGGACTCGGACCTCTTCATTAATAGATAAGATTTTAACATTAGAGTTAGTTTGACTGTACCCCCCAGGACAGGCCAGGGTCTAGTAGGAAAACATCCCAGTAGACTGTCTGCAGGTTGGCTTCCTGGGTCATCAGAATTCTGCAATCCGGTGTGTCCTGCCATCGCACTTTCCCAACACCACGAGAACATGACCAGTTCCTTGGCCTCCACAAGCCACCATATAAGAGACTATATAAGAGGTGAGAGACTTCTACACTCACTTCACTTTGGAAGCCTAACATAGCAAGTACCCGTTCGATTTTCTTAGAAGGGGAAGGAGAAACAAAGAGGTAAGAGCCAGAGAAATAAGAGATAAGGGAGAGAAACTCTAAGGCAGGTGCCATTAGGTTGTCTCCTTCCAGGGAGGAAGAGCTTAGAGAGCTTGAAGATGCCAGGAGAGAAGAGAGCTTGATAATGGCTATAGGTCTGGGGCTTCCTTAAAAAAAATTATGCTAATTACTATATGTTACACTTTCTCCCTAGCAATGGCTTCCCATTAGCCACTATTGTACCAGGTGACTATTCCTGAGTGTTTTGCTACCTTCTCTTTTCCTGGCAGCAATGTAAGAGAGAGAGGGATTCTGCTTAGTTTTTCTTAGACCAGTCACGTTTTGACTCTCATGGCCTTTAACCTCAGACCAGTATCCCCAGTTTTTCCCACTCACAGATTTCTGTGTGTCCTACAAGCCCTGAGGCGATCTGTCCTACCACTATACCGCAGCCTAAGCTAAGTCCAGACGGGCTGTAGCCTGCACCAGTGTTTCCATTCTCAGCACTGTTGACATTTAGAGCCAGATAATTCTTTGCTGTTGGGGACTGTCTTGTGCAATGTAACATATTTAGTCACATCATAGGCTTTTACCCATTAATATCAGTAGCACCCACCCCCCAGGTATAACAACCCCAAAATGTCTCCAGATACTGACGAATGTCCCCTGGAAGGCAAAATCACTCCCAGGTTGAGAGTCACTTGCCTATATTGATGAGAGGTAGTCACAGGGATGTGGTGAGAGAGCGAGGTGTGGGGCAGAGGACCTTTTCTCCTCCCCACTCAAGAAGGAGAAGAGGCTGAGCTGTGGCCTGGGCTTTCTGGAGTGCTTGGCCCCCTCAAAACACAAACATGAATAAAGGGGAAGCTGCAGATAAACCTAGAGACACATTGAGTGGCTTCTCTGATCCCTCCATGTTTCCCAATTAATTTCTGCCTGCTTGTCAAAACTATAAAATATTTTCCCAGTGTGGTAATCTGGCAAACAATGAAATTTCTACATTAAGTTCATTTCAATTGACAAATTGTGTTATCCCTTTTTAGGCAAAATAGGTGTGTACCTAGGTATGGATGAGCTAGAAGGCCTATTTTTAATATGACTAAGCCAGGTATTGTCTGTTATCTCCGTAGAACAATACTGGGTTGAGGCAGCAGGCGTTTCCCTGTGCCTCTCAGCATCGCTTCTGCCCTCTCAGTGGCCGCAGGCAGCTCAGACTGCTGCGCTTACACAAACATTGTCAACCCTTTTTCTCATGGATCCCAGACCATGTTCTAGCATTCTTTCAAAGCATCCAGTATTGTAATTATTTCTAGAGAAATAAAACCAGGGGGTCACACAGGGGAGCTTCTTCAGGGAAGTCCTATCATTACAAAACCTTGATTTATGTCTCAGCTTTTTTTTTAAAAAAAAAACTGTTACCTTGAACAAGTCTCTTATTCCTCTTTGAGCTTTATTGTGCTCATCTACAAATGTGTATGATTATACCTGCACTATCTGTGTCACAGGGTTTCCATAAACAGCAAATGAAATTCTTGTAAGGGGCAAAGTGCTAAGCAATTTTCAGTTATTATTAGTACTCTGAGGCGTTCTGACTGATGTGTGGGGTATAAGATAATAAAATGCATACCTGAGAGAGGGCTTGTCCTCTTTGTGAATATCTTTAAATATAGGAAGCATTCTGGTTTTACCCCAAGATGCTATGATCTTCTCAATCACATGAAAGCTTAGCTTTTTAGATCATTGTAAAATTATAAAATGTGGTAATTGAGAGGTTATCCAATCCAATCCTTTCATTTTACAAACAAGGCAAATAAAACTCATAAAAGGTAAATAATATCCTTAAGATCACACAGTTAATTAGTGGCAGATGAAGTATGGGAACCAGTCCAATATGCTTTGTACTAAGGTCATGTCTGGTCTGATTATTTTAAGTCACTTGTTGGTCCACTTGAAAAAATAAAGAAAGGGAAATATATGGCTTCTAAATATAATCAGCCATTGGGAGTCTAGAGAAGGCTAGGCACTCAATTCTTTTGGCTTGAACTAGCTCCTGTTATTTCCTCAGGATTTTAGATGGCATGACTTCTAGCCCACTGGATGGAGACTGACTTTAGAGCCTTTTAAGCATCCTTCCTAATTTTCTTCTTTGGGATTAACTGGGGTTTGGGTGATGGTGGAGTCACTCACCATGGTTTAAGGAGCCTAAAGATTCATTTAATCTTGGCTCTCCTTCCAGTTTCCCAAGTAATCTTGAGTCATGCTTGGCTATAATCTCTCAAGCATAAAAGAAGGCTAGCTGCACAAACACTGAAACTGAGATCTTAACTGATATCCGATCACTTCTCTGGTCCAAACTTCTCAACTTTAAACTGAATAGTATTACTGCCCTCAATTCGAAGATGACCAAATTGAAGTTTAGAAAGGCTAAGTCACCTCCCAAGGTCACATAGCTCAGAATTGACAGAGTCAGGAGTCAAACCCAGATATCCCTGACTCTAGAGATGAAGAGACAGATAGATGATAGATAGACAGATATAGAGATATATTCATTTGGAGATATACATATGAGCATTACATAATTCTTACATGCTGAAAATGTGAAGCCTACAAGGACCTGGAAAAGTAAAGAGATAAAAAAGGCAAGGTAATCCAAGGAAAGGAAAGACCACGTGAAAGGGCACAGAGACACAAAAGTACTTTTACAGTTCTAAAGAAGATTGGTGAGGTGGAGTAGAATAGTGAGTTCAGGAGTCAGATTGCCTAGACTCACTCTTAAACTCTATCATTTACCCATAGTACCTTGAACCAACTGCTTAACCACTTTGAGCCTTGGTTTTCCTAGATGTAACATCATAACAATAACAATGATTATCATCATCATCATAATAATAGTATCTGCCTCTGAGGTTTGTTTTGAGTTAGAGGATCTTGGCTGAATATTAAAATCCACCAGAAATCATTTAAAAAAATACCTATGCAATTGCCTCTGCCTCAGAGAGCCTGATTTAATTCGACTAGGATGTCTCTCGTTACTATTCTGAAATAAAATTCATAAACTACTTACATATATAGTTTCAAAAAAATCAATACAATACATTAAATATAAAGTAAAGGGAGACCTTTAAAAACTAATTTGTTTTTAACATGTATTTAAATATATAAGTATGCAAGCATGACCACACTAGAAAATGAAACATGACATCACAACTTTTTCAAAATAGAATCACAGTTCTAAGTGAATTCTCTGTGCTATGTACACTAGATCCCAATGCCTCAGCTATATTCAAGGATTTGAGACTAGAAATGATCCTCATTCTCTACTACATCATCAGGTTATTCCTCTTTAATGTATCATTCCCATCAGCAAAGAAGCATTTCTTCTATCTTAAAGGAAAACAAAAACAGTAAACGTCTATTAAACCCACTGCACCTTTTCTCTGGCATCTATAGGAGAAGGATTCCTGGAAATAGCTTTCTAGGCTCACTGTTTCCAATTCTCCTCTTTTATTTCCCTTTTGGAGCTTACTTCCTGTCCCATAGAAACTGCTCTCTTCGAGGTTGCTAAATCTACTGTTCAATTCAAAAATCTCATCTTACTTGATATATCAGTATCATTTGACCCAGTTGATCACCCGCTTATTCTTGAAATATATTCTTCACTTGGCTCTCAAGACACTACACCCTCCTGGATTTTTTCCCACCTCCTTGATTATTCTTTCACAGTTTCCTTCGCTGATCCCTCCTCATCTTCCAGAACTGTAAATGTCTGAGTTTCCTGCAGCTGAGTCTTAGAAGTCTTACCTTCTCTATGTATACTCACTCCCTAGGTGATTGTATTCTGCCTCAGTACACTATTGACACCCACATCTGTATATCCAGTCTTCCATCTTTCCAGTTAGTCCAACCAAAAGCCTTGGAAACATCCAACCATCTTGTAGTAGTTAAAATCATGGACCCTGTAGCCAGATTGTCTGTGTTTGAGTTCTGGGTCCACTACTTACTAGCTGCATAGCATGGGCAAGTTACTTTTCCTCTCTGTGCCCCAATCAGTAAATACTGAGTACCCATATGTACCAATAACTGTTTCTTCATCTTTTCTGAGAACTAAACGACTTAACACTTATAACAAATTTAGTAGTGTTGGATACATAATAAGTGCAATATACATTATCTATTATTATCATTATTATACCTGACTCCTTTCTTTTTATCATACTCCAAATCCAATTAATCAGCACATTCTGTAAGCTCTGCTTCAAAATACTTTCAGAACTGCCCTACTTCTCACCACCTCTACCATTACAACTCTGGCCCAAATAGTCATTCTCTCTCACCTGGAGTATTGAAGTAGACTCCTAATTGATGGATCTGCCACCACTCCTACCTATCTATAGTTTATTCTGCACACACCTTCCAGAATGATCATTTTCAACTTCCTCACATCATTCCTTTACTCAAAACTATCAATGGCTTTCCAGCTCTCTCAATGCACATTTTGTATGATCCAGACCCTGCTACCTCTGTGACCATAGCCTCTACTGCTGTGTCTCTTTCTTACTCTTCTCTAGTCAATATGACTTCCTAGTGGTTCTTTGTGTAAAACAAGCACATTCATGCCTCAGTCCTCTTCACTTGTTCATTTATGGACTGCTTTTTCCTCAAATATCCGTAACACTTTTCCCCTTACCTTCTTAATTTTTTTTCTCAAATATTACCTTTCCAGTGAGGTTTTTCTTGACACCTATTTTAAACATCATCTCCTCAGCACCACCTGACTCCCAACTTTTGCATTATTTTCTCCATTGTATTTACTACCAACTGACAGTATATATTTAGTTTATTTATTTTTGCTTATTACCTCACTCCCCTCACTAGAATGTAAGCTACATGATGGCAGAGAGACAGAGAGTTTAGTCTGTTTGTTCACTGTTGTATCCCTAATATCTAGAACAGTGCCTGACCCAAATAGGCGCTCAATAATGATCTGTTGAATGAATAAATAATGCATAAAAATCACTTAAGTTATGCCTCAAACATAGGAAATAAGTGTGAGCCAATAGAATTATTAGCAACAATATGAGATAGTCAGTCTTATTACTAATTCACAAGTGGAAAAAATGAGATCCAGAAGGTTAAGGTAAGTGGCAAAGATAGGATTTTAATCCCACGAGTTTGAACCCAGAACCCCTGTGTTTAATCACTACGTGTTTTACTGTCCCTGAAATGTAGCTTGAGTACCAGTTTGGAAGGTATATAATTGATGACAGAACAAGATAAAGTAGTCTGGCTTTGAAATTGCACTTGATAAATCATTTACTCTTTTGAACAGCTACTATTGGCCAGGGCTCTGTGCTAAGCACTAAGAATATACAGATGAATAGAGCATATTTATAGTCCTTCTGGCCCACAGTTTAGCAGAGGAAACAAACACATAATTTGTGATATACTGTGTGATGAACACCATTCTAGACATACATATGTAAATCTATGGAAATATAAAGAACAGAGTACTCAAGCAATTATCAGACAAGTTAAGGTGAGTGTTCTAGAGGAGAAGGCATTTAAGCTACCTTTAGAGGAGAATTAGGAGCTCATATTGACCAAGAGGGAAAGAGAATTCCAAGCAAAAGATCAATACCATGTGCAAGTAATGGCCATGATAAAGCACATGGCCTACCCAAAAACTTAAAGGGGTTAAACTTTGTTAAATAACAAGGTTTTCTGGAGGGAAAGCAGCAGATGAAAGCATAAAGGGAAGCAGAACACAAATCATGAAGAATATTATACATAATTTAAGGTTTTGGAATTTTTGTGAAGATCATGAAAAGTCAATGAAAAAATTTACATAGAAAAGTAATACCATCAGATTTCCAATTTTGAAAGGTCCTGCTGGATTTAACGTAGTATTTATTTTGGAGGAAAACAAGACCAGGCACATGGTACCACTTAAGAGACTTGTTATAGTCCTAGGAAAGAAAATATGAAGTCCAGAATTGTGTCGGTAGCAGATGGGATATAGAGCAGGGACTGGATTTGAGAAATATTAAGAGGGCTGCATCAATATGACTTGGTGACTGACTGGACATGGGAATGTGGAGAAAGAAGGAATAAAGGGTGATGCCAAAGGTCCAGGTTTGGATAATTACATGGATGGTATTGCCATTCCCTGAGGCTGAAATGCAGAACAAATTTAGGGATGGAGAAAGATGCACTTATTTTGGACATACTGAAGTTGAAGTACCTGTGAGCTCACTTGGTAGAGAGGAGGAATCAGGCTATGACCACTCTAACCTTAGCAAGTCTAACAGTGGAAAAGCAGATAGTACAATACATGCCTTCTGATATATGTGGCAGCCAGATGACTGTGCTGCTCAGACCTCCCCTCAGAAGAGAATCTCCTGTGAGTGTAGTGGGCTGACAGACTCCAGCTGCCATAGTTTCAGGATCTAATACAATGCTCACATCGAGGCCATGCTTGTCCTGGGCTGCTTCCAACCAATAACTGAGCACAGCAGGAATACTAGAGCCAGGCCATGTCAGCACACTGTGAGACTCCTATATTGGGCCATCTTTCCCTGTGGTTCCTTATTGCCCTGGCATGGCACATGTTCTCAGAGTTGTGCTGCAGTCTGAGAGGCTTCCTACCTAATCCTCCTTTCTGCCTTCTCTCCTTTCAGAGAAGTCAGATCTGCACTGGGGTCTGAGCTTCTCTCAGCCTACTCTTGCTCCCTCTTGCCTCTATTCATCATGGTCTTTCCCCAATAAATCTTTTGCACTTCTAATTCTTCTTTGACATCTGCTTCCAAGTGGACCAGTAATGACACATGATGCAATAGAAATTATGCTTTCTCAATATATTTATAACTGGAATCCCACCAAGGCTTTAAAATGAACTACCAGTTTACAGAAAACATAGGAGATATAAAAACAAGTTAAGTGACACCATGAATAAAGAATCAGAAAAATCCAGAAGGTGGAATATTTTCCCAATGTCATTAAAACAAAGATAGAGACTATTTCAGACTGAGTCTTGAGAGACATAAAACCTAAATTTACTGCGTAGTTCTTGATGAGATGTATATTTTAACAAACCAGCTGTAAAAGAAAAAAGATTTCAGGTAAATTTAAATATGAACTGGAGAATAGAAGATATTAAGGAATGATTACTACTTTCGTTAACTGTCTTAAAAATAGCATTATGGTATATAGAAAAATCTTACTTTTTAGATACGACCTTCCAAGACTGAACCAGGAAGAAGTAAAAAATATGAACAGACCAATCACAAGTACTGAAATTGAAACTGTGATTAAAAATCTTCCAACAAACCAAAGTCCAGGACCAGATGGCTTCACAGGTGAATTCTATCAAACATTTAGAGAAGAGTTAACACCTACCCTTCTGAACTCTTCCCAAAAAATTGCAGAGGAAGGAACACTCTCAAACTCATTCTACGAGGCCACCATCACCCTGACACCAAAACCAGACAAAGATATCACTAAAAAAGAAAATTACAGGCCAATATCACTGATGAACATAGATGCAAAAATCCTCAACAAATACTAGCAAACCAAACCCAAGAACACATTAAAAGGATCATACACCATGATCATGTGGGATTTATCCCAGAGATGCAAGGATTCCTCAATATTTACAAATCAATCAATGTGACACACCACATTAAAAAATTGAAGAATAAAAACCATATGATCGGGCTTCCCTGGAGGCGCAGTGGTTGAGAGTCTGCCTGCCGGTGCAGGGGACGCGGGTTCGAGCCCTGGTGTGGGAGGATCCCACATGCCGCGGAGCGACTAGGCCCGTGAGCCACAATTGCTGAGCCTGGGCATCTGGAGCCTGTGCTCTGCAACAAGAGAGGCCGCGATAGTGAGAGGCCGCGATAGTGAGAGGCCCGCACACCGCGATGAAGAGTGACCCCCACTTGCCGCAACTAGAGAAAGCCCTCGCACAGAAACGAAGACCCAACACAGCCATAAATAAATAAATAAATAAATAAAAATTTAAAAAACAAAAAACAAAAAAACCCCCATATGATCATCTCAGTAGATGCAGAAAAAGGTTTTGACAAAGTTCAACACTGATTTATGATAAAAACTCTCCAGAAAATGGGGTTAGGGGAACCTACCTCAACATAATAAGGGCCATATATGACAAACCTACAGCTAACATGATACTCAATGGTGAAAAGCTGAAAGCATTTCCTCTAAAATCAGGAGCAAGACAAGGATGTCCCCTCTCACCACATTTATTCAACATAGTATTGGAAGTTCTAGCCAGGGCTATCAGAGAAGAAAAAGAAATAAAAGGAATCCAAACTGGAAAAGAAGAAGTAAAGCTGTCACTGCTTGCAGATGACATGTTACTATACATAGAAAATCCTAAAGATGCCACCAGAAAACTACAAGAACTCATCAATGAACTTGGTAAAGTCACAGGATACAAAATTAATACACAGAAATCTCTTGCATTACTATACACTCACAACAAAAGATCAGAAACAGAGGTTAAGGAAAGAATCCCATTTACCATCACATCAAAAAACAAAAAAATCTAGGAATAAACCTACCTAAGGAGGCAAAAGACCTGTACTCAGAAAACTATAAGATACTGATGAAAGAAATCAAAGATGACACAAACAGATGGAGAGATATACCATGTTCCTGGATTGGAAGAATCAATATTGTGAAATGGCTATACTACCCAAAGCAATCTACAGATTCAATGCAATCCCTATGAAATTACCAATGGCATTTTTCACAGAACTAGAACAAAAAATTTTACAATTTGTATGGAAACACAAAAGACCCTGAATAGCCGAAGCAATCTTGAGAAAGAGAAATGGAGCTGGAGGAATCAGGCTCCCTGACTTCAGACTACACTACAAAGCTACAATCATCAAAACAGTATGGTACTGGCATAAAAACAGAAACATAGATCAATGGAACAGGATAGAAAATTCAGAGATAAACCCACACACTTATGGTCATCTAATCTATGACAAATGAGGCCAGAATATACAATGGAGAAAAGACAGTCTCTTCAATAAGTGGTGCTGGGAAAACTGGACAGCTACATGTAAAAGAATGAATTTAGAACACACCGTAACGTCATAAACAAAAATAAACTCAAAATGGCCTAAATGTAAGGCTGGATACTATAAAACTCTTTGAGGAAAATACAGGAAGAACACCCTTTGACATAAATCACAGCCAGATCTTTTTTGGCCCACCTCCTAGAGTAATGGAAATAAAACCAAAAATAAACAAATGGGACCTAATGAAACTTAAAAGCTTTTGCACAGCAAAGGAAACCATAACCAAGAACGAAAAGACAACCCTCAGAATGGGAGAAAATATTTGCAAATGAAGCAACTGACAAGGGATTAATCTCCAAAATATACAAACAGCTTATGCAGCTCAATATCAAAAAAAAAAAAACCCCAATCAAAAAATGGGTGGAAGCCCTAAATAGACAATTCTCCAAAGAAGACATACAGATAGCCAACAAACACATGAAAAGCTGCTCAACATCACTAATTATTAGAGAAATGCAAATCAAAACTACAATGAGGTATCACCTCACACCAGTCAGAATGGCTATCCTCAAAAAATCTACAAACAATAAATGTTGGAGAGGGTGTGGAGAAAAGGGAACCCTCCTATACTGTTGGTGGGAATGTAAACTGGTACAGCCACTATAGAGAACAATATGGAGGCTCCTTAGAAAACTAAAAATAGAGCTACCATATGATCCAGCAATCCCACTCCTAGGCATATATCTGGAGAAACCATAATTCAAAAGGATGCATGCACCCCGATGTTCATTGCAGCACTATTTACAATAGCCAGGACATGGAAGCAACCTAAATGTCCATTGAAAGAGGAATGCATAAAGAATATGTGGTATATATATACAATGGAATATTACTCAGCCATAAAAAAGAATGAAATAGTGCCATCTGCAAAGATGTGGATGGACCTAGAGGTTGTCATACAGAGTGAAGTAAGTCAGAAAGAGAAAAACAAATATTGTATAATATTGCTTACATGCGGAATCTAGAAAAATGGTAGAGATGAACTTATTTGCAAAGCAGAAATAGAGTCACAGATGAAGAGAACAAACTTATGGTTACCAAGGTGGGAAGGAGGGGGTGGGATGAATTGGGAGATTGGGTCTGATATATATACACTACTATATATAAAATAGAAAATAGGTAACTAATGAGAACCTACTGTATAGCAGAGGGAACTCTACTCAGTGCTCTGTGGTGACCTAAATGGGAAGGAAATCGTAAGAAGAGTGTATATATGTATACATATGACTGATTCACTTTGCTCTACAGCAAGAAACTAACACAACATTGTAAAGCAATTATACTCCAATAAAAATAAAAAAGAAGAAGACATACAGATGGTTAAAAAGCATATGAAAATCTGCTCAACATCACTAATTATTAGAGAAATGCAAATCAAAACTACAATGAAGTATCACCTCACATCGATCAGAATGGCCATCCTCAAAAAATCTACAAACAATAAATGCTGGAGAGGGTGTGGAGAAAAGGGAACCCTCTTGCACTGTTGGTGGGAATGTAAATTGATACAGCCACTATGGAGAACAGTATGGAGGTTCCTTAAAAAACTAAAAATAGAACTACCATATGACCCAACAATCCCACTCCTAGGCATATATCTGAAGAAAGCCATAATTCAGAAGAATGCATGCACCCTGATGTTCACTGCAGCACTATTTACAGTAGACAGGACATGGAAGCAACCTAAATGTTCATCAGCAGAGGAATGGATAAAGAAGATGTGGTACATATATACAATGGAATATTACTCGGCCATAAAAAAGAACAAAATAATGCCATTTGCAGCAAAATGGATGGACCTAGAGATTCTCACACTGAGTGAAGTAAGTCAGACAGAGAAAGACAAATATCATATGATATTGCTTATATGTGGAATCTAAAAAAAAGGCTACAAATGAACTTATCTAAAAAACAGAAATAGAATTACAGATGTTAAAAAACACTTATGGTTACCGGGGGGTAAGTGGGAGGGGAGAACACAATACACACTACTATACGTAAAGTAGATAACTAATGGGACCTACTGTATACCACAGGGAACTCTACTCAGTACTCTGTAATGGGCTATATGTTAAAAGAAGCTAAGAAAGAGTGGATATATGTATATGTATGGCAGATTCCCTTTGCTGTACACACGAAACTAACAGAGCATTGTAAATTATACCCCCCCAAAATTTTAAAAAACAAAAACAAACAAACCAACAAAAATACCTGAAGCCCAGAGAAGCTAAATAATTTAAGGTCACATTGCTAGGGAATGGTAGAGACAAGATTCCAATCCAGGATGTTTACTGGGACTTTTCTCTTTAGAAAATAACATATTAGAACTGGGTTTTAGTTTAAATAACATATGGATCCTATGTTACACATAGAGAGAAGGACTAGATTGTCCAAATATTATTTAAAAGAACAAAATAAAGGAGAGCAAAGATTAAAAAAGAAATCTTACTTTTTAGACATAGATACCAATAAATTAAGGTAAAAATACCAAAAAGTCTACAATGTTCTTTAAAATACTTCATAATATAAAAATATAGAAGAATCAAGTACTGAAAAAAATTTCTAGGGGGCATTATCCCTAAAGTAAGGGGCAAAATAAAGATGCTAATTTGCACCACCATTATTTAGCTTTTCTTTGGAAGTTGTAGCTAACAAAATAATGCTAAGAATAGTTAACAGCAGCAACAAAACTTTTATAATGCTTACTATATGCCAGGCACTGGTCTAAGAATATTACATAAACTAACTCATCTGATTTTCCAAACCACTTATCAAGTAGGCAACTGTATCATAATTTTCCAGAAAGCTGAAGTAAATAGATGTAAAGTAAGCAGCAAATGCAGCAAGCACATAAGTGGTGAATCCACATTCAAACACATGTGTTCTGGCTCCAATAAACAAATCAATACATACATATATGTGTTAGAAAGATAATGATGATGATAGGTAGATAGATATAGATAGATATCAATGATTATTTGTAGCTTGCACTTTTGTATACCTAGAAAACCTAAGCAAATTCACTGTATATTTTTTTAGAACTAATTAGAGGTTCAGTATGGTAAAAAGAGAGCACACTCACCATAGTAAACAACAAAATGAATTTAGGAATAATCTAAGTTAAACTTTATGTTTTCTATAAGTGTAATGTACAATTTTCAATTTGTTCCCATCAAAAGAGCATTTAAAAATACATTGGCAAGTTGATTCAAAGAGATATACCAGGAACAATACGTGATAATAACTAAGATTATTTTCATAAAGAATAATGAAGAGGACTGGTCCTAGCATACATCAATGGCATTATAAAGATGAAAAAAACAGAACAGTTTTGTACTGGCACAGAGGAATAGCTCAGAGGAACACATTACAGAGTCTGGATTTAGACTCAAAAATAGGTAATTTAGTATAAAATGAGGCAGCATTTAAAATCAACAGGGAAAATGTCAATTATTCAATTAAGTGCATTGTAATTACTGTTTAGCCATTTTGAAAAATTTTTTTAATGTTTTCCTAACTCAAATAAATACAAGATGTATCAAATGTTTTACTCTAAAATTTTAAACCAAAGATGAAGTACAAACAAATATTGGTGATTTAAGCACGAATTATCTTTAGGTAGAGAAGATATTTTTAAACATATAATGAAAATTAAAAAGCATTAAAAAGGTTAATAGAGCTAAATAAAAAATATAATTTCTGTAAGAAAAAAAGAATAAAATGAGTCAAGATATAAATAACAAAATGGAAGAGCATTTGCCAACCATCAGCAAAGGGTTAGTTTCCCCAATGTACAAAATACCTTTTCTACTAAAGTATGATTACCTTCATAGAAAAATTGCAAAGAAATTAACTAAAGAAAAAAAATAGTTTAAAATTATAAGGCAATTAAAGATAATTCCCCATTTATCAAATAATTGTTGAGCACCTTATTGTACACGCTTGCTGTTTCCCCTATCTCAGATGCTGTACCCCCAGATCTTTACTTGGCTGGCTTTTTCTCAAGATCAAAAATGATCCAGTAATCTCACCTCTGGGTATATATCTAAAGGAAATGAAATCAGTATCTTGAAGAGATTATCTGCACTCCCATGTTCATTGTAGCATTATTCACAATAGTCAAGATAGGTAAACAACCTAAGAGTCAATTAACAGATAATTGGCTAAAGAAAATGTGGTATCTGTATACAACGGAAGATTATTCAGCCAAAAAAAGGAAAATCCTGCCATTTGCAATAACATGGATGAACCTGAAGGACATTATGCTAAGTGAAATAAGTCAGACAGGGAAAGACAGATAATGTATGATCTCACTTATATGTGGACTCTAAAAAAGCCAAACTTCTAGTAACAGAAAGTAAAATGGGGTCGGGTGGGGGGAAGGAATGAGGAGATGTTGGTCAAAAGATACTGATGAGAGAAATAATCAGTAAACGACCTATAAGAAGAGAAAAGAATTTTATTTGAGCCAAACTGAAGATTATAGCCTGGTAGACACAGATTCAAGAAGTACTTGAATTGTGTTCTGCTGGACTACAAAATGGCATGGGGGTGGGGTTATAAAGGCAAAACCCACAAAAATTACTGAAGTTGTTTGTCAAGAGTTAGGTTGGAGCTGGCAAGAAGTAAGGGTGCTTGTTAAGCAAGGATTGGTTGGGTCTGAAGTGGTTGCATAATTACAAGGGGAGACCCTGAGACTACAAGGTTTCAGCTGGCAGCCTCTAGCAGATATTGTTTTGAGAATGGCTGGTGATGTCCTTGAGTCTGATACAGTTCAGAATATTCAAGTTCTCAGTAATACAGGAACATGCCTGAAACCACATCCGCAATGGCCACCTAGTTCCATTTTGGATGCCTGAAACACAGTTACTCCATTTTGATTTTTAAATGCATCCCTTTCTTTAATGGTTCAAACAGATGCACAATGCATGATTCATAGGCCACAAACAGGCTGTTTTGGTTAGCCTAAAGCTACATCATGTATAAGCCAGAATGACTGCCCCATAACTCAATATGTGAAAATTTCTTCCATCAATACAAACTTCCAGTTATAACATGAATAGGTTATAGCATTCTAATGTACAGCATAGTGATTGTAGTCAATAAAACTACTGTATACTTGAAATTTCCTTAGACAGTAAATCTTGCATTCTTACCACAAAAGAAAAATGGTAACTATGTGAGGTGACGGATGTGATAATTAACTTCACTGCAGTAATAATTTCACAATGTATATGTACATTAAACCATCATGTTGTAAACCTCGAAATAATTACATTGTGCAACCTAAATATATACATTTTTTTTGTAATTGTACCTCAGTAAAGCTGGAAAAAATCAAATATTATCTTCTCATTGAATCAATCCATCATCAAAATCCCAGTTTAAGTATTTCTCCCCACAACATCCTACTTAATTGCCTTTAAAGCAAATATTACTATATTAGTTTACCTCACTCATTTAGTTACTTTTTGCCCTCTGAAGTTTCCCTAGGGTAAGTAAGATTCCTTTCCTCTTTAAAAGCTGGTGGTGATGATAGTAAACAGAAATAGGAAAACTAGAGAAGACAAGCTAGGGTAAGATTTGCACAAATGTCTGTTATACGCACATTAGCAGAGTACCCACAAATCAAACAGCACTAGCAATCTCTCTGCAAAGGAAATACTTTCATAAAATGAGTAAAATATTAGAGAGAGGGTATATTTTCAGATGATATATGTAACTTTCATTATACGTTAGCCTCTCTTCTGTCTGTTTTAGCCAAATATTAGTTACCTAAGCAACAATTCCAAACACTTGATGAGAATTTTTAACAGTATCTACAGAGTCAGACCTGCATGACATATTAGGAAACAAAAGTTTCCATGGTTGTACATGAACTCACGTGGCAGCATTCTGCAATTTAAATTTTTAAAAAGTGTCTTAGTGATAAATAGACACCTAGAGCTTTTGTCTGATGGAACTAGAATAAAATATGAAAATTTTCTATGGAAACCTCCGGGGAACGAGGACAGCGTGGGTGATTTCACTATGTTAGCAAATGGAAATGCACTGGAGTGATGACTAATGTTATTTTCTTTGTTCCTGGGAGATAACACAATTGCATTCCAGCGGCTTTTAATGAGTTTTTGCTTGTGATACAGTGGGTACATTTGCATGTCAACTAACAGAGACCAAAAATATATTTTATGTCATCACCGTAGGAGGAGAAATCGTTTCTGTGCTGTATAAAGTAGAAGGAAAGTAGGTTCCTGGACTGCCTTCCACGTTAAAGAGAAATAACTGAGTTCAGTTAGCATATTCTGAGAATCTGAGAAGGAAAAAGCGAGTCCTCTGGCTCCATTTTATAACTTTTTTCCCCTAAGTTGATCTAAAGTTAAGAATGATGATAGAAGCATATTTCATGAACTTATGGCAAGAAAAAATGGTAAACAATTTGAATTTAGTGCCCTTCCTTGATATCTATATTCAAAACACATGAAAATTTGCCCATGTTTTGTTTCAAATGATGGTTTTGAAAGTTACCAGGCACGTTTCCTTTCAAATGGCTTTCAGAGTTTCACTGGTGATTAGCAGAAATTTTGCCCTCAGCTATAAAATCTTAAAAGGAAGAAGAGTATAACTGTGTTAAGAGTAAACACTTAAGTTACAACTGCAATGTCAATAAGAAAAACTAAAAAATGTATATGGCATTCCATAAGTCTTTGCAATAGCTTTGGAAATGCAAGCCCCAAACTACTTTTGAATACTAATCTCTGTAAACTTTCTAAATAAAAAGCACAAGGTCATCATAATTTGAATATGAATCTGGTATTTGTTAATACTCTGTCATGACATAGATTTCAGAGTAAGATGAGCTTTTGGATTTAATCTAAGAGGATTTAGTTATTCAAGCAACACAAGGTCTTTTAGTTGCTGTTTTCTTCCACCTGTCTGATGATCTTAACAGCAAGGATTCCAAGGTCACTGCTAAAGTGAGACTGCGGTATATTATGAGAACATAGCTGTGTCATTTTCAGTTTTCTCTTCAAATATTAGATATGTCCAGCAATGCATTTCAGCTACAGAGTCAATTTGTGTCAAATTTACACATTTGGCTCAAACAAGGAAGTAGTCCTTGGTTCAGATAATGGAAGTAATTCTGAAAAAATATTATGATGATTTATTATAAATAGAATTATATATGACATTGTACCAGGGAAGGTCTCAATTTCAAGGAACTACCTTTCCTTAAAGTGAAGAATTATTTACCTGTTTATTCATATATTTAATTTTAATTTGCATTTGAGTTCATTAGATTTTCCTAAAACAGGGCTTCTATAAAATGTTACAAATAGCTTTCTGTTCTCTAACTTAGTAATTATGCTTGGTAATTATGTTCAGCAATTATATCACTTCCCTGATTGAATCTCTTCCATGCCAGTTTCTCTACCCCATCCGTGATCCCCTGCATCACCATCATCTGGAGATAAAGTCAGATCTCTTAAGATCTTTCCTGATCTGCTGACTGCACACATTTCTGGCCTTATCTCTTGCCACTTTCTCTCTTGAAACTGAACACACTCCAGGCATATCAAGTTACTGCCCAATTCTTTGGAACTCTCAAGGTCGTTTTTTTATGCCTCTCTCCCTTTGGCCAAATTTCCTCCCCTGCTTAGAGACCCAGCTCAAATGTCATCTCCTCAGTGAAAACTTTCCTACCAAATATCCATCTGTAGCTTTCATCAGGCAGCATTAGTTCTTCTTCCTTCTAATGTTTCTAAAAATGTTCCACAGATCTCTAGTACTACACTTCTCACATTGTAATTTTAAGTTGGTACCCCAAACAAAATGTATACACATTAAATTTTAGGCAAGAAATAAATATATCTTAGCATCTTTTTATCTCTTAATGTGGCTGGTACACAAGTGACACCTCGCAAGAGCTCATTGACTGATAGATTGAATGAATGAACACTGTTACTTAACCCATTGTAATCATAAGAGTAGGTCCCCGGGGTGGGTGGGTGGAGGCAAGTGAGGAATTGCCTCTGGAAATCGATAGATGTAATTGGTTTTCATTTATCTGGTAGAAACAAGAGGCAGGAAAAAGAAAAGAAGAGTGTCTTGGAAAAAGAATAGAATACATTCATAAATCTGCAAATGATATGCTCCCTGACTCCATGATAACTTCTTCAACATACACCCAGGTCTATGTACTTTGGAGAACTTACAGTTTTGATACCTTAAACCAAAAGTTTTCTCAACTTGCCACCAAATTTCTATCACCATCTCTCTGTTTTTATCTCTGTTTCAGTCCTATCCCATTCAAGATTAATATCATCCTCTGCATTTCCAGAGCACTTTGGGATAGATCTGCTATCTTACTGCTCATATTCACCCATATATTAGAAAAAACTTGTTACCAAACTGAACTTGGGTCTGCTCACCCTCTGTGCAGCAAAGCCAATCTACTGACACTGGGTTGTGGTGAAGGAAAGTACAGCATTTATTTGCAGGGCAACAAGCAAGGAGAACAGGCAGCTCATGCTCAAAAGACCTGAACTCCTCAATGGCTTTCAGGAAAAGGTTTTAAAGGCAACGTTTCGGGTAAGGGTTGCAGCTTGTGGACTTTGTCCTGATTGGTTGGTGGTGAGGTAGCAGGGTGATGTTTCCAGAAGCTTAACCATCAACCTTCTGGATCCAAGCAGACTGGGGTCTATGTGCTTGTGGTCAGCATGTAGTCACCATACCCCTCCTGAGCGGGGAGGATGTCTTGGTTTCTGCACAACAACTCAAAGATATGTGTCAGATTGTTATGTATAGCCCTTGAGGAGGAACTAGGACAGTGTTTTTTTGTTGTTGTTGTTTTTATACAGCAGGCTCTTATTAGTTATCCATTTTATACATATTAGTGTATATATGTCAATCCCAATCTCCCAGTTCATCCCACCACCACCCCCCACCACCACCACTTTCCTTGCCTTGGTGTCCATACGTTTGTTCTCTACAACTGTGTCTCTATTTCTGCCTTGCAAACCGGTTCATCCCTACCATTTTTCTAGATCCCACATATATGAGTTAATGTATGATATTTGTTTTTCTCTTTCTGACTTACTTCACTCTGTATGACAGTCTCTAGATCCATCCACGTCTCTACAAATGACCCAGTTTTGCTTCTTCTTATGGCTGAGCAATATTCCATTGTATATACGTACCACATCTTCTTTATCCATTCGTCTGTCGATGGGCATTTAGGTTGTTTCCATGACCTGGCTATTGTAAATAGTGCTGCAACGAACATTGGGGTGCATGTGTCTTTTTGAATTATGGTTTTCTCTGGGTATATGCCCAGAAGTGGGATTGCTGGGTCATATGGTAATTCCTTTATAGTTTTTTAAGGAACTTCCATACTGTTCCCCAGAGTGGCTGTATCAATTTACATTCCCACCAACAGTGCAAGAGGGTTCCCTTTTCTGCACATCCTCTCCAGCATTTGTTGTCTGTAGATTTTCTGATGATGCCCATTCTAACTGGTGTGAGGTGATACCTCATTGTAGTTTTGATTTGCATTTCTCTAATAATTAGTGATGTTGAGCAGCTTTTCATGTACTTCTTGGCCATCTGTATGTCTTCTTTGGAGAGATGTCTATTTAGAACTTCTGCCTTTTTTTGGATTGGGTTGTTTGATTTTTAATATTGAGCTGAATGAGCTGTTTATATATTTTGGAGATTAATCCTTTGTCCGTTGATTCGTTTGCAAATATTTTCTCCCATTCTGAGGGTTGTCTTTTCATTCTTGGTTATGGTTTCCTTTGCTGTGCAAAACCTTTTAAGTTTCATTAGGTCCCATTTGTTTATTTTTGGTTTTATTTCCATTAGTCTAGGAGATGGGCCAAAAAAGATCTGGCTGTGATTTATGTCAAAGGGTGTTCTTCCTGTGTTTTCCTCTAAGAGTTTTATAGTGTCTGGTCTTACATTTAGGTCTTTAATACATTTAGAGTTTATTTTTGTGTATGGTGTTAGGGAGTGTTCTAATTTCATTCTTTTACATGTAGCTGTCCAGTTTTCCCAGCACCACTTATTGAAGAGATTGTCTTTTCTCCATTGTATATCCTTGCCTCCTTTATCATAGATTAGTTAACCATAGGTGCGTGCGTTTATCTCTGGGCTTTCTATCCTGTTCCATTGATCTATATTTCTGTTTTTGTGCCAGTACCATATTGTCTTGATTACTGTAGCTTTTTAGTATAGTCTGAATTCAGGGAATCTGATTCCTCCAGCTCCGTTTTTTTCCTCAAGTTTGCTTTGGCTATTCGGGGTCTTTTGTGTCTCCATACAAATTTTAAGATTTTTTGTTCAAGTTCTGTAAAAAATGCCATTGGTAATTTGGTAGGGATTGCATTGAATCTGTAGATTGCTTTGGGTAGTATAGTGATTTTCACAATATTGATTCTTCCAATCCAAGAACATGGTATATCTCTCCATCTGTTTGTGTCATCTTTGATTCCTTTCATCAGTGTCTTATAGCTTTCTGAGTACAGGTCTTTTACCTCCTTATGTAGGTTTATTCCTAGGTATTTTATTCTTTTTGTTGCAGTGGTGAATGGGATTGTTTCCTTAATTTCTCTTTCTGATCTTTCATTGTTAGTGTATAGGAATGCAAGAGATTTCTGTGCATTAATTTTGTATCCTGCAACTTTACCAAATTCATTGATTAGCTCTAGTGGTTTTCTGGAGGCATCTTTAGGATTCTCTATGTATAGTATCATGTCATCTGCAAATAGTGACAATTTTACTTCTTTTCCAATTTGGATTCCTTTTATTTCTTTTTCTTCTCTGATTGCTGTGGCTAAAACTTCCAAAACTATGTTGAATAATAGTGGTGAGAGTGGGCAACCTTGTCTTGTTCCTGATCTTATACGAAATGGTTTCAGTTTTTCACCATTGAGAATGATGTTGGCTGTGGGTTTGTCATATATGGACTTTATTATGTTGAGGTAGGTTCCCTCTATGCCCACTTTCTGGAGAATTTTTATCAAAACAGGTGTTGAATTTTGTCAAAAGCTTTTTCTGTATCTATTGAGATGATCAGATGATTTTTATTCTTCAATTTGTTAATATGGTGTATCACATTGATTGTTTTGTGAATATTGAAGAATCCTTGCATTCCTGGGATAAATCCCACTTGATCGTGGTGTATGATCCTTTTAAAGTGTTGTTGGAATCTGTTTGCTAGTATTTTGTTGAGGATTTTTGCATCTATGTTCATCAGTGATATTGGTCTGTAATTTTCTTTTTTTGTAGTATCTCTGTTTGGTTTTGGTATCAGGGTGATCGTGGCCTCGTAGAATGAGTTTGGGAGTGTTCCTTCCTCTGCAATTTTTTGGAAGAGTTTGAGAAGGATGGGTGTTACCTCTTCTAGGACAGTGTTTTATCTCTGAACTATGTTTAGGATATCATTACTTTTCTTGCTTAACTGCTTTTTCTTTGTTTCTGCATTTCCTCTCTTCCCTAATTAGTAACTGCTTGAGTCTGCTCTTTGGAACTCAGGGAAGGCCTAGGGGACTAGAGGCTTTTTTCTACAAGCAAGAAATGGGGCACACAGAGGGGCTTTTGTACCTGGGAAGGCCCCAGTGTCCTGCTCAGTTTCAATCCCCACTTTTCTTTGATACTCCTCAATCCTGAGGGGAAATGGGGTGGGACAAGAAAGGGAATAACGTTTTGGGTACAGAGGTTAGCCATAAACTCAGCAGGAGAACTCAGTTTTAGGGGGACTCGTTTTCAAGCTGTTTCTGTGACTCCATGAGTCTGGGACCCTCTTGAAGGTAGGGCTTTCTTTTAATCTCCATTACAGTGCCCAGAACAGGGTATTATTACACAATGTAAGGAGTCATCATATAAATGTTTAATTACAGTGAATAGTGTGATCTGGTTAGTATGTTAGTTAACAGTTTTGTTAAACACATTTGTGCTAAATCCCACTCTGCTGTGTTATCTAGCAGGATAACGAGAGATTGTATAGATGAAGGTGAACTGTGGCTATGGGGATTACAATGGAACAACCTAATTATGTAGACCAACAATGCAGAACTATCTCCTTTGAGAGCAAGTGTATACGGAATACTAATGACGTATTGGACATTTGCATGTCATTCAGGACTAAGTAAACCTACATATCACATTCCTCTAAACAGAATGATTGATACAGGGGTGAGCATATAACCTAGGCTGATACAATCAAATGAATCTTGGGACATTTGCTGGAAATGCTTAGATAAAGACTTTTGTTCTTTGTCACTAGGTAGAAATATGGGGGTACGTAGACCTGGGATTTGCTGGAAGATAGCTTGAAATCATCTGACAATGGAGTTAACAGAGAAGAATGGGGTCAGGTGGTGGAAAAATATCCTGAAGACATCATTTAATTTTCTTTATCTGGGCACAGCAGAAGTGAGATATATCCCTTAATTATTTAGTTACTTTAGCCTGTAAGTCACCATCTTTGCTTAAATTTGATAGATTTCAGTCATTTTCAGGAAAGTGAGTCTTAAAATACAAATGAAAATAATTATAATATTAGCTATCACTGATTGAATGTCTGCATATATAACATATACTATGCTAAATACTTTGCTTTTAACATCTCGTTTAATACTAATGACAACCCTATGAGTCAAGTTCTAGTCTTCCTGTTTAAAGGATGAATGAATGATTTTATGTGTTGTTGTTACTTATAAAAATAGTGGCTATCAACTTATTGAGCTACAGAGTTTTCTAGGCACTATATATATATATATATATATATATGTATATATATGAAATATATATTGGTCATTCAGATAACAAAAATATAGTTCTCATACATATCTGGTCTTCATCCACAGTTCTTGGCTCACAGCTCCCAAAACCCTTGGAATTTCTTGAGCAATTATGATCAATGGAAACATCTTTTATCATAACATTTGCTCTCTTGTCCTCAGTTCCTGAAAACTTCAGAGCCAGCTTCAGAGCCATAACGATGAAATGGGAGTCTTATTATTCATAACAAGCCCCTTTCCACCACAACTGGGTTTATGTTAATGATATGACTTTCAGAAGGCAACTGAGGATGGGGGCTGGTTGCCAGGTAACCAATCATGGAAAAAAGGGTTGGAACTTTCAGTCCCATCCCCTGATTTGTGGGGAAGAGAAATGGGCTGAAGGTTAAATCCATGACCAATGGCCAATGATTTACTCAACCATGCCTATGTAATGAAGCCTCCATTAAAAACCCAGAAGGATGGGGTTCAGAGAGCCTCTGGGTTGATGAACATATGGAGACTCTGTGAGATTGCTGTGCCTGGAAATGGCATGGACATGGAAGCCCCATACCTTCCCCCCACACTTAGCCCTATGCATCTTTTCCATCTGGTTGTTCCTGACTTATATCTTTTTGTAATAACCTGATAATCTAGTAAATAAAATGTTTCTCTGAGTTATGTGAGCCGCTCTAGCAAATTAACTGAACCCAAGGAGAAGGTTGTGGGAACATCCAATCTGTAGCTGGTAGGTCAGAACACAGGTAACAAGCTGGACTTGCGACTGGCATCTGAAGTGGGATGGGGTGGGGGCAGTCATAGGACTGAGCCCTTAACCCATGGAATTTGATGCTATTTCTGGGTAGATAGTGTCAGAATTGAGTTAAATTGTAGGACACTCAGCTGGTGTCCTGAAGACTTGTTTGCTGGTGTAGGGAACCTTCCCCACACATTGGAAATTGGGAACTAGGTCTCAGAACACCTATTTTTCTATATATACATATTTATATATTTATACACTTCATATATATGTACTTTATATATATTTCATCATATATATACTCCATCATATTATATATATATCTCTTCATATATATTTCATTGTATTTTATATATATATATTTCATCATCACTCAGTTCACTGAGGTAGGCATTATCATTAGCTTTAAGAAAATTGGAAACTCAGAGAGATTAAGTGACTTGTCGAAGGTCACATAGGTAGTAAGTAACAGATGGAAAATTGAAATAATGTCTGATTGCCCTTTATTTGAGATCTATATTCATTCAGGAGATTCTATTCCTTCATCCAATTCTTATTCATCTTGCAAGGTACTTCATTTCTCTGAGCTCTACTTTCTTCACAGCAAAATGAGGATAATAACTCAATATATTCTGTATCTTCTAGAGATGTTATGAAACTCAAAAGGGAAAATGAATATAAAAGCAAGGCATAATACCCTATATAAATGTAAGTTGCTATGATTATTATAATTTAACAATAAAAATAGTTCCCACGATCAGATCACTAAACATATAAAATCAAGAATTATCTCTTAATAATGCCATTTATTATTGTTTGGATGTCTTAACAATACGGCTAGAGTTTTAGTGTCAAAAATCAGAAATTCATATGTTTTTCCTCCTAGTGCCATGCTGTTTATGAATAGGGGACTCCCATTCTATCGCTCATGTTTTAGTGATGTATACATCACTATTTAAATTTGTTTTATTCAATCTGTCACTGAAGGGGACTACACCATGTCTCTTGGTGTCAATTATTTTCACTTTAAAAATATTTATTGCACCATTTTATTAGGATCATTGAAGCCACCAGGATAGAATGCACTAGAGTCTAGAAGCAAGAACACTGTAAAAGAAATCTCAAAATCCTAAGCCTGAGCTAACTTTGTTATGTCACTTAAAAACTGTGATCTTGATGGAAGTACAAATAATATAGTCTGTATTTATACCTTTAAATATGAAAATTGGGGATAATGCATACTGAATAGAATTCATGGAGATGATGCTAGAGGAAAAATAGGTAAAATAGCCACGAATATGCTCTGAAGAAATAAAAGCAATTGAAGAAATCCCCCAGGAGACAGATCCATTCTGCTCAGAATCCTGTGTTTGACTGACCCTAATGGACAAGGCTAAAACTTGGGCAATTCTCAGCTTTCCTGAGAGGAAGGAATGCAGAATCCTGGCTAGGGTAAAGAGGGAGCAATAATGGTCTTCTGATAGGACTAGTTAGTGGGGTAGCTGCCTTTCGTTGAGGACAAACCCTGGGGTTAGCGGCTTTGTGGAGGGAGAGGGGAAAGGAGATTACTCAATGCCTTGAGGTCGTACAGCAGTTGTACTGGGGAAAAGGTGTCATCATACACTCCTCAGCTCATCCTGTGCCTCCTAGCTAATCCCTTTCTCCACGGTCTAAGGCAGAAAAGACTGAGGGAGGTCAATGGGAAAACAGCAAACTAGACAGTAAGGCAGGGATGAGCTCAATTGCCTATGGAGTAACTCAGAATACTGCAGGAATCCAAGCTCACAACTACGATGACTCCTCTGTAAATGGAGCAAAATTCCCTCAGCTATTCACATGGCTCACTTCCTCACCTCCACACCAAGTCTTTGTTCAAATGTCACCTTCTCAATGAGGCCCACCCTGATCACCTTATGTAAAGCTAAAACTTTCCTCTCTATACCTACCTCAGTTCCTCTGCCTTTTACCTTGTTCCATTATCTTTTTTCTTTTCCATAGCATTGACCACATTTTAATATATTGTATACTTTACTTACCAAGTTTGGCTTTTTTCTGTCCCCCTCTCCCAATCTCAAGGGCAAATATACTGTCATCTGCTTTGTTCACTGATATGTTTGTTCACTGATGCATCACAAACGTCTAGTCATGAAAAAGAGAAAAGTATATCCTGACACCCAGGAACTGGCCGGACAGTCACAGATAGGCCTTGGTGTTCTGCTGAATACAATTTCACAGAAAAACAACATCAAAGGAGGCTACTCGGGGACCACAACAGATCAAGACCAAAACAAGACCACTCTGTAATCATGTCTGAACACAGACAGAACACATTGTCCAAATCATGAAAATAAACAAACATCCCCCTATCCTGGCAAACTTGAGTGATTGCTGCTTCTTTACCAATTACAGCTTTATCCTTGCTTTAGTTTTCCCTCCTTGTCTTTCAGATTTATTGAAATACCTAGTCATAAAATTGAGCCTGCTTTCTGACAGCATCCAGACCAGAGCAAAGCCCTGCTTCCTTAAAACATCCCCCAAATTACCTAATAGAAGCCCGAATTCTATCAGAAGTCCTTTCTAACACCTTACTGAGATGCCATATAACGTGTGTTCCCCCTCCTCGGTGCAGTGAGAAATAAGCCCAACTAGTTCAACTAGGGTATGTTTCTGGTAGTCTTTGATTGGAGGACATTGATAGTAGGTGCATAAAAAATATTCATTGAATGAATATTCTGGACTTCCTGTTTAAACACTAGGGATCTAAAATTATGGCTACTCCAGATACAAGCAAAATTTCAACCCCATGCCTTTTTGTACAAATAAATGTTATGGCTCTCCTACCTTGCAGGTTGCATTTTCTCATCTAGCAAACACAACCAGTTAGTGAGAGCAACCCTTGTCATTGTCTGAGGAGGATTTTTCAACTTTTCTATAATTCCTGTGTAAATCTGTAAGCCAAGATATGTACCAGTTGACATACAGATGCTGGACATGAATAAGGGAGCAAGCAATAAGCACCAAATTGTCTTGTGAGCTAAGATCCTTCCATGTATATGGGAAATGCTGAAGATCATAAACTCAGAAGGACCCAGGAGTAGGAAAATGGGTGGATCAGGGGAAATACATTCAAAGGACAAAGGTGGAGGGTTGCAATGACAAAATCGTTATTGTCATCTTTCTTACTAATGTTCTCCTATATCCCCACTTTTCAAACATGGATAAATGAAGTTTACAGGTGACAGGGGGCTGATGTGAAGAGAATATTACATAATACTGTCCTGAACGATACAGTTTTATGGCATATAAAATTATGTAAAATATTTACAACTTTGACTGAATGAATAAATGGATGATTAAATGAATAAATGTCTGTATCTAGAGTCCATGCTTCTCTAAATATCAACTGTTAGCTTCTCAAACAATAAAATATGGAGAGGAAGCTGGAGGTATGTAATGGGTGTCTAAATCCAAAACTTCTTTAAGGGCACACTTAACAGTAAAAACTAACATATCACTGGGTCTACAGTGTCTGGATATGCACATCAATTTTATGTTTTTTTAATTTATTTTTCTTATGTTAACTTAGAATTTTAGCTGAGTGAGGGAAAAAATCCATAAGAAGTATGAGAACTTCCTTTCAATAATAGACCGACTGCTATTGCACAAGAACAAAGACACTAGTTCTACAAGGTTTCAAGAAGCAAAGCTAGGACATTAGGAGAGAATATATGGAAGCAGATTTGGGCTCATCAAAGGAGAATTTTCTCACAGATGTCTATCTCAAGCCAATCTAGGCAGCCTTCTGGATATTTTGGGTGTCCCTTCCCTGGAAGGTATCAACAGAGGCTAGATGACCAGTGGGCAGGGGTGACGTAGAAGAGGTTCAGACACTAGAACTGGACTTGAGGATGATGGCAGATGCTGGTCCCTAACAGGCTGGGAAATCTATGAGACTATGAAAAAGAACAAAATGAAAAGTGGCACCAACTGAACAGAAGTGAAGTGATTACACTTTACACTTGACCTCATGCAATTAAGAATGACTTTGAGCAGAGCAGCTAGTTTTTCAGTTTCTCTGGCATCTCTCAGGTGTCTAATGGCCAGAAGGTAAAGGCTATTACAATGTCTACTTCACCATGGAGTTAAAAGAAACTTTTAAAAAATGAATCACTGCTCTAATGCTTTTTTTTGCCTGAGAGAATAGCTGCTATTTAACAGTTTTCCTCTTTACTTTTCTTTGATTTTGGGGGACTTTATACAAAATCGCCACTTTAAAGTTAGTTTTAAAATTATAGTTGTTAATTCACAAAAGCAAAAATACATGAGGAAAAGTAATCTTCCAAGTGAGACAAGGAAGTGTGGAATAGGGGGAGGAGAGTGAGTTGGTAGGGAACAGAGCTACAATTTTTCGAATGCCTATATTCTGCCAGGTCCTTGCTAAGTATTTTGCATACATGATCTAATTTTCATGGTAACCCTGTAAGGTCAATATGCTTAACTCCATTTGTCAGAAGTCTTAATAATATTGCTCACCTTATGCATTCTTATTACCAGCTAGACACTATTCTAAACATTTTGCATGATTTTTTATTTTTTATTCTCATGGCAACCAAGGGTAGGTGCTTTAAATTATTCCATTTTACAGATGAAGAGACAAAGATCCAGAGGGATTTACAACTTATCCATGATCACACAGCTCATAAGCAGTGTAGTCAGAATTTCAACCCCAATATTTTGACTCCAAAAATTATTGGGCTTTTAAAACCGATGGAATCAGAGGTTTAAATACTTCTATTATAATGATTAATGTGTATGTGATGGGGGAGGTGAGAAGGTGATGGGGGAGGTGAGAAGGTGATAGGTGAGATCAAGCAGCAAAATAGGGACTAAAGGAAAAAGGCCAGAGCTTAAGGAAAGACATTTTCAAATATTGTAAGATCACCCCAAGGCAAAGAGCAAAGACATGTCTGAGTAGGAAAATGAATACCTTACATATGGGTCCAAAATGAACTTGAGAAAATACTTGTGAAGGGCTCCTAAGCAACTGCAGCTTCTTTTTGATGCCAACTTGAGAACCAGAGAAAACTATTTAAGGATACAAAGCAAAGGGGAGACACAAGGACGAAAAACAGCTTGTAGTGCGGCCAGATTATTCATTTCTGCCTCAGTGTTGACTGAGGTGGACATGAGGACCGCCCCTGCTCCCTGCCTTTGGTAGTGGACAGATTATGAATCGTCAGGAAATCCCTGCTCTGTAAGTTTGAAAAGCATATTATCTTGTTCTTAGGTTGTTTTAAAAATGATCACGAAAGAAAAACCCCTAATGGTAACCTAGGTCAAAAAGCTGGGAAAATCCTTTGGTTTTATGAATTATATAGAAAATTCTGTAACAAGGAATTCTTACGGCAACCGCAGCTACAGATGGCAGGGTGGCGGAGGTGTTTAAGGAGCAGTGATCCAGAACATGCTAGTTGGCCAGAAACGTTCTCTCACGAAGACACCACATCCTTTGGGGATGTGAGCTATATTTAGCCAAACCACCTAAACCACATGGGGTTCTTGCTCCAGCACCTTCTCCACTGAGAACAAGCAGGACTTCAGTGTAGTTAAGGCTCCAAGTAGAGCAATTAAAATGATAAATGTTTCCATGGCTAAAGTGGCAGGATTCAAGCTGAGCTTTGATGCCCCAGCCCTCAAACAGCAGGAACAGCTGGAAAAAGCAAATCGAAAAGCGAATCGAAATTGCAGAAGCCTCGTTGAACTGCAAATAAGCAGGCTCCCAGGGACGAGAAGAGAGAAGCAGGATAAGGTAAGCCACAAAATTGAGTGAGCTACCTTGTCATTATAATCAGAAATAGAAACAGATTGAACTAGGTGGAGTTTTGACCTCAGGCTACACATTTCTATCTCTGGGCCTTGGTTTTATTATCAGTAAAATGATAATAACACCTCTCCTATATTGGTTTATTGTCAGGCACAAATGAAAGTTTATGTTAAAACACTTTAAAAATTGTAAAGTATGTTAAGACGCTAATGAAAACACTTGATCCTTATGTTTCTGATCTATTAATTTCTCCTCATAGTAGGTAACAGCCTTTTTTCTTCTTCTTCTTCTTATTCTCCTACTCCTCCTTCTCTTCCTTCTTCTTCAAGTTGTAATATTTAGAGAAGTGCTAAAATTCATTGTTTGGGTTATTTTATTAATGTTTGAGTCTCTCTGAATTCAGCAGGGAAGTGGTTACATTTGCAGTTGGAGAATCACTCTGTGAATGTTCTGTCCTTGGGGCCATGAGAGGGGAAGGGAAAGAGCTGAAGTATGGAGCAGGCACCGAGATACTCAGTTGGACAACCCTGTTGCTGACTAAGGAAGTGAGAAAAGTCACGAGAGAATCCAGGATGCCCATGAAGGGATCAATGCAATGGGGTGGGGGAGGGGTTCTAATTAACCAAATACTATATATATAGTACATACATAGAACTGGGATCTATATGCCAGTCTATTCTACCTAACATAGAAGGAAGAAAGCTAAGGTCTCTGAGAAGCTATAGGTCAAAAGACATATGACATCTTCATAGAGCAGTACAAAAGGCCCAATAAATCTGGAGTTAATGATCCATTCACAACTGAGTCCAGGGTCAGAATATCTGGAAGAGATCTATATCAGTAATTCAATGTTCTAGGGTCAGAAGCAAGTTCCACAATCTAAATAGTTTAAAAATCATGTTCCCAGAGAAATCTTTCCTGAATTATTGCTCCACCCTATCAGGTTCCTTGCAATCATTGCACCCTTTACTATTATTCAACATAGTTTTGGAAATCCCAGCCATGGCTATCAGAGACGAAAAAGAAATAAAAGGAATCCAAATTGGAAAAGAAGAATTAAAACTGTCACTGTTTGCAGATTACATGACACTATACATAGAAAATCCTAAGGATGCCAACAGAAAACTACTAGAGCTAATCAATGAATTTTAAAAAGTCACAGGTTACAAAATAAATGCACAGAAATCTCTTGCATTCCTATACACTAACAACAAAAGATCAGAAAGAGAAATAAGGAAACAATCCCATTTGCCATTGCAGCAAAAAACCTAGGAATAAACCTACCTAAGGAGACAAAAGACCAGAAAACTATAAGATACTGATGAAAGAAATCAAAGATGACACAAAAGATGGAGAGATATACCATGTTCTCATATTGGAAGAATCAATATTGTGAAAATGACTATACTACCCAAAGCAATCTACAGATTCAATGCAATCCCTATGAAATTACCAATGGCATTTTTCACAGAACTAGAACAAAAAATTTTACAATTTGTATGAAAACGCAAAAGACCACAAATAGCCAAAGCAATGTTGAGAAAGAGAAACGCAGCTGGAGGAATCAGGTTCCCTGACTTCAGGTTATACTACAGGGCTACAGTAATCAAAACAGTATGGTACTGGCACAAAAACAGAAATATAGATCAATGGAAGAGGATAGAAAGCACAGACATAAACCCATGCACCTATGGTCACCTAATCTATAACAAAGGAGGTCAGAATATACAATGGAGAAAAGACAGTCTCTTCAATAAGTGGTGCTGGGAAAACTGGACAGCTACATGTAAAAGAATGAAATTAGAACACTCCCTAACATCATACACAAAAATAAACTCAAAATGGATTAGAGATCTAAATGTTAAGACTGGACACTATAAAACTCTTAGAGGAAAACATAGGCAGAACACTCTTTGACGTAAATCGCAGCAAGATCTTTTTTGACCCACCTCCTAGAGTAATTAAAATTAAAACAAAAATAAACAAATGGGACCTAATGAAACTTAAAAGCTTTTGCACAGCAGAGGAAACCATAAACAAAATGAAAAGACAACCCTCAGAATGGAAGAAAATGTTTGCAAACGAAGCAACTGACAAGGGATTAATCTCCAAAATATACAAGCAGCTCATGCAGCTTAATATCAAAAAACAAACGACCCAATCAAAAGACAGTTGAAATAGCTAAATAGATATTTCTCCAAAGAAGACATACAGATGGCCAACAAACACATGAAAAGCTGCTCAGCATCAGTAATTATTAGAGAAATGCAAATCAAAACTACAATAAGGTATCACCTCACACCCGTCAGAATGGCCATCGTCACAAAATCTACAAACAATAAATGCTGGAGAGGGTGTGGAGAAAAGGGAACCCTCTTGCACTGTTGGTGGGAATGTAAATTGATACAGCCACTATGGAGAACAGTATGGAGGTTCCTTAAAAGACTAAAAATAGAACTACCATGTGACCCAGCAATCCCACTGCTGGGCATATACCCAGAGAAAACCATAATTCAAAAAGACACATGCACCCCGATGTTCATCACAGCACTATTTACGATAGCCAGGACATGGAAACAACCTAAATGTCCATCAGCAGAGGAATGGATAAAGAAGATTTGGTACATATATACAACTGAATATTACTCAGCCATAAAAAGGAAAGAAATTGGGTAACTTGTAGAGACGTGAATGGACCTAGAGACTGTCATACAGAGTGAAGTCAGAAAGAGAAAAACAAATCATATATTAATGCATATATGTGGAATCTGAAAAAATTGGTATAGATGACCTTATTTACAAAGCAGAAATAGAGACACAGACGTAGAGAACAAATGTATGGATACCAAGGGGGAAATGGGGGATGGGATGAATTGGGAGATTGGGACTGACATATATATACTATTGATACTATATATAAAATAGATAACTAATGAGAACCTACTCTATAGCACACGGAGCTCTACTCAATGCTCTGTGCTGACCTAAATGGGAAGGAAATCCAAGAAAAGAGGGGATATATATATACATATATCTGATTCACTTTGCTGTACAGTAGAAGCTAACACACATTGTAAAGCAACTATACTCCAATAAAATATTTTTTAAAAAAGAACTAAATAAGCAAATATTATCTGCATCTAAGTTTGGTCCCAAAGTGCTTCTAAGTTTGGTCCTTGGACATTCTGCTACAGAATCACCTGACATTCTGTTGAAATAAACAGAGACCTAGAAGGCACTCCATACAGACTGACTTTTTAAAATTAAATCAGTGTAGCTCCAGCCACTGAATAGAATATGTTTCTTCCATTATAATTGGAAAAGTTTTGTGGTAACCACTCTTAGGTCAACCCTTGACCAATCAAGTGTGGCCCGAGGGGCAGCATCAAAATAGTTGCTCATGATCTCCATGTATGTGGGAGGAGTTTTCCCAGAAAAAAAAAGTGGGGCTAGGTCAACAAAAAAAGGGACATGAGATAAAAGTGTGTAAGGCCAAATAGTTGCTGTATGCATAGTATTATTGATTAATTCCAAAGGGGACTTCTGTCAGAAACAAGCCCACTCTAGTTACATGTTTAAAAGAGCAGGGTGGCAGGCCCAGGTTAGACGTTAGTATATTTTTGGATTGTTTTAACAGTAAGAATTTGGATAGAGGTAAGATAAAATATAAATCCAGAAGTAATATATCTATTTTTCAATTCTTTGCTGCCTTTATTAAACATTGGCCTTGATTTCAAAAACTTGCCAATATGCTGCTATTTGTTTGTATGGGATCCAGGGAAACAGCATTAAGCAATTTATTTCTTTAAACTACCATGTTGTTCTTAAAATTCTAATATGCAGCATCGTGGTTATTCTTTCAAGCATACCAAGTTGACCTACTTAGCAAGGCTTACAGAACTTTTATCTCTAAAGTAAATCCATAGCCTCTGAATTTATGGAATAAAATATCCAGCATTAAATGGGAGTTCCTGAAACTTTAGATCAGTTAGAAAACTGGTTAAGCAAAATAACTAGTGAAAAGATTCTTTGATTTTTAATTATTTTGTTTCTATCTAAATTGTATAGACAGTAAACAGTTACAAAGATAGAGTTTATGGTAATGGTTCCTTAGTGAAGACAAACATATGTTAAACTAATTTAATCCAGTGGTCTTACCTTTATCATAACTTTTATTTTTTTAATGAAAAGGAAAGAAATACATGTTATGCAAACATCAAATGCATTTCTGGCAAATATAATGAATGCCTGATAAATAAAATTTATGAATTTTGTAAAAAAATAAATCTGATGAATTCCACCACCACCATCCAAGCTCAAATCTTCATCATTTCTTACCTGATTACCTACTGAAATAGCCTCCCAATTTGTCTTCCTTTTGCCACAATCCGTCAACCCCAATCTAAATCTAAATACATTAAATATGCAGTCTAGATCTAATATACTAAATACCCAATCTAAATCTAACAGACTAAAACCACATTTTTATTTTTAAATAAGTGACATTATGATCTCCCCATGGTCAAAAACCATCAAATGGCTTCTTGTCTTACTAAGAAGAAAATTCAAAGTCCTCAATATATCTGTAAGGCTTTGCATGATCTGGCCCTTGGTTAAATCCCTAGTCCTCATTCTGTACCACTCTCTTCCCCACTCACTTTGTTTCTATAGCACTAGATTCCTTGCTGTTCATTGACCAAGCCAAACACATGCCTATATCAGGGCCTGGGCGCTTACTGTTCCATCTTCCTGGCATTCCCTTTCACCAAATAACCACATGGGTTGTCCCTGAGTCTTGCTCCAATGTTACTCTCTCAGAGAGATTTTTCCTAATCCCTCTATATTGAATAGCACCCCTCCTCATCTTCTACCTCCTTAACTGCTTTATTTTTCTTCATAGCATTTATAACTTCCTAACATATTATTTCCTTATTTGTTTGTTTATTGTCTTTCAATCCTCAAAGAATAAAAGTTCTATGAAGGCAGGAATTTTTCCCTACTTTGTTAAGTGGGTACATAGCCTCCCAATAAATATTCATTAAATGAATGCATGAATAATCCTTAAAAGGTCAAAGTAGGTATGTATCTTACAGTTGAGAAAACAGAGTGTCACAAAAGGATTTAAGCAAATAATAAAATTATAGGATATTACAGATTTAATTGATAAATTGGTTTAAATGCATCAAAAGTTTTAAAGACTCCAAGGGTGAAATTGTGACGCTATTAGCCACAAATGTAAACAGTCATTATAAATTCTGAAAGGATGACATTTGACATCTGTAAGAAAAGTTTCAGTGGGCATTTTTACAGTTAAAGACTGACAAATTTCACCTGCATATCAGGCAAGTTAATGGAAGATAGATAGACAGATGATAGAATAAGTGAGTTACTAAAGAAGGTATAACATATTTATTAAAAGGAAATGTGGTTTCTATAAGGGGAATGATGTTCAGCTAATCAGATTAAGTTATTTGTGGATAACTAATAATATGAACAAAACAGAACAAGCAGGTATGTTATATTCATTTTCAAAGTGCATTTACATAATCTTCAACCAGAATTACCAGGAAGTTGAGATTATTTTCATGATGAACAGAGAATTGTCTTACAGACAAGAAACTAAGATTAGGGGAAAACTGCTCTGGAGAGAAACTACAAATGAGGATATCTCCCAGGGGTCAGCCTAATCCCACAGTTTTTATAAATGATTTGAAGGAAAGAATGCAATTGACACTAAGCTCTTCTGGAGATACTGAGATACCAAACTGGCAGGGAGAAAAATGCAAGAAAATTACATAAGGCTGTATAAAATGAAAGAAAATTATACATAAGAACAAGGAAAAAATATACTACTTTATTTCAAGCTACGAGTTAAATTATTACTATAAAAAGACTTATGGGTCTTTGGGCCTGCTCCCTAGAACCAAAAATGGTCTAGAAAATATTAAACTTTATTAGAAAATGTGTTGGAATAAAACAAAACCCAACATTCAACCGACATACAGGATTGTGGTATATTCACACCAGGAGTATTGTGTTATCACATCTCAAACAAGACATAAAAGAGCTGAAGAAAATCCAGAGGGAGGCAACAGAAGTAATCCGTGAAAAGGAGGAACTGCAATATCAGAAAAGAATCAAAAGATTCTCTTTCTTCAATGTGAAAGATAAAAATAACGAAAGCATATCATTGAAGTCTATAAGATCTTGAAGGGGGGGTAGAGAAAGAGAATGTGGTCATGTTCACCACAATGTAATATATCAAAACCAGAGGGGCTCTCCTGAAGCGTGAAAAAAGTTAATTTTAAGGCAAAGAAAGAGAAATTCTACTATAGAAAACAGATAGAAAACGTATTCATCTATTTGAAGATTTGATGAGTGCCCGTCATAGCCCAGAAACCCCAAGTTATGAAAAAGTTATTTTTCATTAAACATTCCCAGCTGGGAGTGGAAACAGAGATGAACAAGATGTAGTCCCTCTCTTCAATGGGCCCCAGGCTGTAAGGGGATAAATACAAGTTAAACATCTAATTATAATTTTACCCTATCAGATATACCTGCAGATATCTCTTCAATACATTCATTTCTATTTCTATTATCACTATCCTAGTCTAAGCCACCTCCCACTCTTTGCTTGGATCAAACAGGCTCTTAAGAAAAAATCATCCTCCTTCAACTCTTTCCTTACTCTGATCTATTCTCCTTACAATATCCAGAATCATTTTAATAATTAAATCATATCATGATACATTTCTGCATAGAAGATTTCAATATCATCCCACCTCTACATGCTGGCCTCTGAGGACCTGCATGATCTAGCCGCCTGTCCTTCTTTCCAGTCTCATCTCATGCTACTCTTCCATGTTTTTACATTGGCCTTTTTTCCTGTTCCTATAATACGCCAGTCTCTTTTCCATCTTGGGGAATTGACACGTTGTTCCCTCCGCCAGGACTATTCTTTCTTCTGCTGTTTAAATGGCTAGCTGCTTCTCATCCTTCTGAACTTCACTTAAATGTCACCTCTTCAAAGAGCACTTCTCTGTCCACCAATCTAAACTAGCTGTCCTGCCCCATCAGCCTCTATCACAGTACTATGTTTCCTTTCTTCATTGCTCTTAATAAAGCAACATGTCCATCTTTTTGTAACTGGACCATGAGTTACATTGGGGCAGATACAAATCTAACTGCCTTTGTTTGTCTTTGTGTCCCTAGGATGTAGCTCCAGGAGCTGGCACATAGTAAGCACATCTTAAATTGGAACAGAAAAAATGAATATGATAATTTCTATAAAAATGATATTGGGCATTTCAGCTACTTAAGAAGAAGTATAATTCATGGTGTATCTTTTATATGTTCATACATTTTGAATAGTATTTCACATAAATTAACCTTAAAGATGGGAATGCAGGAGAAGGAAGAAATTGACTATCTCATGAAACTTGAGATAGTAAAAATGCTTAGCTAACTCCATGATTAAGTGACTACAATGTGTTGTTAACTAAAACTGGGATGTTCGGGATGACATCCTAGCATTTAAGATCGGTATTAGGAAGTAAGTCATACCCTTAAATGTCATTCTCTTAGTTCCGCATGGACCTGACCCAGGCAGGAGGAGGTCTTTTTATGATCTTATACTCTTATTATGTCTACCAAATTTCCTTTACAATTTTCATAATCGCTGACATATCCTTAAACATTTACATCTACAACAAAGAACAAGTTTATTTCGAGACAACTGTCAAGAGTCTAAGGTTTAGAAATCTAGTTCACATCGCTATTTTTAATGACTAGAGTCATATTAAAATCTTAAAAATGTTGTTTCAATATTACACTAAAGCAGAAAAGTCTTCCTCAAAATTCAAGCCACTATCTCTCTGAGCTAAAAGGAAGCTCTCACTTCTGTGAGCTCTCAGAACATTTGCATGTCCCTATATTATGAAATACATTTGTTCATGCATTTAGGAAATAAATATTTATTGCCTATTTAATACATAGACTTAATGTGTCTACCATGTCCAGGTCTACCTGGCTAGATCCAGTGCTGTGCACACCTTAGAGTGTATGTGGACAGTCTAGCTCTGCAGCCCCTCTCCTTGAGGGCAGAGTATGTATCTAATTCTTTCCTGCATCTCTATCTGACAGAACTCCTAACTCAGTGCTTGACACACATGAAGTGACTGATAAAGGAGAATTGATTGAATCAAAGTAGTCCCTCTAAGACACCTCCCATGGATTTTGATTTCTGCAGCATTGGCTCTATACTTAAACTCTAAAGATCACCCGAAAAACATGTAAAGCCACCACTGGTGAGCATTCAGCCTCACATTCACCTCTCAGTAAAACAAATCGAGAAGCAGATTTAATGAATATGGAATCCTCACGTTGACATTGCAAATTGGTGATTCTGCCAAGAAAACCTTTATGAAGCCTTATAAAACTGTTATTCTAGCCCAGCAAAATTGTTATTCTGAATCCTTCTTCTTTCTTAACCAAACAAATGTGCTTGACCTCATTAGACTATATTGTAGCAAATTAAAATGGCAGGGAAAAAACAATTTTTAATGGTTCCTAATACGTATTTGTATGATAGTAGTTAATGGCTCCTAAGATACTGCCAGACTTTCAAACACACATTTAATACTTAAAATGACCCAAAATTTGGATTTACGTGATAAATTTTAACAGGTCACGTGGGGAAATTAAAATCCAGTAGGTAGCTATGAGCAGTTTTAAAAGTCTCTTGTGGGACTTCCCTGGCAGTCCAGTGGTTAAGACTTTGCTTTCCAATGCAGGGGGTGCGGGTTCGATCCCTGGTCGGGGAGCTAAGATCCCACATGCCTCGCCGCCAAAAAACCAAAACAGAAAACAGAAGCAATATTGTAACAAATTCAATAAAGGCTTTAAAAAAAATAAAAATGGTTACATGTTCATGAAAGGGCCAGACAGGCACTTTATTACTGACATGGTGATTAGGACAACCATGTACTTTTTAAGAAGTACACCTTAATTGTTGAATTGCCACTATCATCTTTTAAAATTGTAACTTCACAAAAAATAAAGGATGATTCTCAGAATATTCTAAAACTACTGAGTGGCCCCAGTTTTGGTAAATCAGATGAACAATTTCCAATCAGTCACAGAGATAATGTGTTATAAAAGGAAACAAATGTGGGTTTTTTCCCTTTACTATTAAAAAAAATTATGTGTATTTGCCTGTTTTCAGAAATGATTTTATCTAAATTAAGGTGACCAGATAATTAGGTATACAGAGATTCAAAGCGTTGATGTTATATAGAGAGAGCTGGGTTTTATTTAGGTTATCTATCTTTCTCTTAATAATCTTTCTTGATTTTCATTATCTTGAAAGCTTTATCACAGCTGTAAAGTGGAGTCTTCATACTTTCCCCCTCACAAGCTATTAGTTTTCTTTTCTTAATATAACCATGAAACATCCAGCTGTGTAGAAAAGACAGCATACTTCATCTTATATTTTCTGTTTTAAGGGTTATCATTCAAAATTCATTTACCTACTTTGAAAATGGAATATGCCATCAATCAACTACGGTAATGAGGAGACGCATCCTTTTGTTTTAATTACACAATCTCTGGTTACTTAATATTAAACCACTTTTCAAATCACTGTGAACCAGAGCACCCAGCCCTACAGAAAAGCAGCCTGCTTAGAAATATTAAATATCCAAGAGTTTTAACACATGGCACACCTACAAAGGCAAGCCCTTGTCAGAGGAAAAAAATTTAGTGATCTGCAAGTAATCAACATCCAAGACACAGAGTCTCTCACAAATATGGGAAGCAAGATAAATCAAATCATTTAACAATGCATTAATATTCTACAGAATTGGACCAATTATGGACAGCCTGAAAATAAAATAACATCAGAGAATTAGAATGAGTGAAAAGGAGAAATGACTTTTAATATATTGCATTATAACTTTAGAACCATATAATGTGAAAGACTGTGCTAAATGAATGCCGAGTTCTCTTTCATCTTTTTCATTTTGCAGATAAGGTCCTAAGAGGTGATTTCACCAATGTTTGTGCTGTGTGATCTTGTTCAGATGCCTTGATCTCTCTAGACCTTTGGTTTCACATCCATAAATGGGGAGAACTGTTGAGAAAAATGAATGTGATAAATTCCAGTGCTTGACAAGTCATGTCCTGGTATTGGTGACTGAATGATCAGTTCATAAATAGGAGACTTAATGCTTCGATAAATTATCACTTAATGCATTCAAGGGCAATGATAATCAATAAATAATTAAATAAATAAATGCATTTACACTACGCATGCTAGTTATCTTCTGAATGCTAGCCACTTTGCTGGGTTACTGAAATATAAAGATGGATAAAATATAATCCCAGTCCTTATCTGCCTCACTCACAGCTCTGTTTTGTACCCTGATTCATATATTTGTATTTTTCTCTCACCTATTTGTTTCTTAATTGTTGTGTAGACTTTTGTCTTAAATCCTTGCTGAAAAAAGATTCAGTATAAATAAATAAGGAAATTATTTAGTATGTATATACATGCTTACACACACAAACTAGCCCTTCCCCTTGTAGAACGTTTTTGGGGAGTCACACCCCTAAATAATTGCAACACAATGTGATATACACTGCAATCGAGGTATGTGCCAGGAAGCAGAGAGGAGGATTAGCTCATTTTGCAGTTAGGGGCTGTCCATTGGAGGCTTCCCCAAAGAGGTAACATTTGAATGAAACCTTGATGAATGGGTAAGTGTTTATCAGGAGGAGCAAGGTATGCCATACCCTCAGGAAACAAGTGAAGAGGCAGGAAAATGTCCAGGGCATGAAGAATTGTCCGGTGTGGTAAAGCACAGGAAGCAGGGCACTGAAGGGTGGTAGTCTGATGGTTAGGGCATGGTGAGTGGTGAGGGGAGAGAATACAGAATAAAACCATTAATCAAAGTAAAACACACCACAGTTTTGAGACAATATCTTCAGTCATCATTAGGTATATTCCAGTAGCCTTCCTGTGTCTACCTGGCATTGTGCACTAAGCAAGTACATTCTTTATCAAAGTAATTATTTAAAATGCCAGCTCCTTTTGCTGTTTAGGCATGAAACACCCAGATTTCCAGCAAGAATTTAGAGATTTCCAACTGAAATATATTTTCATAGTAAAATAGATAAAAGCTTTGCTTTACTGACCTTAAATGAGGGAATTTTAAAGAAACCTGGGCATAGTTAGAAGCATTTCTGTTCTGACACCTTTTAGTCAGTTGAAGTACAAGAATTTCCTCTCACCACACAGAGCTGAACAAAAGGCTGCCATAGGTGATATGGGGAAAAAGCTTGCTTCGTTGTGTGCTGTTCACATGTTTATTTTTATTTGAAATCAAAATGATCTTTCAGTCCCTCAAATGTCCAGGGCCAAGTCAATCAGAGAAGCATAGCATATTTTTCCTTTTCTTTTCTGCATTTATTAATAACCCTCTCACCCAACTTCCACCCACAAAAGGTGTTACAGTTGATCAGGTTATCAGTGGCCTGCACTCTGACTTCACAACCAAGAGGATGGTTCATCTCTAGTGGTTTACATTTAAAGTGAAATTCAAACTATATCAGAATTTCTGGTTCACCTGCCAGACTACAGAAATTGCCTGCCAAAATGATGACCAACACAGTATCTGGTAAAACTTCTGGGCTCCGAATGGCCAGTAAGAGTGTCCTGGAGTCCCAGTGGACTCCTCTTATGTTTAGACAATCTATGTAGAAACAAATGTATTTCTTCAGCAAAGAATGATAAGAATAAATATCATAGGGGAAACATCGTCAGTTAACTAGCGGTGATTTGATTCCTACCTGTTTGAACTTAAGTAAGTCATTTAACCTATCTGTGTCTCAGTTTTCTCATCTATAAAATGAATATAATAATAGGTTTGGGTAGGATTTTATAAGGTAATCCAGGAAAGCACTTAGCACTATGCCTGGCACTTAGCATGTGTCATAATAGCTATGATTGTTATTATTACTCTAGCATGACTCTACTGAATCACCAGAAACAAAGCCACTGGAATTACTTAAAAATTACTGAGCCACAGTAAACTAATGTATTTTGAACATTATTTAATTCAATAAACATTTACTGTGGGTTTGCAAGTGCTGGGATCTGTGGTAAAGACACATGATGCAAACAATCTCTATTCCCAAAGAGCTTAAAATCTAAAGGGGAATACAGAAACATACATAAACAATTTGACACAAGATTGTGAAGGCTGCTATAGTAGTTATGGAGAGGGGATTGTGGGAATTTAGAAGCTACAGGGCTTGACTCTGATGACATGGAAGGTATGAACCTGGAAGAAACATTTATTGAAAATTTTCTTTGGGCCAGGTTCTGTACTAGGCACTGGTCATATACAGCTGAAAACAAGACAGACATGATCACTATCGTCATTGGATTTATATTAAAATCCAAGAGGATTTGGTTTGGTGGGGGGGAGATGAACTCAATTTTAAATATTTTGAGTTTGAGCCTACTATCGAATATTTAAGCATAGATACCCCTTTTGCACTTAGGATGGTGGAGGTGGAGCTCAAAAGAAAGAAAAAGACAGGACTCCTGGAGAGTGAGAACTTTGCTATATTCACCATTGTAACCTCAGGACCAAAAAAAACCAAAAAACAAAAAAACTTGGCACAGTAGACAGTTGGTCACTATTTGTTGAATGAATTAATATCAAAAGACAAAGATATCATCATCATCATCATCATTGTCTCTCTGTAGTGTCCTGACAAGATAACCAGAAACAAAGCCACTAGAATTGGCCCTGGTGAAATCCTAAGATTTAATGAGATCACTGGGGGCATTCAATGCTTTGTGTATGCAAGTGTGTATAGTTACTGTTGGATTTGCATTTTTCTGCATTGATGTTAGCAATTCTTGGGAAATAATTCTAATCTACATTTTCTTATTTGTTTATTTATTTAGTTAGTTAACTAACTTTGCCAAGCACCATGCCAAGCACTGCTGGGAATGTGATGACAAACAAGTTATCTGTCTGTCTTGAAAAAGCTTGCAGTTCTCAACAGACATAGCTGACATCAAGGGCAGGGTGGCAGGAAAACATAATCAAAATATAGAAAAAGGGAACAATGATAAACAGTAGTATGTCTCACTAGAAATATTTCTCTGCTTATTTCCAAGCACTGTTATCGATTTTCAATTACCAAATGTAAAATCAATCCATCTTTTTAAAGAAAATCCACGATCTAATTTCCCCATGATGACATCTAAATATAATCGAAGAGCATATTCAACTATGTCTTGGTAGAACTGCAGGGAGGGCTGCTTTTCATACACCGGAACACAGAGTCATTCTTCTGGGCAGATTAACAATTCATCACAATGAGCTTAAGTTAATAGACCAAGTCTTTAAGTAAAGATAACAACATTGATTAATGAAAATTATGAAGCGGTCTTATGTTTTTGCACAAGCTGGTTAAAGATGTGCGAATGCTAAAAATGTAGAAAAGTGTCCAGCCTCCAAAGTGACTATGTGTGTAAGCTTTTCCATTACCTGTAAAATGGGGGGAAAAAATCTAACAGCAAATTCCTGCTCAGTTATTTGGGGACAGGGATGGAGGTAGGAAAAACGAGCACTTTCTATGAATCCCGTGGAATAGATTAAAATTTTGGGTGCCCAAGATTTTCAGGTTGTTGGCCTTAAGAAATGAGGTCCAAAAAATAATATGATGATATGATATGGTTGAAAAGAAATTAAAATAGCACTTCATGATTAGTTCTGTTTTCTAGAAAATTTTCAGAAGTATATGTTATTTACAGAGATTTTGGTTATAAATATATATGTGTGTCATAGGACTTAACACACCTGATTCCCAGTCTAAATATGCCACCTAGATCATGAGATATGCATAAGTATACATAAATATATACCACACATACACATACCCTCATGGATGGTGTGACCAACTTGACCCAGTTTTCTGGTTTTAAAATTGAAAGTTCCATGTCCCAGACACTCCTTTAGTCCTGGGAAAACTGGGACCGCTAGTCACTCTACCCATTGAATACATTAGTTATGAAAATGGCACTGCTACACTAAGTTGAAAGTCCAGCATGTTTTTGAAGTATAAGCTGAAGAAAGAGAACTATAGAAACCTCACAAAACCACACATGCATTCATTTTCATTCTCTTCTTGAGTGTCCATCATTTTAGGATTACTGGATGAGCAACCTCTCCATGCTGGTTCATTTTCTTTGGGGAACATATAAGAAAAGATTGCAAAAAATGTTTTCAGAAGATCATTGACACAAATTTGCTCAATAGTGCCCGACACAGAGTAGGCCCTCAATCAATGTTACTTAAATACAATAGGTTACAATACAACATTCTCACTTCAAAGGATTCAATTTGTGGTAATAATAATTTGCAAGATTACTGCATTGGCTGATCCACATAGTCTGATTTATGGGAAAATGCATTTTTGCAATAGCTAGCATTAAACCTTCTGTGTTTTGGTTTTCCAGATATTCCTGGCACTTTTTCTGATATCCATAATGATAATAATTGCCTTCTTTAAGCATTTAGCATGCTAATTAATGTGGATGAACTTTTATATACATTCTTTAATCTGTGCAGTGACTTTTGGAAGATAACTACTGTTATCATCCTTATTTTACAAATGAGAAGACCAAGGCCCAGAAAGATAAAGGAACTTGTTCAAGTTCAGTTGGAAGAAGTTAAATTTAAGTCAGCTATATTTACCTAACCATTTAGATATACGGTCTCTCTAATGTATTTCTTCTATCCATTTATTCATTCATTCAGTAAATATTAGTTGGGCACCTACTGTGTTCCCAGCACTGTTATAGACAGTGGGAAATAACATTAACTCAACTAGATTAAGTCACTGTTCTCATGAAGCCAACACTCTGATAGGGGGACAGACAATAAATAATTATTCTATATAGTATCAGCAAAAGATATTGGTCTTGAAAAATGGAGTGCATTAAAGTGATAAGGAGTGCTGAAAAAGGAGGGCACTATTGTAGATTAGGCGGTCAAGGAAGGCCTCTCTGGAGGTGATATTTGATCATAGGAGAGAACTGAACAAACAAAAGAGTTAAGAGCATCCCAGGCATGGGGAACAGCAAATATAATAGAGGCCCCAAAATGTGAACTTACTAGGCAAGTTCAAGGAATGGCAAGAAGGCCAATATAGCTAAGGCACAGTGGGTAGGGGGCAGAGTGCTAGGAGGCAGAGGCAGACTGTAGATAGCAATGCTAGGAAATGATGTTTTTCTTGGTAATGATGTACTTCAGAAGAGCACCAGGTACATTTTCCCTATTAATGTTGATAAAATATAATTTAAATAAATTAATGTTTCTATTTAAACTGGCTTATTTATGACCATGAATGAAACAGTAAAAGAGGAAAGGAATATAATAGACAGTATGGAAGAAACACTTAAAATTTATTGAGACATGAATACCAGTGACCAAATGTGGATGGAATTCTATCAGCCAGTGTAGATTAACAGTTTTGTCCAGGGATCAGCAAATTTTTTTCTGTAAAGAGCCAGATATTAAAACTTTTTTAGGCTTCTTGGGCCGCATCGTCTCTGTTACAACTACTCAATTTCACTATTGTACACAAACAACCACATAAAATACATAAATAGATGGGTGTGGCGTAGCTTTATTCCAATAAAACTTTATTGACAAAAATAGTCAGTAGGCCAGGTTTGGCCCATGCGTTATGGTTTGTCAACCACTATTGTAGTTGAAAGATATAATTCTACCTGAAACTATTTCTTTCTCTGCTACATATATCTTTACGTTTTCTCTTCCTTGAAAAAGAGAGGCATGGCATGAAAATGAAGAAAATATGAAAGTGAAGGGCACCAAGAGTACATTTTATGAGATCTTCCCACAAGGCAGAAATGAGGTTCTTCCATCCACCCTAAAGCCTGGAGCCCTAGGTATGTATTAGTATATATTCAGTCAATGCAAGTGGAATTTAATTGTTTTTTTCTATCTTTACTTGGTCATTTCATGATATTTCATTTGTCTGGATCATCCTTACCATCACCACTGTCAGTGCATGTGAAGGTGCTATGTTATGATGCTATGCCAAACATTGTAAGCAGAGAATTCCTGCCCCAGTTATTATATCAGTTGTGAGAAGACAAAGTCTCTTAAATAAAGATAATATTGATTTTTTAGACTCTGTACCAAGTGGTTTTCCATGCAGATAGACAGTACTGCTCTTCTTACAGCTTCCCTATGAGGGAATCTTATGTACTTAACCAAGGTCTAGCTATTTGGTGTTTGACCCAGAGCACTGAGGTTTCTCCCTCACTATGGTTTACCTGAACAGTCTGGGCCTTGATGTAAGAGTTTGCTCACTCTTTCTACTTATTTAGCGCTAAGAAAGTCCCTAGAAAATTGTATCCAATGGTATATTCCAGCATCTAAGTCCATTTTCTTTCACTCTATAAAGTAACATGACCAGTTCTTAAGGGCCGGAGGAAGCAAAAAAAAAAAAAAAAGTAGTACATTCAGACCCAATTCATATAGTGCAAAACTACTGATTCACGTATTAAAGAAACTGTAAATTAAACGGAAAATATTTTAGCAAATGATAAAAGCTTTAGTTAGTAGTTTAGCCTGAATCTAGTCTGTGTCTATTGCTGAGGGTTTGGACAAATGACAGTTCTAGTGAAAAAACTGGAGCCAGACTAAAGAGGCATTATTATACTTTAATTATTTTGGACAAGGGCATTACTTATTAGTGAAAATAAGAGGGGGGAGTTTTGTTTACTTAATATAACTTTTAAAAAGGACTCTATAAAGTAAGAAGTAAAGATAAAGTAAGTCAAATCACTGAGAAGTAAAGGGAGTCTCTAATTGAATAAATGGAAATTAAAGAAAGATGAGTGAAATAAACAAAGAATATTTTTAAAAAACATCAGATTTAATGGCAAAATGAAAATCTTTACTTGAAGCAGTGAAAAGGAGAATAAAGACTTCAGCTGTCCAACTAGCAATGTGAATGACATGTTTGAGAAACTTGACCACAATGCAGACACAGAGAATTAAGAAATGAAAATTATAAGAGAGGAATGTAGATATGGACAGATGCAGGTTAAGTGGTGTTCCAGAAGAAGAGACAAGATGTAATGGAACTGAAGAATCTAATTAAGGACAACTTTTCTGAACTCATGGAAGGGCTGAGTAAATACTTTGAAAGTTCTCATCACGTGCCAAGAAAAAACAATGAAAAGACAACCTCATCCAGACATATACTGGCAAAGTTTTTATGAGGCACAAGCATAAAAAAGCCTATAATTATCTAAAGAGGATTACAAGTTATTTTCAAAGGAAAATAAGTAGGCTTTTCTCAAATGTCTTGTCTGAAAAAACTAAATGGAGAAAATGATGGAGCAATGTCTTCAGAGATATGGTAAAATATTTCAATCTAAGAACTTTATATACAACTGGAAATGTAAAAGAACAGAAAATGTACCTCCCTATATGATTTTCTTAAAAAATCACTTGAATTGTATTCAAAATAACTAATCTATACAACAAAAATTCCAAAAAGCAGAAGAGATTGGGTAAAATGACTGGCAGTGAGCATTTAGTGAAGTCTATATATCTCTTTTAAACCTTGTCACCAAACCAAAGGCAAATATATTTTAAATATTCTTGAATAATACATATATAATGTAAACATAGTGACATTATATGAGTTCACTTTGGACTTCTACAATTAAGGAAAATTGACTAAATAAAAGTTTTGAAAAAGATAAAGGTAACCTCCAGCACTATTTTGGAAATATGTATCTATTGAAGATCCTGGAAAAGACAAAAGAGAACAAAATTTAACAGGCAAAAGACTGACAACAGTGAAAACAGCAAGGGAGAATAAAAAGAAGACACAAAATAAGAGGAGATAAGTAAGTCTAAAAGTGAACTCATAACCCATTGATTTTTAAATTTACTTATTTATAGAAATAATCATCCATTAACAATATTCTGGATCTATAATTCTGGGTATAGTAATACCAATACAGACTTGGATTGAGGGTCTGGCTACTGAAGAAAATTCAGTTAAACAAAGCCATTTTTTCTAGTTGTATTTTCCTCTGATTCCTCTAATGGCTCAAGCTGTTCTATTCAGAAGTTAAATTATGGAGATATAAAAATTGGTCTTTTCTCTCTATATCATACAGCCTTATATGATCTCATCTACAATCATAGATTCTATACATTTAAAAAATGAATTCCTAAAACAAAATAATGGTAAATTGTACTATATTACATACAAGAACTTGTTTTCATTAAAAATCCTCACTGGGTAATGAGAAGGCAAGCCACTGGTTTGTATGATCTATTTGTAATGCATAAAATAGACAAGGGATTAGTATCCAGGATATAAAAAGGACTTAACAAATCAAAAAGGGAAAGACAGATAACTCAATATTAAAAAAAAGTGGAAACCTCAGAGTAACCACAAAGTAAAAACCTATAGTACATGTACAAACTACAAAGAGAAAAGAACCAAAGCATACCACTACAGAAAATCATCAAATCACAAAAGAAGATAGCAAGAGAGGGAAAATGGAACAAAGGAATTACAAAACAACCAGAAAACACTTAATAAAATGGCAATAGTAATTTCATACCTATCAATAATTGTGCTAAATGTAAATGGAATAAATTTTCCAACCAAAAGACAGAATGACTGAATGGATTAAAAAAAAATAAAAACGATCCAACTATCTGTTGCCTACAAGAGACTCACCTCAGCTTTAAGGACATGCATAGACTGAAAGTGAAGGGATGGAAAAAGCTAGCCCAGGCAAATGGAAACCAAAAGAAAGTAGGGGTAGCTATACTTATATCAGATGAAATAGATTTTTAAGTCAAAGATGGTAACAAGAGACAAAGAAGGTCATTATATAATGCCGAAGGGGTCAATTCATCAAGAAGAAAAAACAATTGTAAATATTTATGCACCCAACATGAGAGCATCTAAGTATAGAAAACAGATATTAATAAGTTAGAAGGGAGTAATAGACAGCAATATAATAATAGCAGAGGACTTCAATTACCCCATTTTTAACAATGGATAGATAATCCAGACAGAAGATCAATTAAGGAAACACTGGACCTAAACTACATCTTTGACAAGATGTACCTAACAGACATATACAAAACATTCCATCCAATAGGAGCAGAATACACAGTCTTGTCAAATACACAAGGAACATTCTCCAGGATAAATCATATGTTAGGCCACAAAACAAGTCAGTAAATTTAAGAAGACTGAAATCTTATCAAGCATCTTTTCTGACCACAATGGTAAAAAATGAGAAATCAATAACAAGAAAAAAACTGGGAAATCCAAAAAGATGTGGAGATTAAACAACATGCTCCAGGATGGGTCAAGGAAGATATCAAAAGAAAAATAAAAAAAATATCTTGAGACAAATGGAAATGGAAACACAATTGTACCAAAACTTATGGGATGTAGCAAAAGCAGTTCTAAGAAAGAAATTTATCGCAATAAATGCCTACCTTAAGAAAAAAGAAAGATCTCAAATAAACAACCTAAGTTTACATCATAAGGAACCAGAATAATAAGAACAAACTAAGCTCAAAGCTAGCAGAAGAAAGAAATAACAAAGATCAGAGCAGAATAAATGAAAGAGACTAAAAAGACAATAGAAAAGATCAATGGAACTATTAGCTATTTTTAAAAAAAATTTAAAAAATAGACAAACTGTTAGGTAGACTTACCAAGAAAAAAGAGAGGAATCAAATAAATAAAATTATAAATGAAAGAAAAGGCCTTGTAACTGATACCACACAAACACAACAGAGTACAAGAGACTACTGTGAAAAATTATGTGCCAACAAATTAGACAACCTAGAAAAAAATGGATAAATTCCTAGAAACACAACCTACCAAGACTGAAAGTTGAAGAAACAGGAAATCTGAATATAAGTTAGTCTACATCAAACTAAAAAATTTCTGCACAACAAAGAAAACCATCAATAAAATGAAAAAAGACCCTAAGGAATGGGAAAATATATTTGCATACTACATACCCAATAAAGGGGTAATATCCAAGATATATGAGGAATTAATACAACTCAATAACAGCAGCAACAAAAAATAACCTGATTACAAAATGGGCAAAAGACCCAACTAGACATTTTTCCAAAGAAGGCATACAAATAGCCAACATGTACATGGAAAGGTGTCCAGCATCACTAAACATCAGGGAAGTACAAAGCAAAACCATAATGAGATATCACCTCACACTTGTTAGGATGTTCATTATCAAAAAGATGAGCTAACACATGCTGGCAAGGACGTGGAAAGAAGGGAACCCTAGTACTCTGTTGGTGAGAATGTAAACTTGCACAGCCACACCCACTATGGAAAACAATATGGATGTTACTCAGTAAATTAAAAATAGAACTACATATGATCCAGGAATATATGATATATTGTGTGTTTTTAAACAAAGGAACCCACAGAAAATGCTATGTATTTTCTGCATTGCATGTGTGTGTATCCACATTGGTCTGTATTTTATTCCTTGAAGAAACCAATAACACTGCTTTTGTTATTCTTGTGGTTCTTACTTCCTGGAATAGTTTTACACCACTCATTCATCCTTCAGTTCTTAACTCAAAACCCACCTCAATCAGAAGGCCTTCCCTGGCAATATAAAATAAAGTAGGATCCTACTTTCTGCTGTCATTCTCTAGTCTTTTCCTTGTTGGTCTTTATAGCACTCACATTTAGGATTTTAAATAATTTTGTTTTCTTTCTTTATGTGTTTTTCCTAAGTGAAAGGTAAGAGAAAGGCAGAATTGTACTCTTAATTGTAAACATCTAGTAATCCTACACATAACTAAGCTTCAGAAGACAAGTTCCACATCTCTTTTCAGTCTTCCCCCTACAGGTTAGACAGCCTTTGATCATTTCTGATAAATAGTTCTACTCTGAATAGTCTTTATTTTTCATTATTCTTCTTAAACATTTTTACTCCCCCAAACTGAGTAGATTGCTAATTTCTGTTGAGCAGAGTGAAGTTAGTATCTCTCTCTTAGACAAAATACTCTTTTTTATGCAGCCTAAGATAGCATGTGTTCTTTGGAAAATGACATGAATTATACCATGACGCATACTGAGTTTACCATTGACATTAAAACCAGATGTCTTCTACAAGTGCTGCTACAAATTTATGCATCCCAACATGGATGTGTGCACTGGGTTTTGATCCCAAGGTGTAGATTTATGCTAATTTTTATTAAAATTCATTTTGATATATTTAGTCCACCATCTCAGCCTTTCAATCTATTTTTGGATTCTGATTCACTCATCTAAACTACCTGTTATCCCTTACAGCTTTGTATTATCCATTAATTTGATAAACTAATACTCAACTGGTTTTTCTAAATCACTGATAATAATGATAATCAGGGCAGGGCTTGGGCTAGAGTCCAGTGATACACGTTAGAAACCTCTGTCCAGTGGAACTACAATCCAATCAGTTATATTCAACCAGGGAGAAATTCAAGCCATGCTTATATTTCTTCATGCTGTCTACAAAGATACAATGAGAAATCTTTTTCAAATGAGCTGCTGAGATTCAGATGTATTTTGCTTGCTGCATAAACCTCATCTAAAAGGCTACTGAAGTAAGTTATATTAATAATAAATAAAAATGATAATAATAAATAAAAATGATAATAACCATTTAGGTTTATTGAGTACTTATTATATACTCCACAATATGCTAAGCATTTTATATACATTTCTTTTAATCCTCCCTAAAACATGAAAGATAAGAATCATTTCTGCATTTTGAAGGTGGAAAACTGAGGCTCAGAGAAATTGTCAGAAGAAATTATAATTACTCTGAAATAACATCATTGTGAACTCAACAAGTTTTCATTGCTTGTAAGCTAAGAGTACACTTATACTCTTAAAGCAATAATATTTTGCCATGTAGCATATTCTCAAAATAATTTGAAAGTCAAAGTAATACTCCCTGAAACAACAGTGTTACTCACATTTAAATATCAGATGACTAAAGGAGTAAGAGCATGAAACATACATACTGACAGTTTTAAAGGAGCTGCAGTGCTGCTTGATCCTGGAGGAAACTTGACAATTGTGAAAGCCCAGCTACCTCAGGAGTTCTAGTAAGAACTCCATAGCCCATCCTAACGTAACGTTTATGATTCAGTGATGCAGATGTTGTCCACACAGGAGACTTCAGTTCCAATCTTATCTCCTCCTGCTATGTATTGTCACCAGCTCAGACTTGTTTTAAAGAGCAGCGTCTTTCTCATCAGCTATCAGAGCTGAGAGCTCTACCCATGGTTTACTAGTCCATGCAAACCAGAGAAAAGAGACAAGTTCCAGTTGGAATGTGAGAGCCAAGTGGAACTAACAAGAATTGTACTTTAAGAGCATAAAAAATGTAGAAACACTGCTTTCCTAAAATCCTGTTTTATTAACCTTTATCAGCTGCTGAGAAACTGGGACATGATGGAATTTTTGAACTTTCCTGTCAGCAGCGAAAGGGTAATGCTTGTTATGATTGCTATTTGGCAAAAACCCAGCCTCTCATTCCAAAAGGTCTCAAATTAATTTCATTCACGACTGATTAGAGAGCACAAAGCCTACAGGGTTTTTTTGGTTTGCTACTTCTGTGTCATATGTAGGTGAGAAATATTTGTTTCTCTTGATGTAAAAGGATCTATGAATGTTGCTCAACAGCAAAATCTCTACTACCACTGAGTTAACGTAGAAAGTCATTCAGGGAGATCATTGAGAATGCATTAGAGTCTAAATGAAAATGATGGAATTTCACTTTTCCCCTGCTTTATTCATTGGAAAAGAAAAGAAGCTTCTCCTTATTAACAGTTTTTGACATATCCCTACAGCGAGGTTGCTTATTTTTAATCCCGTCAATGAGAACCATTGTTTTCCCTCCAGTGATAACACACCCTAATGTGTGAAGGTGCAGACTAATGCGCCTGACTGTGGGTATGTCTGAAAGAAATATTTTTTAAAGGTCAAAGGCAAATTCCTATTTCAGTCTCTAAACCTTCCCAAGCAGCAGGCTTTAGCTGTTTTGCATTATAATGTGGCGTCTAGGGCTGTAGGCTTCAGAATCAGTCTTCCCAGTTTGAATTCTGATTCCACCTATAGTTATTTATCCTCTCTCTGCCTCTATTCTCTCATTTGCAAAATGGAGATAATAATCATATAGTAGCTACCTTATTAGGCTGTTGTAGAATTAAATGCATTAATTCACATCAAGTGCTTAGAATACTGCCTAACACCTAGTAAGAGTGTCGCTGTTACTGTCACTAAGGAGTTATCACAGAAATGACTGTTCTAGATCAAGGTTCTGACTTAGCTTTACCATCTGTAACTTAAATGACTTGAACAAAACATCTGGCCTCACTTCACTGGGTCTGAAGTTCCCCATCCGTAGCTTGGGTATAATAATGCATATTTCACAATGTTGTTTGATGACAACATGAAGTAATCCAGGCAAAGTGCTTAGCGTAGTATCTGGCACCAAGCAAGCCAAGGAAATCAGTTACCATTAATATCATTGAGTGTGTGTGTAAGAATCATTTATATATTTGTCAATATGAATGAGAAAAAAATTTGCATTTTAAGTAATTTTTAGTGTGTTTACTAGTCATTTGTATGCTTTTTTCCCCTGAATTACTTCTTTATAACCTTTGCCTGATTGTTCATGAGTTTGTTTTTGGTTTCATCCTGATTTGTAGAAATATATATATTTACTGAATGTTTGTGTCCCCCAAAATTCACATGCTGTAGCCCTAACTCCAGTTGTGGCTGTATTTGGAGATAGGACCTTTCAGGAAATAATTAAATGTGGTCATAAGCGTTGGGCCATAATTCATGAGGATTAGTGTCCTTATAAGAGACACCAGAGAGCTCACACTCCCTCTGCTGTGTGAGGACACAGCGAGGAGGCAGCCATCTCTGCAAGAAGTTAGGAAGAGAGCTGATCTCAGATTTCCAGCCTCCAGAACTGTGAGAAAATAAATTCTGTTGTTTAAGCCATCCAGTTGGTGGCATTGTGTTATGGCAGCCCAAGCAGAGATGAATATATACCTGTACATATTCATATATTCTATCAAATAATATATATCATTAAATATTATTGAATTGAAAATCCCTTTTTACTAAATTTGTAGTATATCTTTATTCGTTAAAGTTTTTATGGTATTTTGTGATCTACAGGTGTGCGTGTCTGTGCGTGTGTCTGTGTTTGTGTGTATGTGTGTTTAATGAAGAAAAACCTATCAGTTCTTTTCTTTATGACTCCTGAGATTTTTGTCATTCTTAGGAATGCCAAAAATTATAACTCTCATATCCTAGATCTTCTTCCAGTACTTCACTGGTTTTTAATTTTCATGGTTTGAAGTTTAATTCACCTGGAATGTATTGTTTATATGTTGTAAGATTACTATCATATGTTTACCATCATATGGAAAACCAGTTGTCCCAGAACACTTTACTAAACAGATCATTGTTTCACCACGGATTTGAAAATTCAACTTTCATATAAAATAAACATACCAAAGCCTTTATCTGAATTCTCAGATATATCAGGTAGATCTATTTTCTCTGATAGCAGATAATCTTTTACTACTGGAATTGGATACAAGATCCCATTCAAACTTCTCAGCCCATCCTAGTCTGATGTATTTATTATTTCAGAAGAACATTATGTTTAGTCTATCAATTTTTCATTGGTTGTTTTAAAATATTCAGAGAATTTTAAAACTATTAAAGCTCATGGTCTAAATTAACAAGTTAAAAATAGTTAAAATACTGCCTTCATCTATTTAGTCTACAGAAGGTAATTATAGTGCCTGCTAAATTTCCAGAAAGTATTATATAACCACCACCATAGTGTGATAATTAAGAGCATGGACTCTGGAACCATACTGCCTAGGTTCAAATTCCAGATCTGCTATTTGTTAGCTGTGGAACTATAGAAAAGTATTTAACTTCTTGGTAACTCAATTTCCCATCTATAAGATAGTGTTAATAAAGTAACTTTGTCTCAATCTATTGTGTAGATTAAACAAACTGATATATGAAAATCCCTTAGGAAAAGTTGCTGGCACAGAGTAAGAGCAATGGTTAAGTGTTGGCCAGATAAAATAACTGCTTAGGATGGACATATATACACTACCAAATGTAAGATAGATACCTAGTGGGAAGCAGCCGCATAGCACAGGGAGATCAGCTCGGTGCTTTGTGACCACCTAGAGGGGTGGGATAGGGAGGGTGGGAGGGAGACACAAGAGGGAGGAGATATGGGGATATATGTATATGTATAACTGATTCACTTTGTTATAAAGCAGAAACTAACACACCATTGTAAAGCAATTATACTCCAATAAAGATGTTAAAAAAAAATAAAAGTGTGTTTGTTCAAAATAAATAAATAAATAACTTGCCTAACTGCTTAGGAAAGTTATTTCTCCTTTCTATGAAATGAAAAATGATCTATAAGGGCACTTAGTATTGACTACAAATTCCAGTTCTGTCAGTGATGGTATTTGGGGCATGAGGGGCACCCAAGTTAGGGACCTTTTGGTTAATTTCCCTGGGCCATATAGAGCAAAGTGTTCTCTCTAATACTCTCTGGAAATTCGGAGCCTCAAATATGTTTGTCACCTTCCCCCAAGTCATCACATTTATTAACATCCTTGTCTTATTTTTCTAGAAGCAGGAGCTTCTAGCAGATCTTCTCCCTTTGTGAAAGGATGTATTTCTGTGTGAGGTGGATCTAGGCCACCTTAGTCTGTCCTCTAATGTTCACCTCAGTAGCACTCTACCTGGTTGATAATATCTTTGAGGCCAACTTCCTGTAATGTTTTTCTTTTTTTTTTTTTTACTTTAGGAGCATTGTATAATAAAAACACCATTAAAGATGCAAAACCAAAGTGAGCCATGAAGCACGACACGATGGGGCCTATCAGCATTCCTAAGTGTGTTCAAGGCAAAAGCATTTCAGAGAGAGGTAAACAACAGTCATTATAGCTATCTTTGTTGACCTCTGACTATATATGCCAGTCACTGCCATATATAGTGTTTGATATACATTAATTCTCATAAAACTTCTGTCATGTTGACATTATTATCTCCCTTTTACAAATGAGGAAAGAGGTTCACATAAATTAAATGACTTTCTCAGGGCAACAGCTAGTAAGTTTCAGAGCTGGATTTGTATCCAAAATAAAGTGGGCTTTTTTTGGTTTTTTGACTCTATTTTCTTCTTAGTAATACTGCATACATTTATGATTTATATGTATTAAAGAGGATAAAATAAGTTTGGACTCCTCTCTCACACAACATGAAGTTCTGTATGATCTAAAGATAAAAATGTTGAAGTAACATATATATATTTTTGAAAACTTATGTATAATCTAGGAGTCAAGAAAAATTTCTATGCAAGCTGGAAAACCTAGACACTCTAGAGAAAGAACTGACATATTTGAGTGCTTAAAACTTAAAATGTAATCATATGGCAAACGTAAAGGTAAATAAAACCAAAAGACAAATAATAGAGGAACATATATTTGTAATACACATGACAGATAAAGGGTTCAATATCCAACATATAAAAAATGTCCTACACATTAACAAGAAAAGACAAACAACCTAATTGAAAGTGGTTAAAAAGGGTAAAAAGGGCTGTTCAGGGAGGCAGAAAACCACCTTACCAATAAACAAGTGAAATTACTCAACTTTACTAGCAATCAGGCATATTGAAATTAAAATAACAAGAGAATATCACTTTAAGACCATTAAACATGTTATCACACATTGCTGGAGGGTTGTGGAGGTTAATATGTTATCTCATACATTTGCTGAGGGAAATGTGCAGTATATTAAAGCCATTTGGAATTCAATCTGGCAACCTCTATTAAAATTAAGAATTTACATAAACTTTAATTTAGCAATTCCATTTCCGGGGCCTTCTTCCATAGAAAATAAAAGCACAGGTATATAACAGTGAATATGAACAAAATAAATTATACGTATATATTCAGATTAATTGTAACATTTTTTCTAGTAGCCAAAAAACTGGAATCAACTTGAATGTCCTCAACAGAGGAATGGTTTAATCAGTTGTCTTTCACTCAAACCATTGCATTTTACATAACTAGTTTAAAAAGTGTGTTAAGTCTATACCAGATGATGTGGAAAACATTTCTCTGAAATGTTTCTAAGTGAGAAAAACTACGTGCAGTAAAGAGTAAAATAGTGCCCCTATATGTTTTTATGCATACATATGTATGTTACATTATTTATGAGCATGGACAAAGATATGCAAAGATTCACACCAGGCTTTTAACATTGCTTATCCAGTGGAGGAGTGGCTAATGAAATGTAAAAATCCTATAGACGTACAGGTTTTCTCAACATTTATGTATATGTATGTATGTGTGTGTGTATATATATATATATATATATATATATATAATTCTCAACGTTTATATATAATTACTTTATGTAAATGCACATGTAAATTACATATGTGTAGAGCCAGGTACAGAAAGATAGTTGCCGAAAGTGTGCATATCATAGAGTGTTCTGAGTTTTTAGTGTTTAGGGTTCTTTTTTTTAACTTTCTTTCTTGTACTTTGAGTTTTTCAAAATAAAAATTTTACATGATTTTAAGTTTAACATTTTCTAAAGCAAAGATTATAGAGCAGGTTAAGGAAATGATCCAGTATCTACAGAATGATTTGGTTGTTCAGTCCTCCAGTAGTTCATCAAACTACATTGAGCAGCAACCATGACATTGTGTCAGGTGTGTTAAAGTGGTTGGGATTACAGAGATGAATGAAATATGCTCCTTCTTGTGGTATATTACAACAAGACAAACATATAAATGAACAATTCTAATACAATATGGCTATTGCTTTAATATAAGAATTTGTAGGACAATAGGAGCAATGAACCCTGCAGGCATTGGTGGTAGAGAGGCTTCAGAGGGAAAGAACCATTTGAGCTTAGCCTTAAAGACTGAGGATGCTTTCATCACTCACCAGCCTTAGGTGGGGAAGGGAAAGCAATCCCTTCAAAGAGGAAGGAATCAACATCTAGTCCTATTTCATTCATCAAGAATGTGGAGGAGGAAGTAAACAGTTTATTATTTATAGTCTTAAATGATGGTAATGTGGAAGATGGGCAAATGGAACAAGAGACTTTGGAAGAGTCCTGATCAGGAACTAATAAAATGAGAAACTGCTTTGAAAAATGCCAGCAGGTTTTTCTGAGGGAAGAAGAACTGAAAGCTGCATTTAATGAAAGGAAGCAACTGTCAAAGCAATCTAACTAAGTTCAGTACATTAGGTTTGCAGTTAGGGAAGAAATATGGGTTGCTGTTCATTTAGAACCTGTGGAAGAGGTTGGAGAAAAGAGGATAGGTATTCAAGCAATGATTCATTAGGTAGAAAGAAGAGAATGTTAGAAATCAGACACTACTGCCACTTACTGAATAAATTAATCATAAGCCATATACAGACACTCATTATAAAGTATCTAAAGGTACCAGAATGCTTGACCATTGAGGTAAGGTGCCCCAAAATACTGTGTCTTCAAGGAAAACACAAGGGTTCAGTACTCATGGGTTCGCAGCAGTTAACATAAGACACACTAGCTTTTTGGGAGTAGGGGAGAAAGAAGCAAGGATTATGCATGTACGTATTTATATCATAGATGATAACAACAGAAGCCATTTAATCAAATGCTTATTATTGGTCTAATATAATGTCAGGTGTTTTACATAAATTACCTCATTTAATCCCAGAATGGCTCTAAGATATAGATACATGCTACCATCATTCCCTTTTTACAGATGAGGAAACTAAGTCTTACAGAAGTTAGAAAACGTACTCAAGGTCACATAGCTTTTAGGTGGTGAAGCTGTAAATTGAGATCGGACTTTAAGTCCTATGCTCCCAACTGCTCAACTAGACACTAAGTTATATTCCCCCTGCTAAACTCTAGTCCCAGCCATCATCATATCACACCTGTATTGTCCCAACAGCCTGTCACCCCTCTGGTCCTACACAGTTCACAACATCCAGTGAACTTTCTAAAACATAAATCAGACTACATCACTTTCCTTTATCAAACCATCCAGTGGCTCTCCACTGCACATAAGATAAAATCCAAGTTCTTACCCTGCAAGTCTCTATGCGACCACATCTCTGCCAGCCTCTCCAGTTTCGGTCGTCGATCTCCGCTCTGCCCCTCTCTAACTGTACTCCGGTCACTCACCCTTCTGCTGTTCCTCAACACACTGTTCTTGTTCTGGCCTCATGGCATTGCTACTTGCTATCCTACCTAAAATGCTCTTCTTCAAAGTCTTCACACAGCTGACTCCACCTCATTATTCAGATCTTGATTCAAATATCAGCTCCTCAGAGAAGGTTCCCCACACCAACAACAATAACCACCCCTTCGCCCATGAAAATATAAGTTACTTGATGACAGGAACTATTGACTTTATGTTCTTCACTGTAATTCCAGAACCAAGAATAATATCTGACACATACTAGGCACTGAGGACATATTTGTTTCCTGAAATACTGGTATCTTTCTTAAAGTGTCATACTCATATGCTTATGAGTATATCTACATATATATATTTGTGGATATGTGAGCTTCTTGTCACCTTACAGAAGTGGAATGTACATCCCCCACCCAAATTTTGGTTTGAATGTCAAGACTAATGATGCCACACATATACCAAGAAGGTATGAAAAGGATTATTACTCACATAATGAGTTATGCATCAAAAATGCAGTTAGACCAAAAAAAAAAAACAAGAAAAAAATGGTAACTGTGAGGTGATGGGTAATTAGATGGTCGTGGTTCTTTCATTCTATAGATATAGAAATAATCGAAACATCAAGTTCTACACCTTAAATATATACAATTTTTATTTATCCATTATACCTCAATAAAACTGAAAAAAATGGGATCAGTCTCAATGACAACTTACCCATGGTGTTTGTCTGATAAGTAAAACATTGCATTGTTTATTTAATTGAATTTGGACTTGTTTATGTAAGCCATTATGGCACCTGCAGCATGAGACCAATAAGAGAGGTGAATGTTCCATTGAATATCTAGTACTATCAAGAGCTAGTACTGTATATTCTGAGAAGTGAAATGAGTGCCTTAGTCTCTATCAATGTGTACAAGTTCAAAGAAGATAAAGAGTGCTATGGTGAGACACTGTATTGTGGCTTTAATATGTGCAGAAGTTGTGTGACCTTGATTTATATTTTGGGTATCCGTGAGGCAAGAGTTTCTATGAGTTCTTTACCCCAAATGAGGCAACCTCGGAAAAGGAATTGTTTTCACTGGCCAGAACAGATGGTCAGACCACTGGCAGTGGCCCAAAGATCTATAAAAATGTGCAGATGAGGCCAATTGTTGGCCAAGACATCCAGTGCTAAGATAACTGCCTAAAGTTTGGCCAATTGAGCTGACCCTTGTGTCCTGTCCTTTATCAGGAACATTCTGATTAAGAGATGAAAAGAAGCAAGAGTCAAGCAAGCTCCATTAAGTGTGATAGTGACAATGCCATTGGTTAAGTGAATGAACTCCCTTTGGTATTCACTGTGTTGATCCTAAGGGGCTCCCCAGGTATCCAAGTGTTCTAAGAGATGACCTCCTCTAGCACTGTGGCATCCGGCAAGGGACCGAGCACAGGGGACATTACCCTCTCCTGAAAGTAGGGTATGCAGAGGGCCCAGGTTCAGCTCCATCCTGTAGCAAGGAGGCCTCACGAGCTGTGCTGGGCTTGCAGAGTGCTGCTTCCATGATCAAAGGCCTAATGGGCAGCTGTATACTGAGGGTCACAGGTTCAGGACCTGAGATAGTCTATATTTCCAGGAAAGTCCAGTATGTACCCACCAATTGCTACACTAATGGCATATAGCATTGGGCCAAGGAAGGTAGTTCCTTGTATCAGAAGCCCATGCAACTAACGGCCATCACTGATGGTAGAGGGACTCCAAGATATGTGAGAGAAGGTTGCTAAAGCTTCCACAGTGAAGGAATCTCGGGGGGCCGTAACAGGAATGCCTGTTCTATGGCAATTCAGGCAGATTCTAGTATCTTTTGTTACAGGGGGTCTCATTCAAGTTGGGCCTATTTGCAAGTTACAGAACAAAAAAGCTTTGTAAATGAGGAATGTTGCCTCCAGAATCTAAAAATGTCGAAAACATGTTGGGCTTGTTTTAACAGTGTGGCTACTAAGAAGACTAAAAGCTGTTTCTTGACACTGTCAGGACTGGGGCAGCCCTCAACTTACTAAATAATTTTCAGGAACTTAACTGAAGTGGTGGGGCCCTGTACTATATGTGTCATGTGAATCTCCTCAAAGGAGGACGTCATCAGTGTGATGTCATAACTGTGTACCTGAAAACAGTTAGAGCTGGTTAAAATATTGCCTGTGAAGGCTATGTGAGATGGCAGGCGTGGAGACTGAGTCCGTTGAGTACCCAGGTGAAGGTGTATTGTGTTCCTTTAAAGGTGAAGGTTAACTGCAGCTGAGAGGTTGTTGAAATAGGCACTGAATAGAACATGCTAGCCAAATACTTTGCTATGATTACAAAGTATTTACCAGTAACTTATTGGGTGGAATCAGTAATTTCAATAATATATATGGAGCCCTAGTGGGTGGGGCCATGACGCCAAGGGTACGAATTCACACTGAGGCACCGGTCCTGTTTTCCAGGTTTAAGAACAAGTAAAACTTGGCTGTTAAATGCAGCAGAAGTGGGGATAACCACACCTTCTCTAAACAGGTCTTATATAATGGGTTTCAATCTGTGAAAACGCTGCTTTCATTTAGATTGAACCTTTTTTTAAAAACTGAGGTGAAAGGTATTATTTTAACTAGGGGGAAAGGTCCATAGGGTCACATATTTTTCAAGCTGATTATAAGGGCCAGAGACTTAACTTTATTACTTATTGGGTCAGATTCTCCACGTGCACTAGAGGATATTTTAGGGTAATGGATGTTTTGGCTATGGGAAAGTTAGGCACGGAAATAATTCGGATGGTTCAGGTTAGGCATATCTGTTTCTATTTTATGTTCATTTACTCCCTGGCTGGGAGTAGATGAACATAAAATGTGGGCCAGATGTGGGCCAGAAGGGGAAGGGGAATTAATGAGGCTTCAAAACTGTCAATTGTCAAACATCAAAAGTGGAATCAGATTATTACACACTGCCACCACCCACACATCACCCCTCTCCCCATCTGGGACCTCCCAAACACACACAGAAACACCAAGTCCTTTTCCTCCTCACCAGCAGGATAAAGTGTTCAGGAAGAAATCTGTCTTCAGAGCTCAGTCCTCACCCAGTCCTTATTCCCAGTGTCTGGCTAACTATGGGCTGGCTGGTCTGGGCCCCAAACTGGCAGGATACTACCTCCCTCCCTTCTCACATGCCTGCCCCTTCCTGCCTTCCTTCGCTCCCCATCATCGAAGAACAGACAGAGATACACACACATCTTTTTACAGCTTGTTGATCAATAGCTGAGTGCTTTATTTGGGCTCTACACAGGTGACCATTTGTGTTTGATCTCTAAACAAATGACCATTTCTCCAGTGCTTTTTCTGGGGAGACAACAGAGACAGCAAGGTCTCAGTCACCTGATAGACACAGGGAAGCACTTTATGAACTGCTGGAAGAGCTCTCTGGGACTTTTTCATCCTCCTCTGGCTTTTTATCCTATTTTTTATTCCGCCGGTTGTAGAAGACTAGTATCATTAACTTCTTCTCTTTTTTAGATTTTCTCACACTCTGCTGAGGGGTTGATTTTGCCTCTTGACTGTCTTCCATACCTGGTAGGAAAACAAAGTGATACAGAAAGATATTGATTTGGGGAAAGAGGATGAGAAGGAGAACTTTGAGAGAATGGGTGTGGATTGAGAAGGGGTTTGTGCCAGGGAAGGGCAGGGTAAGTCTTGGGTGGGGGATGAAGAGGAGGCGCATGAGTAGGGTAATTTGACCTTCTCACCTTCATAGTCCTGGGGTTGATAAGGGGTCTTCCTCTTCTCTGCCCTGTGACCCTTGGCGTTTGTTGTTCTGAACTTGCAGTTTGTATCTCTGAATTGGAGTTAGGCTCCTGTGGTTTCTCAGTTACCTCTGCCATGTTGTAGCAACAGTGTGATCTACTCCAAGGCTCCTGGCCTCTCTATATATACCCTGCCAGGACAATGAAGAGCCACACCCATCAGCTTTGATTGGTCAGCAAGGAATTCCTCCAGCCAATGGTAGCCCTGGGGTGGCTTGACATCACAAAGCACCACCCTTGAAGATACATGGGGGGAGGGGAGGGGTGCAGAGGAGTCTAGGTGCCCTCGTTAGAGAAAGGGAGTGCTTCTTCAACACCCATTAAAGAGCCTTCCCAAATTGACCTTCCACTCTTCCTCATCTTCTCTGGTTCAATTCTTGTGGTGTACATGTTAGGGAGAGGGTGTTCTCTCCAAAACATTCCACATGGCCACCCCCATTCAGTGTTTAATTCTGTTGTCTCCCAGATCTCATCACCTAGTATTGTGTGGTTTTTTAAAAACTTTTTATTTTAGAACAGTTTTAGATTTACAGAATAATTGTGAAGATCATATTCATATACTCCACAACCAATTTCCCTTATTAACATTGTACATTAGTATGGTACAATTGTTCAACTTAGTGAACCAACACTGAAACAGTATTATTAACTAAAGTCTGTACTTCATCAGATTTCCTTATTTTTTACCTAATGTTCTTTTTCTGTCCCAGGATCCCATCCAAGATTCTACATTAAATTTAGCCATTCCATGTTATAACTTCTTAGGCTCCTCTTGGCTGTGACAGTTTTTTAGACTTCTTGTTTTTGAAGACTTTGACAGTTTGGGGTTTTGGGTTTTGTTTTTTACATTAGATCTGCAGATGTTATTGCTCTTATAGGTAAACGTTTTTATAAGTTTTTTCTTCCAGAGAACCTCAAATCAAGTCAGTACCATCAGTGTTATGGACTTCCCCATGGCAACGGTTGAACTAATCTCTTGGCTTTGTCACAGAGGTGACACAGATGTTTTTCTCTAGAGGTCTGAGGATCAGGATCATTTTTATTTATGACAGAGGCACAGGGGCAGCAGCAGAAGCATTTTGTAAGGTACTAGTGAGCTATTTACTTTTAGAAGTATGACTTCAGCATCCCACATAGTTAACTGCTCTTCCTCCACACGAGTGACCATCCAATGGACATGTATATTGAACAGACTGTCAGTCTTTCTCCTGAGCTCTATATAGAAAGGGGGCCAACATGTGGTTGAGACACAACCAGTGTTCACAAGGTAAGAGTCATTTCTTTGAGGTTAGTGTCAGTCACACCTTATTTTGGAATTGAAACACGTGATTCAATCTGAGAATCACAAATAGGTCCAGGTTGAGACACACGATTCAGGACTGCTTTAAGGAGGGTCCCAATCCAATAATCCTCTCACTATATGCCAAGTGGCTAAACTGACTTATGTTGGTCAAAGCTTTAGCAGACACTCAGTAGGACTAACAAATGCAGCACAAAGAAGCAAGTTAAAAGCACAAGCTAGCCAGCAGGCAGTAGCCCAAGTGCATGTTCACCAGCATACAGCAGAGCCAGTTAGAAAGCCAAAGCAAGAGAAGAAAGACCCCTGGTGGTAAGGGATAGCACCTTGATGTCCTGCTTACAGGGCCAACTGTTGTAATCACACCACAGAGACGGGATGGATCCTTCAACCAAAATTCTGTTTGGATGTCGAGACTGATGACACATACACCTAGAGAGTATGAAAAAATTTATTACATACGGAGGCCTTCTGGGGAGAGCAGGGCAGGCTCTCAAGCAGGTTCAAGAATGGCTTAAGAGAGCAGAAGAAGGAGATGGCTTGGCTTTTATGGTGGTAAGGGGATGAAGCTGGAGTGTTCCCACACACAGGTCAGGGCTTGCACAGTCTGAACTTCCTCCTGGCTCGCAGAAGAGAGAGTACCTGAGCTTTCTTATCAGATATAGGTAAGTAGGGGAAGAGGAAGTGGTAGGGCTCTTTTATAGAATAATGTTGTGTAAATGCAAGGTGTTTAGCACAGTTTAGAATTCTCATAACCATTATAACCACACTTCTCATATTGTTTTCAGTTAAACTGCGTTTCACTAGATTAGTATTTCCCAAATTATGGTCCTTTAAATATTATTTAAGGTGGCTTAGAATTATCTTGATTCATCACAGAGAAACTGTGTAGAAAGAGAAAAGACTGCTAGCATCAGGAGGTCTGACACACTGGTCACAAAAGAGCAGACTTAATTGTACTATCTGCTGAATTATGAGGGGTTTCTAACATTTTTCCCATCCTGGGTGATTACTGTAGCATCCAAAGACTGTAATAATAATTACAGAAACTAACATTTATTGACCACTAACTCTATGTAGGAATTATGCTAAATATTCATATACATAGTTAATCCTCGTCACAACCCTATTGAGATAAGTGGCAAAAAAGCAGTTTCTGTCATTTCTGCCAGGACATCTCCATTCCAATTGCAGAAGCAGAAAGGAGCATATAGGAGGGCACATGGAAATATTTATGGGCCAGGCTCAAAAGGGGTATGCATTACTCCTGCTCCCATTTCATTGGGAAAAACTCACATAGCCACATTTAACTACAAGAGAAAATGAGAAATGTAGTCTACCTAGTAGAAGAGGAGAACTTAAATGTTGGAGATAAGCTAGTAATCTCTGTCTCCACCATCCTGTTCATCACTATCCCCAATATTTACAGTACAGCCTGGCACATAGTAGGTGGCCATGAATATTTCTGTTGAATGAATGGGTTTGAATTTTTTTGGTCAGTTATGGGGATCAAAAACATATAGAACTTGGGGCTTTCCTGGTGGCGCAGTGGTTGAGAATCTGCCTGCTAATGCAGGGGACACGGGTTCGAGCCCTGGTCTGGGAAGATCCCACATGCCACGGAGTGGCTGGGCCCGTGAGCCACAACTACTGAGCCTGCGCGTCTGGAGCCTGTGCCCCGCAACGGGAGGGGCCGCGATAGTGAAAGGCCCGCGCACCGCGATGAAGAGCGGTCCCCGCACCGCGATGAAGAGTGGCCCCCACTTGCCGCAACTAGAGAAAGCCCTCGCACGAACCGAAGACCCAGCACAGCCAAAAATAAATAAATAAATAAAAATAAAAGTAGCTATAAAAAAAAAATTAAAAAAAAAAACAAAAAACAAAAAACATATAGAACTTGGTTAAGCAATGGTTTCTTAGATATGACACAAAAAAGCACAAGCAACAAAGAAAGAGTAAATTGGACTATATCAAATTTTTAAAATGTTTTCTTCTGCAAAAAAATACCATGAAGAAAGCGAAAAGGCACACCAAAGAAAGATACTTGCAAATCATATATTTAATAAAAGTGTAGTATCCAGAATACAGAAAGAACTCTTACAACTCAACAACAAAAATACAAACAACCCAACTGAAAATCAGGTAAATGACTTAAATAGACATTGTGCTAATGACGATATACAAATAGCCAACAAACATATGAAAATATGCTCAATACCATTAGTCGTTAGGGAAATGAAAATCAAAACCACGACGAGATACCACTTCACACCCACTAGGAAGGCTATAACTTTTTTAAAAAGAAAATAACAAGTATTGACAAGGATGTAGAGAAATTGAAACACTCATACACTTCTGATGGGAACATAAAATGGTACAGCCTCTGTGGAAAACATTTTGGCAGTTACTCAACAAGTTAAACATAGACTTGCCATATTACCCAGTAATTCTACTCCTAGGTATATAATGAAAAGAGTTGAAAAGGAGGGAACAAAAAAAACAGGTGAATTGAGCAACACAAAAGCAAAGGGCAGATAATGTTTCAAGAAGTAAAAAATGGTCAACTTTATTAAATACCTTTTACAGGTACTATAGGGACAGACAAATGACTATTGAACTTGTTAGTATAGAGGTCATTGGTAAATTTGATAAAAAGGAAATTGAAAGAGTGGAAAATATTTTAATATAAACCTAGATGTGTATTAAGGAGAAAATGTGAGATCAGAAAGTGAGGGGCGGATAGACAATCTCTTTTGAGAGTTTTGGCGCTAAGGGGAGGAGAAATATGGGACTATACCTGGAGGGGTATTTGGTATTAAGAGAGTGTATTTTTAAGAGGGTAGATTCTAGAACACATCTAGCCAATATAAATGACTGAATGAAATTGATGATATAAAACACCAAAGAGATAATTGCAGAAGAAAAAATATTAAGAAAGCAAGAGGGGTATTCAGAGCACTAGTAGATGGGATCCGTAGCAAATGTGGAAATGTTGGATTTACATGAGAACAAGTAATATTTATAGATTTTACAGTGGAGAAGGAAACGATTATGGTATGATTACAAATGCAGGTAAGATGGTAGATTTGGTGGGGAAGATATAAAAGAATTTTCTCTTGACTCTTCAGTTTTCTCAGTGAAGGATGAGATAAGGGCATAAAATAACAAGAGTGAGGGTAGGGTTTTGAGAAATTGAGGAGAAGGTAAAGTATTGGATATTCATTTTGTATAATGGAAATGGGTGCATAATATGGAAGGATTGATAATTCAAGATATGTGGTCAAGAATTTAAGGTGAGATCAGTTAGCTTTGTCTTGTAAATTTCTACAGCAATATCCATCACTTGTATATAGGAACAAAGTAGGTAGATAGCTAAATTTAACAAGGGTTGTGGTTTTGCCAGGGAAGTACTAGGGTGGGAAAGTGAGTAGGGAGATGAAGGTTTATGAAAGTAAGTGATACTAATGATAAATTGTCAAGCAATGAGGAAATGAGAAAAGAGAAATGTGGCTGATGCTGAAAAGTAGTAGAATTCACAGATTGGAGTTCAAAATTGAAGAATTTTTAGAGTTGGGTGTGTGTAGGTGTGTGTACCTGCATGTGAGAGAGGTTATTTTGCTAGGAAGAATAATCAGTTGTAGCCCAAGAGATGTATGTTTTAAAATCAGGATTTCAGAGTTGCTGTAATTTTTGAGAATGTCAATGTCTAGTGCATGAGCATTAGAGTGAGTGGCTTAAGTATGATGGAAGAAAACTATCATTGGAATTGAGGGCATGAAAGATTTGCAAAGCCAAAAATGCTGGATGAATATCCACATAGATGACAGATGTTGAAGTTGCCAAGATGGTGGCAGTAATAAAAGTGGAGAAGAAGAAGACTCAGGAAAGTGTCTAATGAATGAAGGTAAAGACATAAGATGGGGTAGCACATGATATTATCTAATAGCAAGAACTACAAGTGAGCTCTGAATTTTGGAAGAGAAAGGAGCAGAAATGGTTTGAAAGTGACGATGAGGAGCAGCCACCTACTCCACTTGGACTCCTTGGGGTATGTGAGGAAAACTAACGTTTGCTCAAGAGGACTGCAGGGGAAGTGATTTCCTCAAGGCACAGCCATATTCCAGTTATAAAACAGAGATTAAGGGAACGCTGAGAGAAGAACTTGAAGCTACTGGGGAGTTTCTTAATGATAGACTATGAGTTCCAGAGGGCAGGAAAGAAGGGCTTATGAAGTTGGGGAGAGAGTTGGGTCCAATTTTGTCAAGTGCAGAGCAATATGTGAATAAGGGTCTAGTTAACGATGGATAATCTGCAGGGTGGTGACTGAAGTAAAAGTGGTAAGACAAGACGGACCTTGTGACTGCATGGCAGATTGGGAGGTGAGTAAAGCCCTCCAGACTGGAGATTGCTTAATCTAGGCTGACCTAGAACTAAGAAGAGTCCAGAAACACCCATTGAAACCTGTTTCCTCTAAATATCATGTATCCTGTATGATGATCCAGCATTTCAAAGACAGACTAGTAAGGACATCTAAGAGGGTAGATTTGAAAGGAGAGGAGTGTTTGCTCAAGAGTGTGAGTGTGTATGAAAAATATCAACAGCAAATTCTAATGTCAGAGGGTTGCTACTATAGGCTTATGGAGCCGTGCACTATTCTTGGACAACCCAAGATGCCTGCAGATGTGGCCCAGATGCAAGCACCGACACTTACTGGGCACCTGCAAAGCCAGAGCTGGGGAAGACGGAAGGCCAAGGGGAAGTGGTATTATCCCAATACAGGAATGTATTTACTTAGGCTTCCTAAATGGCAGGTGGACAAAAAATGGAAGAAAGGAAAGTAAGCTTCTTTTTGCCTAACATCTCTCCTCAGGAAGAAGTACTTGGAGTTGTATTTCCTACATAAATTCACCTGCTAAAACTCCAGGGAGCTCATCAGTGGGCAGATGTTCCCACCTAAGTATGGTTACCAGCAAACATTTAATCAAAATCATGGCTGCATCTGGCTCACATTAAAAGGGTTCTCTTTGTCATTGTCTTTTAAAAGAACAATTCCCCATGCTTATAAATCCAGACTCAGAATATCAATTCAACCTACCTCAGGAGCCTTGTGGCTACACCTTCTTGCTGGGAATCAGCACAGTCCCCAGAGAATCAATTTGAGGAGTACTGCCAAAGTGTTTTCATTTTCAGTGTTTATCCACTGGAATGTCCAGGAGTGAAGAATAGACAGGGCAATACAATCCTAAGATTCAATTTCTTTCATCAAATACAAACAGCGTATATGAGCATCAAGGCAAGAGGATGGAGAACTTTAACTGAAATTCCAATAGAGATATCAGCGCAAATCCTGGAACCATCCCATGTTAGCATTGTGAGTTAGGATAGGTACTTAACCACTCTAAGCCTGTTTTCTGATCTCTAAAAAAAAATAGAAGGATAATATCTCATACAGCTGTTGTAAAGATCAACTTAAATAATTCATGTAAAGAATATAGCACAATAACCTACAGAATGGGAGAAAATATTTGTAAATCATGTATCTGATAAGGGATTTTTATTCAGAATATATAAAGAACTCTTACACGTCAGTGATAAGAAGGTAAATAACCCAACTTTTAAAATGGGCAGAAGATCTAAATAGACATTTCTCCAAGGAAGATATACAAATGGTGAGCAAGCACATTAGAGATGCTTGACATCATTATTCATCAGGAAAACACAAATCAAAACCACAGAAAGATACAATTGCATACCCATTAGGATGGCTAGAATCAAAAAGTCAGATAATCATAACTGTTGGTGGGGATTTAGAGAAATCAGAACCATCATACACTGTTAGTGAGAATGTAAAATGGTATAGCTGCTTTGGAAAAGTTTGATAGTTTCTCAGAGAGTGAAACAGTGTTACTGTATGACCCAGCAATTCCACTTGTAGGTATATTCCCAAGATAAATGAAAATATATGTCCACACAAAAACTTGTACATAAATATTCATAGCAGCAATATTCATAATACCCAAAGATGGAAACAACCCAAATGCCCATCAACTGATGAATGGATAAACAAAATGTGGCAAATCCATACAACAGAATATTATTCAGACATCAAAAGGAATGAAGAACTAATATATGCTACAACATGGCTGAACCTTAAAAACATTATGCTAAGTGAAAGAAGTCAGTCACAAAAGACCACATATTATGTGATTCTATTCATATGAAATGCTCAGAACAGGCAAATCTATAGAGACAAAATAGATCAATAATTGCTTAAGGCTGAGGCAGAAGTTGTTGGGAGCATAGGGGATTAATAGCTACAAGATACAAGGGTTTCTTTTTGAGGTGTTGAAAATGTTCTAAAATAGACTGCGGAGGGAGCTTCAAGACGTGGGAAGAGTAAGATGCGGAGATCACCTTCCTCCCCAAAAATACATCAGAAATACATCTACATGTAGAACAGCTCCTAGAGAACACCTACTGAACGCTGGCAGAAGATGTCAGACCTCCCAAAAGGCAAGAAACTCCCCACGTACCTGGGTAGGGCAAAAGAAAAAAGAAATAACAGAGACAAAAGAATAGGGACGGGGCCTGCACCAGTGGGAGGGAGCTGTGAAGGAGGAAAGGTTTCCACACACTAGGAAGCCCCTTCGCGGGCAGAGACTGCGGGTGGCAGAGGGGGGAGCTTCGGAGCCACGGAGGAGAGCGCAGCCACAGGGGTGCGGAGGGCAAAGCGGAGAGATTCCCGCACAGAGGATCGGTGCCAACCAGCACTCACCAGCCCGAGAGGCTTGTCTGCTCCACCGCCAGGGCGGGCGGGGCTGGGAGCTGAGGCTCGGGCTTCGGAGGTCAGATCCCAGGGAGAGGACTGGGGTTGGTGGCGTGAACACAGCCTGAAGGGGGCTAGTGTGCCACGGCTAGCCGGGAGGGAGTCCGGGAAAGAGTCTGGACCTGCCAAAGAGACAAGAGACTTCTTCTTGCCTCTTTGTTTCCTGGTGCGCGAGGAGAGGGGATTAAGAGCGCCGCTTAAAGGAGCTCCAGAGACGGGCATGAGACGCTAAGGCTGCTGCTGCCGCCACCAAGAAGCCTGTGTGAGAGCCCAGGTCACTCTCCACACCGCCCCTCCCGGGAGCCCGTGCAGCCCGCCACTGCCAGGCTCCCGTGATCCAGGGACAACTTCCCTGGGAGAACGCATGGTGCCTCAGGCTGGTGCAACGTCACGCCGGCCTCTGCCGCTGCAGGCTCGCCCCACATCCGTACCCCTCCCTCCCCCCGGCCTGAGTGAGCCAGAGCCCCCGAATCACCTGCTCCTTTAACCCCGCCCTGTGTGAGCGAAGAACAGACGCCCTCAGGTGACCTACACACAGAGGCGGGGCCAAATCCAAAGCTGAATCCCGGGAGCTGTGCGAACAAAGAAGAGAAAGGGAAATCTCTCCCAGCAGCCTCAGGAGCAGCGGATTAAAGCTCCACAAACAACTTGATGTGCCTGCATCTGTGGAACACCTAAATAGACAAGGAATCATCCCAAATGGAGGAGGTGGACTTTGGGAGCAACGATATATACATTTTTTCCCTTTTTCTCTTTTTGCGAGTGTGTGTGTGTATGCTTCTGTGTGTGATTTTGTCTGTATAGCTTTGCTTTTACCATTTGTCCTAGGGTTCTGCTATCCGTTTTTTTTTTTTTTTTTTTAGTATAGTTTTCAGCACTTGTTATCATTGGTGAATTTGTTTCTGTGGTTGTTCTCTTCTTTCTCTTTTTTATAATTACTTAAAAAAATTTTTTTAATAATTATTTTTTGTTTTTTATTTTAATAACTTTTTAAAATTTTAATTTAATTTAATTTAATTTTTTTCTTTCTTTCTTTTTTTTCTCCCTTTTATTCTGAGCCGTGTGCATGACAGTCTCTTGGTGCTCCAGCCAAGCGTCAGGGCTGTTCCTCTGAGGTGGGAGAGGCAAGTTCAGGATATTGGTCCACCAGAGACCTCTCAGCTCCACGTAATATCAAACAGCGAAAATCTCCCAGAGATCTCCATCTCAATGCCAAGACCCAGCTCCACTCAATGACGAGCAAGCTACAGTGCTGGACACCCTATGCCAAACAACTAGCAAGTCAGGAAGACAACCCCAACCTCTAGCAGAAAGGCTGCCTAAAATCATAATAAGGCCACAGACACCCCAAAACACACCACCAGACACAGTCCTGCCCACCAGAAAGACAAGATCCAGCCTCATCCACCAGAACACAGGCACTAGTCCCCTCCACCAGGAAACCTACATAACCCACTGAACCAACCTTAGCCACTGGGGGCAGACACCAAAAACAACGGGAATGACGAACCTGCAGCCTGCAAAAAGGAGACCCCAAACACAGTAAGTTAAGCAAAATGAGAAGACAAAGAAACACACAGCAGATGAAGGAGCAAGGTAAAAACCCACCAGACCTAACAAATGAAGAGGAAATAGGCAGTCTCCCTGAAAAAGAATTCAGAATAATGATAGTAAAGATGATCCAAAATCTTGGAAATAGAATGGCGAAAATACAAGAAACGTTTAACAAGGACCTAGAAGAACTAAAGAGCAAACAAACAATCATGAACAACACAATAAATGAAATTAAACATTCTCTAGAAGGGATCAATAGCAGAATAACTGAGGCAGAAGGACGGATAAGTGACCTGGAATATAAAATAGTGGAAATAACTACTGGAGAGCAGAATAAAGAAAAAAGAATGAAAAGAATTGAGGACAGTCTCAGAGACCTCTGGAACAATATTAAACGCACCAACATTCGAATTATAGGGGTCCCAGAAGAAGAAGAGAAAAAGAAAGGGACTGAGAAAATATTTGAAGAGATTATAGTTGAAAACTTCCTTAATATGGGAAAGGAAATAGTTAATCAAGTCCAGGAAGCACAGAGTCCCATACAGGATAAATCCACGGAGAAACACGCCAAGACACATATTAGTCAAACTATCAAAAATTAAATACAAAGAAAAAATATTAAAAGCAGCAAGGGAAAAACAACAAATAACATACAAGGGAATCCCCATAAGGTTAACAGCTGATCTTTGAGCAGAAACTCTGCAAGTGAAAAGGGAGTGGCAGGACATATTTAAAGTGATGAAAGGGAAAAACCTACAACCAAGATTACTCTATCCAGCAAGGAACTCATTCAGATTTGATGGAGAAATTAAAACCTTTACAGACAAGCAAAAGCTAAGAGAATTCAGCACAACCAAACCAGCTTTACAGCAAATGCTAAAGGAACTTCTCTAAGCAGGAAACACAAGAGAAGGAAAAGACCTACAATAACAAACCCAAAACAATTAAGAAAATGGTAATAGGAACATACATATGGATAACTACCTTAAATGTAAATGGATTAAATGCTGCCACCAAAAGACATAGACTGGCTGAATGGATACAAAAACAAAACCCATATATATGCTGTCTACAAGAGACCCACTTCAGACCTAGGGACACATACAGACTGAAAGTGAGGGGATGGAAAAAGATATTCCATGTAAATGGAAATCAAAAGAAAGCTGGAGTAGCAATTCTCATATCAGACAAAATAGACTTTAAAATAAAGACTTACAAGAGACAAAGAAGGACACTACATAATGATCAAGGGATCAATCCAAGAAGAAGATATAACAATTGTAAATATTTATGCACCCAACATAAGAGCACCTCAATACATAAGACAAATACTAACAGCCATAAAAGGGGAAATCGACAGTAACACAATCATAGTAGGCAACTTTAACACCCCACTTTCAACAATGGACAGATCATCCAAAATGAAAAACAGTAAGGAAACACAAGCTTTAAATGATACATTAAACAAGATGGACTTAATTGATATTTATAGGACATTGCATCCAAAAACATCCAGAGATAAACCCATGTACATATGGTCATCTTATCTTGATAAAGGAGGCTAGAGTATACAATGGAGAAAAGACAGCCTCTTCAACAAGTGGTGCTGGGAAAACTGGACAGCTACAGGTAAAAGAATGAAATTAGAACACTCCCTAACGCCATACACAAAAATAAACTCAAAATGGATTAAAGACCTTAATGTAAGGCCAGACACACTAAAACTCTTAGAGGAAAACATAGGCAGAACACTCTATGACATAAATCACAGCAAGATCCTTTTTGACCCAGCTCCTAGAGAAATGGAAATAAAAACAAAAATAAACAAATGGGACCTAATGAAACTTGAAAGCTTTTGCACAGCAAAGGAAACCATAAACAAGACGAAAAGACAATCCTCAGAATGGGAGAAAATATTTGCAAACGAAGCAACTGACAAAGGATTAATCTCCAAAATTTACAAGCAGCTCATGCAGCTCAATATCAAAAAAACAAACAACCCAATCCAAAAATGGGCAGAAGACCTAAATAGACATTTCTCCAAAGAAGATATACAGATTGCCAACAAACACACGAAAGAATGCTCAACATCATTAATCATTAGAGAAATGCAAATCAAAACTCCAATGAGATATCATCTCACACCAGTCAGAATGGCCATCATCAAAAAATCTACAAACAATAAATGCTGGAGAGGGTGTGGAGAAAAGGGAACCCTCTGGCACAGTTGGTGGGAATGTAAATTGATACAGCCACTATGGAGAACAGTATGGAGGTTCCTTAACAAACTAAAAATAGAACTACCATACGACCCAGCAATCCCACTACTGGGCATATACCCTGAGAAAACCATAATTCAAAAAGAGTCATGTACCAAAATGTTCATTGCAGCTCTATTTACAATAGCCAGGACATGGAAGCAACCTAACTGTCCACCAACAAATGAATGGATAAAGAAGATGTGGCACATATATACAATGGAATATTACTCAGCCATAAAAAGAAACGAAATTGAGTTATTTGTAGTGAGGTGGATGGACCTAGAGTCTGTCATACAGAGTGAAGTAAGTCAGAAAGAGAAAAACAAATACTGTATGCTAACACATATATATGGCATCTTAAAAAAAAAAAAAAAGGTCATGAAGAACCTAGGGGCAAGACGGGAATAAAGACACAGACCCACTAGAGAATGGACTTGAGGACGCGGGGAGGGGGAAGGGTAAGCTGGGATGAAATGAGAGAGTGGCATGGACATATAAACACTACCAAATGTAAAATAGATAGCTAGTGGGAAGCAGTCGCATAGCACAGGGAGATCAGCTCGGTGCTTTGTGACCAGCTAGAAGGGTGGGATAGGGAGGGTGGGAGGGAGGGAGACGCAAGAGGGAGGAGAAATGGGGATATATGTATATGTATAACTGGTTCACTTTGTTATAAAGCAGAAACTAACACACCATTGTAAAGCAATTATACTCCAATAAAAATGTTTAAAAAAATAAAATAAAATAAAATAGACTGTGGTGATAGTTGCATGTATCTGTGAATATATTAAAAAATATTGAACTATACACTTCAAAAGGGTGAATTGTATATAATGTGAATTATGCCTCAATAAAGTTGTTTAAAAAGCCTGTGTGGTAGGTAGAAAAAAAAAAAGAGTATAGCACATAACCGAGAACATAGTAAATGCTTATTATTATTCTATCGTGATTTATTATATTCCTCTGACAAATTAGTCAGGTTCAAAATCAAACTATGCCAAGTGATTAAATTACTAGGAATGAATTAAATGTGACTCATAAATCCTAATGATTGAGAGAATGATCTTTGGAGCTAGGCAACCACAGATCTACCATCACTAACATATGACCCTGAACAAAGTAACTTCTCAATTTCCTCATCTGTAAGATGCAGGTAATAAAAGCACCTGCTTAATTTAATATAAATATTGTTAGGAGTAAATGAAATAAGGTATGTGCTTAGGCCAGCACAGTGAGTGGAACATAATTGGTCTTAGCAAAAATTAGACCTCCCTATCTTGTGCCTATTTCCCACATGTTCTAATCCCCTCAAAAGGTCTTTTCAATGTTTAATATGCTAACAATTTTTATTTTAAATGTCAAACTTTTCCTGAAAGTTGCTTCCAATAATGGTTCACTGCTTGAATAGTATCAGCTGCCAAAATGTCAATTATTCCAGAAGGCTACATTCTTAGTCTCATTGTCCTCTACCAATAACTTGTTGATGGATATAAGTCACTGATGCTGGTTGAGTTAGGAGGTATTCTTCATTTTAATCAGCCACTGGTGCATCTTTGCCATTTGCTTGGCTACCAATAAGAAAATCATTCATTGAAAAGTCAATAGAATAAAAGTGATTCAATGAATATGGCTGCCAACATTGGAAATGAAAACTACTACCAGCTAATTCAAGATTGTGCTAAAGTGAAGTCTTCCACAACCAAGGTTTTTTTTTTTTTTTTTTCAGATTTACTCAAAATCAGTGACCTTAAATAACTAAAGAAAAAAATAAAACAAGATGCTAAAGAACACGTCAAGATGTGCTTGGAAATCAATACACAGTTGCTTTTAATATAAAGAAAGGAAGACAAAACCTCCACAAAATCCCTGCTGGAACAAATCATGTTTTTCGCTCCAGGGATTAAAGAGAGGAGTAATTCTGTCACAACCATGTATCATCCATCCAGATGTGTGAATTTTTTTCAAGTCTATGAAACCTGCAAATTCATTCAATAAACCAGAAACACATTCATTTAATTTAAAGACAAACATATGTACTTTCATAATCAAGCTTAAATTATATTACAGTGGAATTAAAATACATTTTTATACCTTATAACCTTATTCAGAAATTCAGCATAGGAATTGGCTATAAAAGCCTCAGACTTCATAAATAGCTTCCAAAGTTGTGCTTTGGCTCTGGAATTTTAAGTGTTTTAAACTAACTTAACAGAAGCATTAACAAAAGGAAAACATACATTATAGGCTATTTCAATGAAAGCTGTGCCCTGCAGCACGTCTCCAGACAGGGAATGGCGCATATCAAATTCATTGTCTTTTTGCCAACGTGTAAGCAAGCATGTGACAGGCCAGTGTGAGAATTTAAATTCTCAGAAGAAATGTCATGATGCTGCTTCTGAGAACAAGATGACACGAAGGTCATAGCGATTGTTCTTGAGGGGAAAATCTCTTCAAAGTTTCACTCTGGTCTGCACAAGTTAGTTGTTTTATTTCCATCCACTCTTCCCCTCCCCAGTTTTAATTCATTGGGCCACACTCACAGCCTCAGATATACCCTACTCTCTCCTTGGCTTTGTCTTTTCTGAAATGCCCCTGTCTGTTTTCCTGCTGGGCCATGCCAATGACACTGACCGTGTAGATGCTTCTGTCTCAGAAGTCCTCAGGGTTAGGTCATCCTGCCTCACGACCATGCCCTTATCTTGAACACTTTGTTCATGTTAATAGGTATTGTCATCAGAGATTTCACCAGTGCCAGACACTGTTCTAAGCACTTCACATGCATTACCTTAACTGAGCCAACAATCCTAAGAAGTAGATTTTCTTAGTAGCTCCATTTTACCAATAAGGAAACTGAGGCTCAGAAAGGGTATATGTTTATAGGATATAGGCTATCTGGTATTTGCCAAAGGATACAGAAAGTAGAAGAGTTGGTATTTGTAGTCAGAATCTATGATGCAAAATGTTATATAATACTGTCTCATTCATTTTTCATCCTTTGCTAAATTATAGATGAAAAACAGAGTATCTTAATTTGCATTTCTGGATTTCTACTGCAGCAGAAACAGAATGCTCCAGGAAATGTGGGATGTAAGATATACTGCATATGTTTTCTTCAATTTACTCTTTAAAAAAAAAAACAAACAAATTCAGAACCTTAGAAATTAGAGTTTAGGAGAAATAAAGGGGATATTACTGGACAATGTGGCTGATCTCCTCCCCAGTGACTATTCTCAGGCTCTCAGAGGTGAGATCCCCAGCCACCACCACTGCTCTCTGAACTACTACGGTTCTAAGCATCCCACCTCCTCCACAGTCATTGGTGTCCAAGGCCCTGCCACCTCAAGGCACAGCCTGGGAGGGCAGTACAAGTCCCTGACATCAGCAGAACTCATGATTCCTTGTCTTTCCTCCTCGTCTGAAAGAGTCAACCTTCTCTTCTTGAGCCACACGGCCTCCAAACCTCCTGAGGGTTGGTCAGACTAACCTTAATTCCTTCTTCAGCCTAGACTAGATGTTGCAAACTTCAGTTCTATAAGTCACATGTAGAACTACGAGTGAAACTTTAGTTCTACAAGCCAAATGAAGATGCCTCTTTGAAATCCCTCACATTGTTCTCTCTTCTTAACATTAGTTTCCAACAATTAAAAACTGAGAGCATTAATGGAAAAACCCAGACTTACTTCCTCTTCCTACCCTCAAAGATCTGGGAACACTAGTCCACATTCTTTGCAAGGCAAAATCTCTTGGATCCAATAGTAACTGCTTTCTTTAGACAAGCCATGCACACTCCAGTTCTCCACGTTTCTTAGGTAAACTGCCTGATCTCTACAGATATTTGAGTTCATGACTTTGAATCTAGAATTTCTAAACCAAAGTCTGTTTAGGGTTGACTTCTGGGTACCGGGAAATTCTGAGTTTTTGGTTTTTTGCAGGGGTGGGGGTAGTTACTGAAACATAAAAGAGCTATTAACATGCCTCTACCTAGGGATAAGCCTACATATTAGGAACAAAGTCCTGGTTAACACTCCTGGGTGGGGGAGGGGTTGTATACAGTGTCTAGCACATAGTAGGTGGTCAGTAAATATTTGGTAAATATATGGAAATGTTTGTCATTTCACTACTGTCAAATGCAATGAGAACAAATATGTCAAGTAACTTGTCAGTAATTAATCCACAACGCCAGTAAAATTACAACATCCTTCTTAATTGACCATATATATTTTTCTTTGGGGAGTTACCTAACCAAATATTTGCCCATTTTCCTATTGGAACATTTATATTTTCCTTATTGTTTTCTAAAAAATGTTTAGTAATTCTTGTATGATACATGCATCCTTTTTTCTGGTTATTTAACATTTCATTTTATATATGCTTTTATAGAGAAAAGTTTTAATTATTTTTATGCAGGAAGAACCTTGCATTTTTGAAGCACACTTAATCTACAATGAGAATAATAATTATAATATCAATAATAGTAATATCAATAGATTTATGCATTCCTACTTTATTTTCACTACCCTTGTGGACAAATGGTAATGGTAGAAGAATAATCTAAGTAGCAGGGTGCTGGGATTACATGACTGATTACAGGTCAATTTACATAGGGAACTAAGAGTGAATTTCTGCCTTTTCCCAGTTCAGGGTTCCTTATAGGAATTGATGTCACAAGATACAGCAGGTGAGACAATATATATTTCTAACCATATAATACCTACACTACCTTAAACTAAGTCAGTGGAAGAAGAATCAGATCAACAATGCCCAAAATCTTCTTCTGGAGTCAGCAGACTCAAGCTAACTCTTCTATACAGAACACCAGTTGTGTTCCTGATGTCCTCATTGCTTTGTCAATGGCACAAATTCCTCCCAATGTCTTTCCCCTAAGTGGAACTAACTTGACCAAGTGCTGTTCTGCTTCCAATTATTCTTTACTTCTAGGACTAGCAAATTTTTCTGTAAAGAGAACAGATAGTAAATAGTTTAGTCTTTGTGAGCCATATGGTTTCTGTCACTTCTCCTCCTTCTACTCATCTTGTTCTTCTTCAAAACACATTTTTCTTTATGTAAAGCAGTTATCTTGGAGAGTGGAGCATGAATAAGAATATAAACATTATTTTTTAATGGGCTGTCTCTGTTTACCTCAGGATCACCTACCTGTTCACTGCTTTTATATGTAGCCCAAATAGGGTGTAATCTATTGATTCACAAGCAGTGCTTTGCTGGTGCTGGAACAAACCAGCTTGAGAGAGTTGATTGTATATGTCTCTTCATAACTTTGTGTTCGGTGATAGTATACTGGTAGGCTGAAATTAGCCATAGTGAGAGTATTTGCTCCATGAAAATAGGCAAATGCTACAAATCAGGTGTATTAAGTTTGCTAGGGCTGTGGTAATGATTACCAAAAACTGGGGGGTTTAATCAACAGAAATTGATTGTCTCATAGTTCTGGAGGCTAGAAGTCTGAAATCAAGACTGGCAGAGTTGGTTCCTTCTGAGGCTATGTGAGAAGGATCTGTTCCAGGCCTCTCTCCTTGGCTTGTAGATGACTGTCTCCTTCCAATGTTTCTTCACATTATCTTCCCTCTATGTGTGTCTCTTTCCCTCCACATGGCATTCTTTTATTAAAGTCATGAGTCATATTGGATTAGGGGTCAAACCTATCCCAGTATAACCTCATCTTAACTTAATAATCATATCTGCAAAGTGAATATTTAGAAATAAGGTCACATTCTGAGGTACTGGACACTAGAAATTCAGCATATGAAGTTTGGGAGGATACACTTCTACCCTTAGCATCAGGTCTTTAAGTTTTTTCAGAGAAATGGTTATTAAATATTTATCAGCACACTACTGCCTACAGGCCTGAGATTGCTCTCTTCCTCAATTAGGATTCCACAGAGGGCAGAGAGGCAAGCAATTTAAAATAGAAAGGTGAACACCTGATGACTGTAAGTAACCAATGAGAACTAATGGTGCTATGAACCCACTGTTCCTCTTTCTTGAAAGAAGGAACTAAAGAAAATGTAGAGACCTGAAACCATAAAACTCCTAGAAGAAAACACAAGGGAAAAGCTCCTTGACACTGGTCTGGACAATGATTTTCTTGACATGACACAAAAAGCACAGGTAACAAAAACAAAAATAAACAAGTGGGACTACATCAAACTAAAAAGCTTCTGCATAGAAAAAGAAACAATCAACAAAATGAAAAGGCAACCTACAGAATGGGAAAAAATATTTGTAAACTATACGTTCAATAAGGGGTTAATATCCAAGATATATGAGGAACTTACACAAATCAATAGCAAAAATAATAATAACCTGATTTTAAAATGGACAAAGGATCTGAATAAATATTCCTAAAGAAGACATACAATTGACAACATGTATTTTAAAATGTGCTCAACATCACTAATCACCAGGGAAATGCAAATCAAAACTAAAATGAGATATCACCTCAAACCTGTAAGAATAGCTATTATCAAAAAGTAAAAAGATAACAAGTGTTGGTGAGGATGTGGAGAAAAGGGAACCCTCTCGCACTGTTGGTGGGAATGTAAATTGGTGCAGCCGCTATGGAGAACAGAATGGAGGTTTCTCAAATAATGAAAAAATAGAACTACTATGTGATCCAGCAATTCCACTTCTGGGTATACTTTTATGAAATCAGTATCTTGAAGAGATATCTGTACTCCATAGCTAAGATATAGAAACAATCTTAAGTGTCTGTTTACAGATGAATAGAGAAAAAAATGATACATAGGGCTTCCCTGGTGGCGCAGTGGTTGAGAATCTGCCTGCCGATGCAGGGGACACGGGTTCGAGCCCTGGTCCGGGAAGATCCCACGTGCCACAGAGCGACTGGGCCCGTGAGCCACAACTGCTGAGCCTGCGCGTCTGGAGCCTGTGCTCCGCAACAAGAGAGGCCACGATAGTGAGAGGCCTGCGCACCGCGATGAAGAGTGGCCCCCGCTTGCCACAACTAGAGAAAGCCCTCGCACAGAAACGAAGACCCAACACAGCCAAAAATAAATAAATAAATAAATTAAAAAATGATATATATTGATATATAATTATATATATATATAGATAGATATATATATACACACACACAATATGGAATATTATTCAGCCTTTAAAAAAGGAAATCCTGCCTTTTGCAACAGCATGGATGAATCTGGGGGAGTTTAAATGAAATAAGCCAATAGATAAAGATGAATGCTTTATGATCTCACTTATATGAGCAATCTAAAAAAAAGTCAAACTTATAGTAACAGAGAGTAGAAGGGCAGTTACCAGGAGCTGGGGGAGTGGGTGATATCAGGAGCTGTTGGTCAAAGAATACAAAATTTCAGTTATAAGATGAGTACGTTCTGGAGATCTAATGCACAGCACATTGACTACAGTTAATAATATCGTATTGTATACTTAAAATTTGCTAAGAGAATAGATCTCGAGTGTTCTCACCACAAAAAGAAATGGTAACTATGTGGAGTGATGAATAGATTAATTAGTTTGATTGTGGTAGTCACTTCACAATACATACATATATATGTGTATGTATATATATATATATATATATATATACACACACATCATGTTGTATACCTTACATATATAAAATTTTTATTTGTCAATCATGCCTCAACAAAGCAGAAAAAATACATAGTTTTTCAATATAAGTGAAGTATCTCAAAAAACTAAAATGTAGAAGTAGTAGATAAGATTCTCCCATAAATTTAGGAAGGATTACCTAGGAATAAATTGTATATGTCTCATTAAAAGGCATCGGAAAGGATGACTAGAGTGTCTGTGAGCGTAAAGTAGTTGTTGATACTTCATACATACCTGACTTCAGTTTAGAAAGTACAGAAACTTAATATTATTCAGTTATCATTAAATTGATTTTATTAAATGTGAATAGCAATAATGACATGATAGGAGTATATCTACCTGAGTCTAAAGCAGATCAATCTATGAGCCTAAATGAATTCAGGAAAAAAATCAGTGAAAATGGTAAATTAGTCCCTATCTATGGAATTTTCTACTTTTCAACCAATTACTTTGATATCACATTAGTTACAGGTAAGGCCCTAACATATGGTAGCTGAGTAGACTGAAATAGCAGGGAATTAGCAAGGGAGAAGCTTGGGCAGACCTCATTCAGAGCTGCATTGATTCTTTTAGAAATGGTGACTGAGCAAAGTCATGTAAGTTTGCTATGGCAACAGAGAGCCTAAAATAACTTTGCCTGAATAAAATGAAGGCTTCAGTTTGCCCCTCCAGAGTCATAGGGCATTTCATTACTGAAAGCAGCCTCTAAGGTGTAAGGTGGATACTGTGTGAAAGTTCTGGAGTCATATTCAGATAACTAGCAGCATTTTACCTTTCCTCTGTGTTGCTTAGAAACACATGGTGATTCACATTTCTCCTGCAATGCCATTTGTTTGGCCCACCAATCATTAGCATATTTTAGGAAAATTATTTTTCTTGCATGAAAAGCTAAGACAACAGCTCTCATAGCCAGATAGATGAGACCAGTCTGTTATAAAATCTAGCTAACCAAATACGGCTTGGCTATGCTCATTTAAAAAAAAGACTGAGCATGCTCAATGTGATATTTTTTCATGTTTTTGGAATGGGCACTTAGTAAACAGGCCAAAATGTCTTACCAACTCTCTGGTCATTTTGGTCATTAAGAATGACCACCAAAGAAATTCCTAGGATCTCTTTTTCCGAGGACTGTATGTCTCACAAAGAAGCAAAGAAGGATTATGTCTGTTGTCTCTCTCATTCTCCCTTCCTATCATAGTTCTTGGCAGTTAATTGATAACCAATACAAGTTTTGAATAAATGAATCAATAAGTCAAGCAAGCATTCAGTAATCACTGAATGCTTGCTTTGGTGCTGCCTTCATGGGAAAGCTCTCTGTCATCTCTGGGGTCATCCTTACACTCTAGGTTCTTTTTTTTTAATTAAAAAAAGTTACAGCTTTATTGAGGTATAATCGATATGCAAAAAACCGCACATATTTAATGTATACAATTTGATAAATGTGGACAATACATACACCCAGGACGCCATCACCACAATCAAGCTAAGAGTCCTGTGATTATATAGAGGAGACGAAAAACAAAAGCAAAGAGGTAGGTATTTACCTTTTCGTAAAGGTATTAAGTCTAACAAAATAAATCACAATGTAAACTCAGAAATTGTCTTTCCCATAATGTATTTGGGGAACCAAAATACACAGTAAGTTAGTCAAAAGAAAGTTAAACTGTAAAGCATTTACAGATAAGGTTAAATGCAATTTCTCTTTCTGATAGAATGAATTAATAGGGTAATGCTTTGTTCAAAATTTTTTTGTTCATTCAGGCCTTGCTGATAAGCAATTCCAACTTCCATCTCCAAATAGATTAATCATATTTAATGTGTTCTTTGGCACAGTGGCATGCCTAAAGCAAGCAGGTGGAAACTGATTTTGCCAATGTCATTGGGATGTGTTTTTGCCAAGCTCTGAATATTACTTAATGGCAATTCCAAGATAGATGACATACGTGTTTCAGCTGAAGGAATTCCTTTCACTCAAGTTAATTAAATGTGTAGCTGTGTAGTCAAGTCTGTTTCCCTATGCATATACTAAGTAGGTTCCTTGAAATCCTGTGTCTGTTCTGAACCCAGAAACACTCTGCATCATTTTTTTCAATGTTGGAAAAAGCAGACATGTGACTTCATAGGTGTGTTATCCTAACTCCCTATTAGTGACTATAGTAGAGAGAATAATGGTCGCCCAAAGATTGCCAAGTCCTGATTCCCAGAAACTGTAGGTATGATTTGCAGGTATGATTAAATTAAGGATTTCAAGATGGGAAGATTTTCCTGGATTGTCCAGTCGCAACTGATACAATTGCAAGGGCCCCTACATGGCAACCAGGATGGCAGAAGAGTCAGAAACAGGGAGATGGCATCATAAGACTCCACCAGCCATTGCTGGCTTTGTGAGAGGGCCACAAGTCAAAGAACGTGGAAAGCCTCTAGAAGGTGGAAAAAGCAAGAAAACAGATTTTGCCCTAGAAAGGAACCTTCCAGAAAGGAACCTTCCAGAAAGGAAGGTAGGCTTGCTGACACTTTGATTTTAGCTCAGCTGAGACCCATTTTGAACTTCTGAACTCCACAACTGAAGATAATAAATTTGTGTTGTGTTAAGCCACCTAGTTTGCAATCATTTGTTACGGCAGACATAAGAAACGAATACAGTGAGCCTCCTAGATTCACAGGGAGAATGTCCATAGAAAAGACGAAAGATGATACTGTACACGTTTTCTGTAACAAGTCCTAGGCAACACAATTGTCAACCAACTGGGGATGATATTTTCAGGAATCAAAAGAGAGAATAAAGCTGTGAGAAAACGTTAAATCTTATTAGTTAAGAAAAACATCTAAACCATTATCTCTGTCTAGATTGGAGGAAGCAATTAGCTTGAAGGGCAGTAAGGTGAGTTTTTAGTTAATCTGCACCTAAATAATACATTTAATGGAGCATTTTTCAGCAAGAGAAAAGGAAACTTTGTGGAAAGAAGCTTCTGTAAAGGCAGTACTATATCGTCAGGAGCTTGACAGCTCAGATTAGCTGAATTCAACTCAAATTGCATAAACAATTGCATGAAAATCAAGCATGATCGAACTCTAACTCAATCATTATATTCCTTTTTCACTATGAAAAAATAGTGGATATGAAAACAGGGATTTATATGCCCAGTCTGAGGTATAGACGAAATCATCATCTCTTGCGATGCATCAAGGAAGGCTTTGTGGAGGAGGGAAGGAGCATAATGCAGTAGGCTAAAAGCAGGGTATCATAACCATTACATGTGTGACCTGACACGGTCACAGAGACAGGAGTGAAATGATTACCATCAAAAAGAGGAAGAGGCAAATAAACTCACAGGTTTGATATAAGAATCTATTCAAATTTTCTGGATCTATGAGAAGAAGCCAATATGCTTTAGGGCTGGGATACCAGCGAGGTCACATTCAAGGCAATCCTAAGAGAGAGATTAACTTGGAAATACATGCACACTGAATCCCATCACCTGAATGAGATGCTGCATCTCAATCCCTCCCCCCCAAAAACTATATTTATTCTTAACTTATTCTTAAATTAATATAGATATCCAATGTTGTAGTTGAAGAAATAAGCCTTAGCTATTCCTCTAAAGAATTCCTCTAAGCTATTCTCTAAAGAAAACTTTAAGGAATTTGGGGAGCTCATGGGTAGTAAACTCATTCAAAATGCCAAAGAGATAACCTAATATGCTTGGATTTATGTGCAAAGTAGGAAATCGTCTGTCTGGAGACAGTGATGCCAAGTGGAAAGAGCGTCAGTCTAGGATGCAGGCGACCTGGGTTTTAGTTCTGACACTGCCACCACCTGGCTGTGAAATCTTCAGCAAGTCATTTCTCCTCTCTGGGTCTCAGTTTATGTATCTTGAAATTGAGGGGGGTTTAAATAAATTGAGCAAAGGTAGGTTTGGAGAAAACATGATTCTCCCAGTGTCTTTTTCAGCAACGGCCGATACTCCTAATGAATCATGGCGCCATTTTCCCTGAACCTGCATAAAGTCTCACAATTCTCAACTGAGCAATCCAGGCAGCTGCTAGCAGACCATCAGAGTCAATATGCAAGGTGAAACTTATTCCACTTCCTTGGAAATGATCTCTAAAATGCCTTCCAGTTCCAAGAACTTATGTTCCTGTGCTTTTTTTGATTTAATGATTCCTGTCCTAGCTATTTAAAAATAGACGTGATAAGCATGGATCTTCTTCTGCAATTTCATTGACTCACTTCTCTTTAGAGTTCCTTTACAAGCTTTTATGAAATTTAGGAGCAGAGAAAAATTCGTGTGTTATAATGAACATGGCTTATAGAGTTTTTCCTTGTGCTAAGAAAAAGGAAAACAAGCTATAGAGAATCACGGGACAGGTGATTGCTTGGCGTTGATGCACCTGGCCTTAATCTGCCTCTGTTGTTCTACTGAAAGTAGATAGCAATTCAACAATAAACATAATGATGACCTGAGAAAGCAACAAAGTGAGTCTAGAAGGCTAAAATTTAGGTATACTATAAAGCTAACTAGAAGCAGGAAAACAAGATGCTCAGGAAATAAGTGGGCAGTCCTACGTGGTGAAAAGAGCATAGGCTCTGTAATCAGGCAGATGTAGGTTAAGAAACAGCACTGCCAGTTGAGATCTGTGCAACCTTAGGCAAGTCACCAAACCTCAACTGGTCTCTCTCTGTCTTCATATGTGAAAGTGGGCATAATAACTATTCAAGGGGGTTGCTATGAAAATTAAATGAGATGAATTTATTAAGGTCAGTGAGAACGTTCTGCACATCACTTGATATGTAGTAAGTGCTCAATAAATGTCAAATTCCTTCCGTTCTTCTAAAGAGAAAACATGATTTGAAGAACCTTTCCTTATGCAAAAGCCCGTATATAAAGACTGCTGCAAACTTACTTCCTGAGGTGAATTTTTTTAATTTAGAAATAATTTTTAGAAACTAATTTTGATGTAAAGAAATCACTGTCAGATTAACTGCTGCCTATAGAGCCTTTCTGCATATTTATCTCAAGGTAGAGATTAAAAATTGGAATAGGAGGCCGTTTTGTAGCTCAGCTCTGAGAAACTCTGATTGAGCTGGGATTTTCTGATTAGGTTGGTGACATAAAAATGTTATTTGGTAGAATATAAAATCACTGGTAGTAATTCTACATCAAGCTGAATTTAAAAGACAAAGAATAGTACATATTAACCAACTCAGCTGGGGCAGAGGTTTGAAAAATGTGGCTTGCAGGCCTTATGGTCAGATGGTTGGGGGGATGAGGGAGGCAAATCAGCCATTCCTAGAGAAGTAGCCTTGTCACAGGATACCCTGCAATGTTTGCCAGCAAGACGACTGGGAGCTTTCAGGACACACTTTGCTGTCTTAGAGGTTACTATAGAAATGCAGAAACATAAGAATATAAAATAATGCAAAATCATGAAATCCTTTACCTCTTGAAAGGAATGGGAATAAAAATATGCAATATTGGGACCTTTGAATCCCACAAGCATGCAGTCCCCAGCGCAATATGGCCTGTACTGAATAACAATCTCATCAGGATGCCTAGAGAAACATGATTGCTACTTTCACCCCTGCTCCCATCTCAACTGGCTTTGTCCTTGGCATCTGTATTTGCAGAGTCAAATACTGTAGTGCAATTGGAAGAACTAGTATATTCTCTGGAATGTAAATAGGGTTTTTAAACTCTTAGAAAATGGGTAGTTTGTGAAAAAATTAATTCTATCTATGGAAAAAGAATTGTCATTTGAAGGATTTCCTATTATCAGAGTAAAGTTTGATGAGGTTCCCTTAGATCTTTAAATGCAATTCAAAAGATACAATAGGCATACACTAAGTCATACACGCACAACTTATGAAGAGCCGCAATTAAAATGGCAGGATGGTAGATGAGCAACACAGAAGGCACTTATTTTTCTTACCCTACATCTGATGGAAGATATTTTCCGGGTACCATTATATTCCCTTCAAACTCCTACAAGGAGAACTATGTTAATGGAGGGGAGAAATGTTCAGAGCTGTGAGACAGGTACACAGCATAAAGTGCACAAAATGTCTTTCCCTAAGACACTGTGATTGATTCCAACTCGCCTTGGGGCATAAACTATATAACTCATATTAAGGCCAGCTGCTAGACTCAAGATACAGTCTGACAGCGGATTGCATTCAAAGAAACAATAATATATTATAGTGTGTGTGTATACATGTAAACATATTATATATATATATATAAAGTTATATATATATTAAGTTATATATATAAATATAACTTAAATTCTTTTTTTTCCCCTCTTTCCTTGACTTAGGCTGACTGGCTGAGGCTAAGGAAGCAGTTGGGGCTGAGTTGTTGGCTAGAGCTGAGGAGGCAGCAAGTTAATATTGGGGCCCACAGAGCCAGGATAGGGAATGTACTCAAGGCCAGAGAAAGTAGCTAGAGATGGCAGAGCTGGGGCTGAGATGGCAGCTGGGGCCTCTCATTGGTTGCTGTTGTACCCTGTCACTTCATTCATGCAGGCTTTATACAGCCTCTCCCCGGCACAAACACATTAGGGAGAGTGGCTCCAATTAGTTCTTCTAATTGGAAGAACTACTTTGTGGCTCACAAATTCTAAGTAGGCCTGGTTCAATCCCTTTCCCCACCAATCCCTTGGGGCCTAAGCCTGCGTCTAGAAAGGATCACTACGGACGTGGTGAGAGAGCCGAGCATGGGGCACAGAGTCTTTTGTCCTCGACACTTAGGCTACCAGGCTTCCCTGTGTCTACATGTGAGTGTAGACGCTGGGTGCAGTGTGCCCAGAGCACTTAGCAATGACTGCAACTCAGGCAAGTTGCTGAGAAGAGGCTGAGCTGTGGCCTGGGCTTTCTAGAGTGCTTGCTCCCCACAAAACACAAACATGACATAAAGGGGCAGAGGCTGCTAAACCTAGAAACATACTGAATGGCTTCTCTGATCCCTCCATATCTCCCAATTAATATCTCCCCAGTTACATCAAAAGAGTAACATTCCCTCATAGGGTTCATGTCAGCGAACCAGTTGTACAATACCATCCTCTTTCACGCAAAACAGCTCTATGTATAGGTGTGTATGGAGTGAATTTTAATAGTTTCTATAAGGCCTTACTTAACATAATTCAGTGATATCATGGTTCTGATCTAATCACTGAGATCACGGCTTATATACATAAAACAAAACACTCAAGAAGTTTAGTGTATAACCAAATACAACCAAAACCAAAGAAATAATTCCAGTCTCCAAATGCTAGGATACTATGATATCTATCCTTAAATGAGAACATTTGCAGCATGTGATCATTCAGTGATCATGTCAACTAAACACTGTACATCTTCTCAGTAAATCCCAGAGCATAGTCTAGGCATCCTAGATTTTTTCCAGAATTGGAATTACTTGTTCTAGAAAATAGAAGATACAGGGGATGACACGATAGGACAAAAGAATTTCTCTTCAATAAATGATGCTAGGAAAACTAGTTAGGAAAAACTGGTTGGGAATGCTGTTAGGTAAGAACTGTTATCTCACTCCAAATACAGAATTCAACTCAAAATGGATTAAAGACTTAAATGTAAGACCCGAAACCACACAACTAGAAACCTATGTTAGAAAAAAAAGCATAGGGGAAAACTTCTTGACACTGGTCTGGGCAATGATTTTTTTGAATATAGCCTCAAAATCACAGGCAACAGAAGCAAAAATAAACAAATGGGATTGCATCAAACTAAAAATCTTCTGCACAGAAAAGGAAACAATCAACAGAGTGAAGAGACAATCTAAAAAATGGGAGAAAATAATTGAAAACCATACATATGATAATGGGTTAATATCCAAAATATACAAAGAACTCAAACTCAATAGCAGAAAGCCCCCAAATAACCTGATTTAAAAATGGGCAAAGGACCCGAATAGACAATTCTCAAAAGAAGACATAAAAATGGCCAACAGGTACATGAAAAAGTATTCATCATCACTAATTATCATGGAAATGAAAATCAAAAGCACATGAGATATCACCTCACACCTGTTAGAAAAGCTATTATCAAAAAGACAACATGTAACAAGCATCGGCGAGGATGTGGAGAGAAGGGAACCTTTGTACACTGTTGGTGGGAATGCAAATTGGTGCAGCCACTATGGAAAACAGTATGGAGATTTCTCAAAAATTAAAAATAGAACTAGCATGTGATCCAGCAATTCCACTCTTGGTATATACCCAAAGGAAATGAGATCAATATATTGAAGAGATATCTACACTCCCATAGTCATTGCAACATTATTCACAGTAGCCAATATATAGAAACGCTCAAGCATCCATCAATGGATGGCTATCATTATATATATATATAAAATGGAATACTATTCAGCCATGAGAAAGAAGGAAACCCTGCCATTTGTGACAACGTGGATGCATGGATAGATCTAGGGGACATTATGCTATGTGGTTACCAGGGGTTGGAGAAGGTGGGGGAAATGGGGAGATGTTGATCAAAGTGTACAAAGTTGCGGTTTTGTAGACAGATAAGTCTAGAGATCTAGTGTACTGGCATGATGACTATAATTAATACTGCACTGAACACTGGAAATATGCTGAGAGGAGATTTCAGGTGCTCTCATCATACATAAAAAATGGTAAATATATGAGGAGATATGTTACTAGCTTGACTGTAACAATCATTTCACTGTGTATATCAAATCGTCATGTTGTAAAGTTTAAATATATATAAGTTTTATTTAAAAATATATAAATAAATAAAAAAAGAATTAAAAAGATGTAAAAGGGAAACAGGCTCACAGATATAGAAAACAAACTAGTGGTTACCACTGGGGAGAGGGAAGGGGGAGGGGCAAGATAGAGGTATGGGATTAAGAGATACAAACTACTATGTGTAAAAGATAAGCCACAAGGATATATTATATAGCACCGGGAATTATAGCCATTATTTTGTAATAACTTTTAATGGAGTACAATCTATAAAAATATTGAATCACTATGCTGTATACCTGAAACTAACATAATATTGTAAATCAGCTATACTTCAATAAAAAAATACAGAAAATAAATAAATAAAGAGATGTAAAAAGTTAAAAAAAAGAATTTCTCTATGTTAAGGCCTATTGTGCAGATAATGGTCCACTTTGTTCTATCTCTAGGAAACATGTTTCAAAAGGCTAAGAGCTATTTCACCACATAGGTAGCTATCTCCTCGTGTACCCACATCACCATACATGCTAGGCATCACCCTCATAACACCCTATATATTTTCCTTATGCTGCTTATCACAGATATAATCAAATATTTCTTTCTTTGTTAGCGTCTGTTTTAAACTATCTACCCTAATAGATTTTAAACTCCACTAAGTCAGCAACTTTGTTTCATTTACAATTGTATTCCTAGTGCCTAGCACAATTATTGATTCCTAATACATGCTCAGTAAATATGTGTGGAGACGGAGGACTAGAGGGAAGGAAGAACAAAAGCCAGCAAGAAAGGAAAGATAAAAATAAGGCAGGAAGATGGAGGAAAAGAGATGGATATAAAAATGATTTAGATGGCGCAGTCAACATGACTTACGGATGAATAGATTAATAATAGTCAACCATTTTAACCTATAAAAAAGCAATTTACATAGCAGTGCATGGCATCTATAGGACAATCACACTTGGTTTTCATATGCAGATTGGATGTATGGACTATAACTTGTTTGTAGGAGTTTGAAACAGTCTTGGTTTCCTTATACTATAAATCTCTGTTTTCAAATGAATCCTGATCTATGGAAGTGTCCTATCCAGAAGTCTTTAAAGTATACATATCACGTATTCAGTAGTGCTACTCAAAAACCTCCGAGTTGTTCCTGACACTTTTCTCATCCTTGCCACACATTTCTAATTCATTACCAAGTGTTGCTTCCTTGATATCTTTTGAATCTGTCTTCCCCTTAGTCTCCACTGTCACAAGTCTACCCTAAGCTATCTTTCCTTTGGTCAACTGAAATTGCTTCCTAACTGGTCTCCCTGCTCCTACTCCAGATCCTTCAATACACTTTCTCTGCTGAAACTAGAGTGTTTCCAAACACAAAGATGGGCATGTCAACTTCATGCTTAAAAGTCATTAGAGGCTCAAGACTCTTAAAAGCCAAAATTCTTAGTTAATTCTTAATGTCCTACAAGATGTTGTGTGGTATGACCTTCCCTTCCCTTTCAAGCCTCCTCTTATAGCACTCTCACCTCACCCTCTACACTCCAGTCACTCTAGCCTGATTTCAGTGACTTTAATGTATCATTCTATCCTGCCATCAGGTTACTGTTATTGTTTCCTTCATCTAGAATGTTCCTGCATACCTATGCCCTTCACCTACCTAGTCAGGGCCTACTCATGTTTTAGGTCTGAGCTAAAGTAACACTTCTTCAGGAAAGCTTTCCCTGGCCAACCTTGCCCACTCATCTAGGTCAGGTTCCTTTTTAATATGCTCCATGTAACCATGTTCTTGACATTAATAAATTTTTTCTCAGATTGGAATTATACACTTACTCATGTGATTATCTGATTAATATATATTTTGCCAATTAGAAGATAAAGTCCGTGAGAACCATGTCTGTTTTTGTTCAACATTAAATCAACATTTCCTAGCATAGTAAGTGGCACATTGCTGATGATCAAGAAATATCTTTGTAAGAGGTAAAAAAATAAGTGCGATCAAAGACGTATAATTTTTTAAATGTTCTCATAAAACAGGAAACTTTTTTGTAATTCTATTTTTAACCTAAAGTTGAAGACTTAGATTTAATATTCAGTTAACTTCCTCTACAACTTAAAAGAAGAGTAACATCACTATTTGGTGACAGTTTCTTTTTATGAAAAAATATTGAAATATCAGGGTTGTTATATTGTAACCTTATGATGAAGCCAAATTAATATGCTCTACATCTTGATCTTATCATCAAATCACCTTTCATTTGAATAATGAAATGTCTCCATGGAGCCAAGGTTTTATTGTGTTCACATATTTGCCCAGGGGAGAACAGTTCGAGTATCTATTCAAATGGTATGAAAGAGTTAGGTGATATTATGGGCTATGTTGAGAAATTGATTCACTGATCTATTTTGACAGAAAATGTCCTCAGAGACTGCTTTTACATTTAAAAGCACTGGGTCAGTCTTAGCAGCAACAAAGCCCCTTAATTGCTGTTATTTAAAAATTGTGATCTCTCTCAGGCTCCTCCTGGCTAGAACAACAACAACAAAACAGTTTTCTTTATTTAACTACACATACTCTACTTTTTGTTTGCATCCTTAAACGGTGGGAACCATGAAGGTTGGTTCAGGATTATAGGAAGAAGGTATGGCTACTATTAGTGCTGGATGATTATAGCCTGGGGCTAAGCCAAAGGAGAGTCAAAGCAATTTAAATTGCAAGGTAGGACATACAATTCATGCAGGACATAGCATTTACAATAAAAATAAAATCATCTATGGGAACACTGGGGGCTCTTAATATATAAAACGAAAGTGTCAAAATAGGTAAAGTAAGAAATAAGAATTTCTCTACCTCTTTTTAATGAATATGGGTTCTACCACCCCTAAAGTTCTTATCTGAAGACAGAAGATTTCAAACTTGTATTCACTTGACTTTGGAATGATCTTTTTTATCTTGAAAGGCCTTATTTTAAAAGTATGAAACTTATAACCACCTTCATCTCTTCCCACATCTGTTCCTTGGCCCACCCCTCAAAAAGACCATTCACAATACTTTCCTATTCAAAACCTTTCAAGGATTTCTCATAACCTTCCAGATTAATTCAAAACATTTTAGGAGGACATTCAAGTTTCTTTAACATAATTTTCAAAGTGTTCCAAGATCTGGCCCCGGTTCGACTCTTGCCACTTCAACATTCAAATTGATACAAAAAGTGAACTCTTTATAGTTCCCAAATAGATCTTTTTCTCTCTTACTTCTCTTGCTTCTGTGCATGTGCTGGGAATATCCTTTCTCCTAAAGTTAATTCCTGCTAGTCCTAAAAGGACCAGCTGAAACAAGAATCTCTTTTACTGTCTCTGAAAATCTGCTGCCGGTACTCCCATTTTGGGCGAGGTATTGCCCATGTGTTACCAGGTCCAAATGTAAATAAAGAAGCTTTATTCCTTTAAGCACAAGAAAAAAATATTGTCATTAAGGATTTTTAAAAAGTTAACTGTATATATAATTAAATAAGAAGACTCAATAGTGGAACTGAAAAGCATATACATGTCATCTATTCAGCAAGATTTTAGCCAAAGAAGTAATTCCCACAGTTTAAGATGGCCACGTTGGCAGGGTTGGTATTGTTTTCGAAGGCTGCTCCACTGAGTAAATTACAGCTCATTTCCACAGGGAAACAGAGCAGCAGTGTCCTCGTAGTAACAGCAGGAACTGGTCATTCAATCAACAGGGTTAGAGATAGTGGTAGTGGTGAATGCTTTTGTTGTAAATACAATTGTATATGTGTGTTTGATACACTGAAGTTCTAGAATTAACTGATAGTAAGACTCTAATCTCTTCTCTCCAGGGATCTGACACCTGGATTGGAATGTTTGTTGGCCCCAGCTGCAATCTCACTCCTAACTATCACTTGGAGATGGAAATGTCATGTAAATCAGCCTACAGCTCTGACACCATTTCCCACTCATAAGAAGGCATCACTAACATTTCATTTCTAGACAATTTTTAGAAATCCTATGTGACCCACAAAATGTAAAAATTCTATAAACAATTTACTCATGAAAGTAGATTGAAATCTCTACTCCATGCACATTAGTGACATCAATAGAGACAGTTGCAGTTTTTTATATTGGTGGAGTCTGGCATCAGCAATGATTGAGGAGAGGGAGGAGAAAGGCTTAATGACCTGTCCTGGGTTGAATTTGCATAGCAATCTCACTGTTTCTTACCTGCATTTGTCTCTTTGGGGAGGCATTTGTGGGGGAACCTAATGAATATTATGGTGTCCTAAGCCCTTTGTCATATGCCTTGGCATGACCACTCATGGCAGAAGCTACACCAAGCTTAATGTGCAGATTTATGAAGGAATAATTAGCATATTTCTGATCGTTGAGACCTCGACTTTTGCTTTAAATTTGCTACTGTGTATTTGGGTGATGCTGAATACGTTATTTTCCCCCTTTGGATTCCAGGTGTTTTTCGTTAAAAAAAATGAGGACATTGGGTTCCATGATCCTATGGCCTCTTCCAGGTTTCATATCCTATGCCAGAAATTATTAGCTTCAATGAGGTCTGGTGCTTTTTCCTTTTTAAAAATCTAAATCTTGGTCCTAGATGTCTAATGCCATGAATTTCCCCATTCTTATATACTCACCAGTAGTATTTAGCAATTACTGAACACACATTATGTACCAGGCCCTGTGCTAAGAGTTTTATATATATTAATTCATTTGTTTGCCACCACAACACTGGAAAGTAGGTACTAGTATTATTCTCATTTTTCATACGAAGAAACTAAGGCTTAGAGAAGTTAAAAAACTTGACCTAGATCACCCAACTACGAAGTAGCAGAATCCAGATTTGAACCAGGCCCGTGTCCTTAGCTTTGTGCCATATATTGCTAATGAATGTAATAGAAGTAATACTAATAAGTATAACATTAATATAAGTCAGGTTTTATTACATTTGGCAATTTAATAAGCCTTACCACTATTGTGTAAATAAGTAGCATGTATAATATCATCATTTTATAGATAAAGGAATTAATCAGTTCCCAAATATTACTACCCGGTAGTTCAGCATTCTTTCCTCTACATGTCAGTGCTTTCTAATATTGAAGTCTGAAATAACAAGTTCAGATTAACATGCGTTTATTCACCAAATATTTCTTGAAAGCTTACATGTTCCAGGCACTGTACTAAGATGAGACTGATGAAAAGGATCACATTTTTAAATAGAAGTAAAAGTATCATTTAATGCTTTCACCACTAACTTGGGGATGGCCTTTCTAACAAAGTGGCTTCTAAGTAGAGACCTGAGGGAAAATGATGATGTATAGCTGATACCTTGGAGAAGAACCTTCCAGACAGAAGAATGCAAAGGCCCTAAGTTAGGCTTATGCATTCTGGGTTATAGGAATCATAGATTGGTCAGCGTGACTGGAGCAGAATGATCCAGGAGTAGAATAATAAGCATTGAAGTAAGAGAGGTAATAGGTGACCAGACCATGTACAGTACAGCCTTATTAGGAATTTGGGTTTTATTCTACTCAAGATGACAAGCCTTTGGCATTTTCATCAACTGAAAGACATGATCTGGCTTAAAATATATAGTAGGGGATCAAGAGTGTAAGAAATAATCATTGGCATTATTACTTTAGCAAGTATTTTCCAGCTGCTCAGATGTTTTTAGAAACATTTTTAACTACCTGACTTTCTAATAGCTTTTTAAAAATAGTTATCAGTACTCAGACTTGTGAAATTTTCTACCACTTCAGGTTTAGGTATAGCTTTCCTCTCTTCACTTCCCTTCCCTTATTTCAAAGGAAAGATAGCTTAGATGCTAGATAAGGGTGGGTGCAAGAGGGATACAAAAAAGAAGGGAGGAATTAACAATATTTTATCTGACAAAATAGGGAGTTAAGAGAAACTGTTTCTGGTTGGTAAAACAAAAAAATGGAGATTTAAATACTCATTTTGAAGTAGAAGAGGCCTGGTGTAGGAACTCAGAATAATGATATACTAGTCCCAACAGGCTAAGTCAAGAGTCAGCATCTGACCTGCTCCTTACTATTGTAAATAAAGTTTTATTGACCATAACTACCCTGTTTGTTTATGTATTGTCGATGGTGCCTCTCACACTGCAACAGCAGAACTGAGTAGTTGCAACAGAGTCCTATGTCCCTCAAGCCTAAAATACTTTCTTGTTAAATAAAAAAAAATTGATAACTTCTGCACTAGATTATGCTGCAATACAAATTTAGTCTCAGAAATAAAGGAGTCTACCATAACAAAGGATTTTTTTCTTGTGCACATCATTTTCAACACAGGTCAGTAGAGACCCTGCTCCATGTTGTCATGCAGAACTAAGCTGCCTGAGTATCCACCATCTTATGATGCCTACATATCAGCACAAGGTTTTAGGGTTTGCCATAGTACAAGAAGAGGTCACAGGAAAATGCCATGCCTTCTTCTGAATGCTTTGGGTTAGAAGCAACACATATTACTTCTGCTCATAACCCATTAGCCAGCACTAAGCACATGGCCCTGATAAACCTCAAGGTGGCTTGAAAGCATCATCTTCCATGTAGTTTTTCTGTGTGCTCAGAAGGAGAGGAACTGCCAATAATAGAAATATTTAGCATAAATGACATAACAATATTGAGAGGAGGATGGAGGGATAGGAGTGGGAGGCTGCAAAAGACCTAAGTACACATCAATCACTGCAGGGAATCAGTAGATAATGTCTAAAGTCAATAAACAATGGTGTAACCACATTATTTAGAGATAAGGAATTAACAACAAGAACTAATAGAAAGTCAAGAAGGTGGTTTCTTCTGGCGCACAGAACTGGGGGAGGAGTGGTGTGGGCATAGGACTACTGGGTGTCATTACAAACTCTTCTATAGTCCTCAAGAGTATTACTTATTTGTAACTTAATGCATGTATTACTTGGATGCTTTATTTAAACTGGATCACTCTGTGCATGAATATATAATCTGTCCATAACAGCTTATTGTTAAGATCTAGTTCCCTGACCTTACTAACAGGTTTCTTTTTTTCCCATCTAGCCCTCCCCCAACCTATTCTCCAATTTTTTGCCAAAATGAAATTTTACTTACTCTCTTAAACTTACCACTGTCTAGAGTTTCTGGAAAAATAAGGTATAAACTCAGTGATGTGCTGGTAAATGTTTATCAACTAGCTCTCAAAAAAAAAAAAAAAAAAAAGCCCTGATTTGTACTGTTTTTATCTATTGTGTAAATACTACCATCATAACTGATTTCAAAGTACCAACATGATGTCACTAAACACAGAGTTTGGAGAGCTGCACAGTAGCACACCATGATATAATATCCACCATATAGATACAATATAAGTAAGTATCCTCAATAGCATTATAATAGTTAAATGGAATAAAATAATTAGGAAATGATTAGTTTTTTATAGATATTATCTTGGCTTTTCGTATATTCTATTCAATTGCATATTCTACATAATTTAATTTCAGTTAAAAATTATCTAAAATTAATACTTTTTAATAATCAACTAGGTCATGAAATTCTAGCACACCACTGTAAATCTTCTTAGTAAGGTCCACAAAGCACTTCATAATCAAACCCCAAGCTTAGCTTTCCAGCCAATTCCATTCAGCATTCAGATCATAAATAATGATTAATGATTCCCTAAGTATACTGTTTTATTTCCTTATTCTGTGCATTTATTCTAAATTTCCTCTGCCTGGAGGGCCACCTTTTTTATTACAATAACGGGAACGCTTAACAGTCATACAAGATTCAGATGAGGAGTGATGGCAGTGAAAATAGTGGAATAAATACCTCCAGAAATTTTCTCCTTAGTAAAAGCAATGAGAAAACTAGCATTTAAGCATTATAAGAATCACCTCTTTAAAAACTCTGGAAATTAACAAAAGACTAGTAACAATATGAGAATTATTTAATCAAGAGAAATGGTTGAATGCAGGTAAGAATGGTTAGCTTTGTGTTTTACTGAATTGCCCTAGTTCAATACCCAGTCCTCCAGCTCCACAGGAGCCTTGAAAACTAGCAGCCTGCAGTCACAGTGAAAACCAGTAGTCTGGCAGCCACTGGAGGGACAGAATACTGTTGGAGCTTCTTCAAAGCCACATTCCCAGATATATGTCATTATCTGATGTTTCTGGTATCTCCCTGGAGGATCCCACTTGTAAGGTGGTCTGTATTTGACCTCATTCAGAGCTCACCTACTAAGAAAAGCCTTTTCCTTGGAGTTTGAAGAAAATCATTAAAAATAATTGTTTAAATTCAAGACTGTCTGAGGAGGTGGAGGCAGCTGGAGTGAACAATGGACTAACCAAAAAGCTTAAAAAGAAAGCTAAAGAATGAGGTCACTATAAAGACGTTGAATCTAGTAGGCCAAGGGCATGCATAGAGCTAAGCATATGGCCAGGGCTTTGTGCATGTTCTGGAAAAACCTAAGAAGACCCTATGACCTCAATTCTGCCTGACCTTGAGGTTTTGTACAAAGGGAAAGTGAAGGATAAGGCAGAGTTGTTAATTGACTGGCTCAGTGTTAAAGGCCATGTCTCAACACACACACAGAGCCCTTTGGCAAAGACCAGGAGACTTATTGGTTCCAACCATTTAAAACAACTTCTGTCCAATCATTAGTTGACAACTAATCTGAGTAGAAACTTTAATAGTCACACATGACTAAGAAGAGATATCTTAAAGAATTAGTTAAGAAAAGTCACTAAACAAATGAATGAACAAGAACAACAATAAACAGCAACAACAACAAATCCTGAGGTAAAGGAAGAATTTGATTTCCAGAGTTGCTACACTATATTATTTAAAATCTCCAGTTTTTGACAAACAATCATAAGACAGGCAATGAAACAAGAAAGTATGGTCCATACGGGCACTAAAGAGCAATCAAGAAAAACTGTCCCTGAGGAGCAGACATTGGACTTATTAGAAAAATTCTAAACATATTCAAAGAACAAAAGATAACCATTTCTAAAGACATAAAGGAAAATATGAAAGCCATATCTCACCAAACAGAGCATATCAAAAAGATAGAAATTATTTTTAAAGTACCAAATAATAATTTTGGAGTCAAAAAGTATAATAACTGAAATGAAAAACTCACTAGAAGGGTCACTAGCAGATTTGAGAAGGCAAAAGAATCAGTGAATGTGAGATAATTTAATTGAGATTATCCAATCTGAAGAACAGAAAGAAAAATTTGAAGAAAAACGAACAATATACGGAGACCATCATCAAACATACAAAAATATGCATGCAGTTCTAGAAGGAGAGAGTGAGAAAGGGGTTAAATTTTTTTTGAAGAAATAATTGCCAAAAACTTCCCAAATTTAATAAAAAATATTAATCTACACATCCAAGAAACACGGTGAACTCCAAGTAAATAAACTCAAAGAGATCTACACCCAGACACACCATAATCAAATTGACAGACATAAAAAGAGAATCATGAAAGCAGAAAAAAGAAGCAACTCATTTTCTATAAGCAATTCTCAATAAATTAACAGCTGTTTTCTCATCAGAAACCATTGAAGGTCAGAAGGCAGTAGGATGACATATATAAAGCACTGAAAGATAAAAGCAGTGAACTCAGAATTTATATCCAGCAAACCTATCCTTCAAAATGAAGGAGAAATTGACACTATCATATAAACAAAAACTGAGACAAGTCATCACCAGCAGACATGCCCTATAATAAATACTAAAGGAAGTCTTTTAGCCTGAAACGAATGGAGGCTAGAAAGTAACTCAAATCCACATGAAGAAATGAAGAGCAGCAGTAATGATTACTACAAAGATAAATACAAAAATAGCATAAATATTTTGGGTGTAACTTTTAAAATCCTTTTTGTGATTTATTATGAATCCATGTTGACAGGCATGTAATGTACAAACATATAATTTGAATTACCATAAGAGCACAAAATAGGAAGGAGGAAACATAGCTATATAGGAGCAAAGATTTTGTATACTATTGAAATTAAATTGGTATCAATCCAAAGTACATTGCCGTTAATTAAGGTGTTAATTGCAATCCCCAGGGAAACCATTAATAAAATAAATTTAAAATATATTATAAAAGAAATGACACAGGAATTAAAATTATACACTATAAAAATCTATTTAACACAAAAGAAGGCAGTAGTGGATCAATAGGAAAACAAAAGAAACATAATACAAATAAAAAACAAAGAAATATAATGTACACATGAAACATATAAAGTTATGAACCAATGTTACCTCAATAAAAAATAAATCTTAAAAAATAGTAAAATAGCAGACACAAAACCTACCTTATCAGTAATTATATTAAATGTAAATGGATTAAATATTTTAATCAAAAGGAAGAGATTGGCAGAACAGATTAAAAATAATCCAATTAAATTCTGCATATAATAGATCCACATGGAAAAAGATATTCCATGCAAGCAGTAACCAAAGCAAGATAGAATGGCTATAGACAAAACAGATTTCAAAACACATATTATTATCAGAGACAAATAAGGCCATTTTATGATGATAAATCTGTCAATCCACCAAGAATATATAAAAATTATGAAAATAATTGTACCCAACAACAGAGTCCCAAATACATTAAGCGAAGACTGACAGATTTGAAAACAGATACAGACAACTCAGCTGTAATAATTGGAGATTTCAATATACCACTTTCAATAATGGATAGAAAAACTATGCAGAAGATGAACAAAGAAACAGAAGACTTGGACAATGCTATAAATCAAATAGACCTGACAGAAATCTATCACACACTCCATGCAACAATAGCAAAATACACATTTTTCTCAGGTGTACACTGAATGTTCTTTAGGACAAACCATATTTTTAGGCTACAAAGCAAATCTCAGTAAATTTACATAAAATGTATATTCTCTGACCACAAAAGAATAAAATTAGAAATCAATAAAAGAACAAAATTTGGGAAATTTGTATAAATTAAACAACACACTCAAGTAACCAGTGAATCAAAGAATAAATCATGGGTAAATTTAAGAAGCACTTTGAGATGAATGAAAATAGAAATACAACTAACAAAAAGTAATAGGATTCAGCCAAAGCAGTGCTTGGTGAGAAGTTTATAGTTGTGAGCACCTATGATTTTTTTTTTTTTAATTAATTAATTAATTTTTTTTTTTTTTGGTTGTGTTGGGTCTTCGTTTCTGTGCGAGGGCTTTCTCTAGTTGCGGCAAGCGGGGGCCACTCTTCATCGCGGTGCACGGGCCTCTCACTATCGTGGCCTCTCTTGTTGTGGAGCACAGGCTCCAGACGCGCAGGCTCAGTAGTTGTGGCTCACGGGCCTAGTTGCTCCACAGCATGTGGGATCTTCCCAGACCAGGGCTCGAACCCGTGTCCCCTGCATTAGCAGGCAGATTCTCAACCACTGCACCACCAGGGAAGCCCGCACCTATGTTTTAAAAAACTCAAATAGGCAAGGATGTGGAAAAAAGAAAACACTTGGGCAGTGTTGCTGGGAATGTAAACTGGTTCAGCCATGATGGAAAACAGTATGGAGGTTCCTCAAAAAGTTAAAAATAGAACTACTATATGATAGAGCAATTCCACTTCTTAGTATTTATTTGAATAAAATGAAAACACTACCTCAAAAAGATATCTGCAGCCCCATGTTCTCTGCAGCATTTTTTAAAATAGCCAAGACATGGAAATAACCTAAGTGTGCATAGATGGATACATGGATAAAGAAACTGTGGTTATATTTATTTAATGAAATATTATGCTGCCATAAAAAAGAATTAAATTCTGCCATTTGTTACAGTGTGAATGAAACTTGAGGGTATTATGCTAAGACAAATACTATATATATATATAGTGGAGGGGTGGGGGACACAAAACAGGTGAAAGTGGTCAAAAGGTACAAACTTCCAGCCATAAGATAAATAAGGAAAAAACCCCAGCAACCTCAAATCAATAACCTAACCTACCACATTAAGACCTTATAAAATAAGAGCAACATAAACCCTAATCAAGCAGAAGGAAGAAAATAACAAAGACTAAAGTAAAAATAAATGAAATACAGATTAGAAAAACAACAGAGAAAATCAAAACCAAAAGCTGGTTCTTTGAAAAGATCAACAAAATCAACAAATCTTTAGCTAGACTGACCAAAACAGAGAGAGGATTCAAATTACTAAATTCAGAAAATAGAGGAAATGAAACATTTGTTCACACAAAACTTATACACAAGTGTTCACAGCAGCATTATTCATAATAATCAAAAGTAGAAACCACCCAAATATTCATCAACTGCAGAATGGATAAATAAAATATGATGTATCCATACAGTGGAATATTATTCAGCTGTAAAAAGGAAAGAAGTTCTGACACATGCTACAACATGTATGAGCCTTGAAAAGATCAAGTCAAAGAGGCCAGACACAAAAGGCCACATGTTATATAATCATATTGTATATACATATTGTATAATCTTTTCCACGTCCTATTTCCTATTTTTTCTTTCTGTGATTACTTTCTCACAGATTCAGCACTGTCATGATTTAAAGAGTAATTGGAAGAACTTATCACTTTTTCTATAGAAGACAGGAATAAATAAGGAAGCAGAACATTTAGTCTAGTCTCATCTGAGATCTTCTATGTGGGAGTAACTGAAGCAGTCAAAGGCGTGAACTTCCATAAATCCCCTTCACCACATCTACCCCACCCAACTGTATCTGTACCATATACCACTCTCCTTTGATCTTGGTTACTCTGGATGAACCATTCTTACTTCTAGTTAAGGCCACTTTCTCCACTGAAACATTAGATGCCATCTTCTCTTGCCAGTTGAAGGACGCTGCTTTAGCAATTATCCCTGTATTTCCAGTATCATCAGATTCTCCCTCTCCATTGAATAATTTACATCAGTATATAAATACACTCTTCCCATATTACCAATCAACAAACAAAAACCATAAAAAACCTTTCCTGACCCTACTTCCTTCTACTCTCTGCCTATTCTCAAGTAAACCCACTCCAATCAGAATTTCACCTTTATCAGTCCATCTAAACTGTTTTTATGAGTGTCACTAGTGATATCCACATTGCTAAATCTAATTTCAACTCTCAGCTCTCATATTATTCAACCTCTGTACAGTATTTGACACAATTGCTTATTCCCTCCTCCTTGGAAAACTTTCTTCACTTGGGTTTCAGGACACTGCCCTCTTCTTGTTTCCTCTTACTTTTCTTGTCTCTCCTTCTTAGTCTTGTTTGCTGGTTCTTCCTCTTTTCCCTGACCTGTAAACGATAAAGATTCCTAGGGCTCAAAACTTAAATGTCTTCTTTATCAGTACTCAGTCTGTAAGTGATCTTATTCATTCACATGACTTTAGATACCATCTCGATGCCAATGACTCCTGTGTTTATTTCTCCGGCACATACCTTTCACCTGAACTCAACATTCATATCCCTAACACAACTTAACACATGCCCCAAACCAAGATTGCACTTCTGCCAAAACCTTCTTCACTCTGTCTTCTCCATCTCGTAAATAGCAACATCTTTCCAGTTGCTCAGGCCGCAAATATTGGAGTTACCTTTGAGTCCTCTCTTTCTCTCACTCCTTATATCCAATCGGTCAGGAAACCCTGCTGGTTCTACCTCCAAAATTAATCTGCAATTCATCCATTTATCATTATCCTAGTTGCCAATATCTTGATCCAAGTCACCATCGTCTCTTGTTTATATTATTGCAGTAGCCTCTTATCTTGAATCCTGGTTTCAGCCACTTCTCTCCTTCAATCTGTCCTCTACACAGAAGCCACATTGGTCCTGATAAATTTCAAGTGAAATCAAGTCATTCCTTTTTTCAAAACACTCATCCTCAGAATTAAAGCCAAAGCCAAACGCTTCTGTGATCTGCCCACAGCAGCCCTCCTTATTCACCCCCAGCTACCTCTGTGAACTCATCTCCTACTACTCTCCTCATTCACTCTACTCCAGTTTCACTGGCCACCTAAATTTCTTTGCATACTCTAGGCACATTCTCACTTCAGTGTCTTTGAAGTTGTTTTTCCCTTTTCTGGAGTTTTCCTCTGAATGTTTCTCTCTCTCAAATCTACTTATTCATCACTTTTCCAGCTCCATACTTTAGTCCCTAGCACAGATTTACTGGTATCCGTTTTTGATTTATTTTTGAATAATAAAATATTTTAAATGGATGACAAGATCATCAGCAACTCAGCAGTCCTGGTAAATACCAATTATCCCAAGAATTTTCCTGGTCCAGTTTTCCATTACACTTAATGGTGCTGTCACCCTGCCATGGGTCTGTGCTCCCAGTGCGGCTGTTATTGTTGATATCCCCTAGCTGACAGACCTGTTCTCTGTTCCATTCCACATCTGCCTACTGAAAGTATGATTATCACCCAAGTCCCAGTTGAAATGCTTCCTCTTCCATGAAGCATGGGCAAAACTTTCAACTAGAGATTGGCTTACTTCTTTTAAACTCTTATATTGCATTGTTGTTCTCTTGTAACATTTCACTATGAAATATAGGGAGGGAATTGTGGTGAAGTGGAAATGGCATTTGGACTTAGAACATGAAGGCCAGGGATTCATATTCTAGCTCTGTCATTTACCAAATCTGTGACCTTTGGCATCGAACTTTGTCTATATGGGCCTCATTCTCCTCACCCCCAAAATGTGGGTGATAACCCCTAAGTGGAGCTGTTTTGAAGATCTCATTAGCTAATATATGGAGAAATATGTAACACACAACTTGAAATATAGCAGATAAATAATTATTAAAACACAAGACTCATGTATTTTATCAAATTGAAAGTCTCTTGATAACCAGGGTCATGTCAATTCTGCTTTACACAGCTCTACCGCAGACCTAGTTAGGATATTGCTTGGTCTGTGGTAGTTAGACCCAATGTTAAAAGAATTAATTTCTTTAAAAAAAAAAACTGTTGTCCAATGCTGAAGACATGTTATCCTGTGGCTTATTCCCAAATCTTCACTTTGCCACATTAGAATAAAGGTGACTTATCACATATACTGTCTTTGATTTTGGTTGTAAAATATGTATGTTTCAGGAGTAGATTGTATTGATTTTTCCTACACGATCATGGCATGTGATGATGATATATCTCATGTGTTAAAAGACTAAGCAGGACCTCACACCCTTTGATCGCACACTGTTTATTTTCCATTTACACCACTGCTCTCAGAGCTACTGTGAAGGGAGCAGTAAGATAGTTGTATAACAAACCAGAAATAAGTTTTATTTAGTAAGTTGGCTAATTCCTCAATTCAACTTTTTTCTTTCTCTGTGATAACTGTATTCACATTTATAATATGGAAAACTTATAAATTATACTTTTCTACCTGAAAGAAGATTGAAATGAAAAGAGTAATATGAAAGATGTAATTATAATGTGCCAAAATAGGATCATTGCAAGTTGTTCTCTTTTTAAGAATTTATTTTGGATGACATTTAAATTAAACTGCATTTTAATTCAAGTACAAAGAAGGAAACCCACATCACTAACTAGCTTTGCCAATCAACCTGTCAATACACTAATTATCAAAAACTTTAGCAAGGAAGAATTGTCCCCTTGCAATTCTTGTACCCTGGCCCCAGACACAAAGGCAATTACTTTGTTCAAGTTGTCACCTTGTGACTCAAGTTTGAAATGCACTCCCCCGCAGTGTTAATAGGCCCTATCCATGAAAAAACTTGTAAATTTTGGTAGCTATAGAAATGGCATTTCTAAACTTTAATAGATTCAAATCCTCTAAGGGAACAATTCTGTGTATCCCTAAACTGGCCCTGTGCATAATTGCAAGCAATAAAATAACCACGTAAAACCAATCATAATAGCTGTCATTTATTAGACAACCACCAGTTTTAGATTTTTAAATGATATCTTTAATTTCCAAACTCTAAGAGATAAGTATTATGTCCCATTTAATAAGTAAGAAAGTGAGGCTCAGCTAAGTTAAGGAAACTCCACCAGGTTGCATAGTAAGGAAGTGCATAGCTTAGTCAGCTTTTACTGACTAAAGCCCTTGTTTTTTGTATTATGTCAAAACCAGAAAAAAAAATTGCTAGCCTTATTCGAAGTATATATTACTTATGAAACAACTATGGGGTATATAGTGACATATCCCTTTTCATTCCTGATATTGGCAATTTATGGCTTCTATCTTTTTCTCCTAATTGATGAAAAAAATCCTTAAAACTCATCATAAATACTCATCATTTTAGGCCCTATGCTTTGTATAGATCCAAATTTTTATGTGGTATATGTCATTTTCCTTTAATCTGAAGAACTTCCTATAACATTTCTTATACTTCAGGACTGCTTGAAAAATTCTCTCTGCTTTTTTTGTTTTGTTTTGTTTCTGAAAATTTCTGTATTTCTTCATCTCCAAAATATATTTTGACTGGATGTAGACATCTAGTTTGACAGTTTTGTTTGTTGTAGCACTTTATAAATTTGTCAAAGTGTCTTCTGGCTTTCATAATTTCTGACAAGAAGTCTGTAATAATTCTTCTTATTCATCTACAGGTAATGTGCCCTTTTTTTCCCCTCCTGCTTTAATTTTATTTCTCTACTTATTTTAGCAATTTGATTATGATGACTTAGGCTTGGGTTTCTTTGTATTTATTCTCCTGTGGCTAACTGAACTCCTTGGTTCTATGAATTTATAGTTTTTTAATCAAATTTACAAAATTTTATCCATTTATCCTCAAATGATTTTTCTGCTTCTACGTTTCTCCCTTCTCTTTCCTGAACTCCTAATATACACATATTACATCATATAGCATCATTTTACTTATCCCCAGTGCTCTGTAGATTTTTTAATAAACAGTTTTAGGATAGTTTTAGATCTACTCTAAAGATGTGAAACTAGTATAGCAAGTTCACATACAAGAAAATCCCATAGCCAGTTTTCCCTATTGTTAACATCTTACACTAGTCTGGTGTATATATCATAACAAATGAGGCAATATTGATTTATTATTATTAACTAAAGTCAATACTTCATTCAGTATTTCTTAGGTTTTGCCTGTTGTCCTTTTCCTGCTCCAGGATCTCATGCAGGACGCCACATTACATTTGGTAATCTGTCTCCTTAAGTTCCTCTTAGCTATCTCTCAAATTTTCCTTGTTTTTGATGACCTTGACAGCTGTGAGAAGTACTGGTGAGGTGTTTTGTAGAATATCCCTCAGCTGGGATTTGTCTGATGCTTTCTCTTTTTTTTTAATACTCCATTGGCTGGATAGACCACACGTTTCTATTTTTTTTTTTAATTTTATTTATTTATTTATGGCTGTGCTGGGTCTTCGTTTCTGTGCGAGGGCTTTCTCTAGTTGCGGCAAGCGGGGGCCACTCTTCATTGCGGTGCGCGGGCCTCTCACTATCGCGGCCTCTCTTGTTGCGGAGCACAGGCTCCAGACGCGCAGGCTCAGTAATTGTGGCTTACAGGCCCAGTTGCTCCACGGCATGTGGGATCTTCCCAGACCAGGGCTCGAACCCGTGTCCCCTGTATTGGCAGGCAGATTCTCAACCACTGCGCCACCAGGGAAGCCCTGATGCTTTCTTATTATTAGACTGAAGCTGTAAGTTTTAGGAAAGAATATCACAGAGATGAACTGTTTTATTCTCATAACATCATATCAGGGCTACATGATATCACATGCTATATCACTAATGACATTAACCTTAATTACCTAGCCAAAGTAGTGTATGCCATGTTCTCCACGGTAAAGTTACCCCTCCCTTTCCATACACTACTTTTTCAAAGCAAATCATTAAATGCAGCCAACATTCAAAGAAGAGGGGAATTAAGCTCTACCTCTTGGAGTAGGGAGTAATCAATGTAAATTATGTGGAATTTTTCTGTATAGGAGATTTGTCTCTTTTCATCCATTTATTTATTTACTCAGTAATTTATTTATATCACTATGGACTCCTAGATATTTATTGTGTAGTTTGCATTACAATTAAATACTGTTTTATTAATTTTGTTGTTCATATTATTCCAGCTTTGACCACCATATATGGTCAAAGGGGTTCTTTGTGCTGGTTTCTATGTCCTTTGGACATGCCCCCATTCTTTTGCTTTAGATTACTTTGTGGCATTACAAGATGCTCCAGGTTTATATTGTGTAATTCCTGCCCAAGCCCTAGAATCAGCCATTTCTTCAAGAAGCCCTGATTTATTTTATTAGAGAATGATATTAGAAACCAAATTCTGTGTCCTAGGTGTCTTGGTTGCTAGTGAGTTGTCATCAATTCTAGGCTCTCTCAACTGATACAATGAGTGAGTATATGTATATATACACAATTTTATATGTACCCATATCGATAAATATTTCTATATGTAGCCATCTGTATCTATATTAAGCTAAATATGAGTTTATACTGATATCTCAACTCTAACCCATCACCATATATATCATTCTAGTCTTCTGCCTTGCTTGTCTAACTTCCCATTCCAAAAGTGAGAAACTGAGTTCCCATAATCCATCACCTATTTGTTTAGGTGTCCAGTTCCAGTACACGTAGATGTCGAGTAGTTTTAGAATTGTTAGCCTGTACCCCAACGGGAAATAATGTCATCCAATAGACTGCAGTGTTTATGTAAATTCTTTTGCTTTTAGTCTCATAGTCTCCATTCATATTCACCTTTACCCCCACCCTCCTCAGTAAGGCTATTTAATACATTTGTAATACAGTCAGATTCTGTTATCACAATCTGAATTTTCTATTTTTGCTTCAGTTTAGATAGTTTCTATATTTTTTTTCTTTTGCAGTGTCTAATGTTCTGGTAATTTCATCCACTTAGTTTTTAATTTCAGATAGTATATGTTTTATCTCCAAACTCTCATGTTTTGTTTTTTATTTCTCTCCTCATTGTATTCATTTTTCTTTAAAATGTAGAGCATAGTTATATTATTTTAAGTAATTATGTTACAGCCCTCATCAGCAAATTCCATCATCTCTGATTTCCACCTGGTTATGGCTCAAATTTTCCTGTTCAGTTTGTTTTACTAGGCAGTTAAATGAAGATTTTGATTTTAAGGATTTTTTAATTTGATTTTTTTTGGATCATGATTTTAAGGCTTTGGATCTTGATTTTAAGGTTTGTTTTTAAGCTTTAGTAGGGTGAGTCTAAAGTAGCCTAAGCTCTTGGGCAAGTCTACTGATTGCCTAAAGGGTTAAGTGAGGTCTCTCCATTTTCAGTGGTAGGATTTTGAAGATATTTCATCCCTATGTGTGGGAAATTAAACAAACAAACAAACTGTCCTTGACATCTGGGAAGCTGTCTGACACTTACAGCTAGGTTTCAGTGCTGTTAGAAGCTGGCCGGCACTCATAGCTAAGCCATATTCTCTTCTTGGACATAAACAATCTCACAGAACACCAACTTCAGACCATGATAAAGTGAGATAAAACAGGGCCATTTTATAATTTTGTCTAAGCACAAAAATGAGATCACTGTGTAACCCACAAAGTACAAATATACCCCTCTCCCTGCTTATAGGTGTGAATACTGCTTGTTTTTCTAATTACAGCTTTATATTTGCCCTAGTCTGCCCTCCTTCTATATAAGATTTATTTTGATATCCATTCATAGAAGTGCCTCTAGATCTCTAGATTTCTGACCAAATCTAGACCAAAGCCTTACTTCCTTAGACTCTTTTTCAAATCACCCAACCAAAGCCTAAATCCTATAATAGGCTCTTTCTAACACCCTCTTACTGAGATGCCCTGGTGTTCATTCGCCCTCACTGCAATGAATAATAAACCTGACTTCTTCATTTACACGTGTTCCTGGAGGGCAGTGACAGTGAGTTCTGGAAAATTTTCAGCTAATGACTCACAAGGAGTCATTCTTTCTCAGATGTCACGAAACTCATCCTACAAATGTGTTAATTAGTAGTCAGACAAAGATTCAAAAGGCCCCCATGAAGATTTCTGGAGTTCTTTTTCTGAATAGCTCCCTCCTCTCCATTATTCTGCTATGCAAATTCCAATTATTTCAACCTACCTGAATTCCAATAACTACTCTTCAATTTAGTGAAACAATAGTGGTTTACTTGGGTTCCTTTTTCCTATGCCACAGTTCAAAATTTACCTTCTGGTAGGGAGCTGGAGTGATTGTAGAGCTCACCTTGTTTGTTTCCCTTCTCTTAATGATCACAGCACTAATTTCTGTACTGATTTCTGAAAAGAGATTGTTTCAAATGTTTATTTTCTAATTTTCTCCTTTTTTTTTGTATTGGGAGGGAAAGTTTTGGATTGATTATTCCTTCATGGGCAGAAATGGAAGCTCTTTGTTTTTTAACATTGAATCATACCATATATATTTATTTGCTATTTGCTTTCCCCACTTCAACTCTTTGAAAAGATATCAAAAATATATTGTAGATAAAATTCTTCACTGTATTTAATACCTGGTTAATATTTTATAAGATATAATGATTATTATGTATATAATCAATGCACTTTTAATGAACATTTGTTTCCATTGTGTATGTTGGTGCATATGGTACCTTTTTTGCCCCTACACATAATGTTGCATTATTGTATTTATTCTGACATCCATATGCCCAACAAACATTCATTGAAATGTTATGTGCCAGGCAGGATGCATTAAAATGATCATGGTTCCTACTGCTAAAACCACGAAAAGTTAAAAAAACCCAAAAAACAAAAGACAATGTAATTGGCTATTTCTGAGAAATGTACTTTAATTTTCCAGTGTTGATTTTCTGTAACATCTATTAGAATTATAGTTTATGTATTTTGGTGGATCCACTTTAAATATCTCCAAAATATCTTATTTCTCTCAAAAACGTATTTTAAAACCATAAGTTTATACATAAGTTGTGATTTTATAAGTGTAACTTCAAATGACCTTTCTGGATAGTCTGTAATTGGGAGAGTCAGACCTATTTACTCCATATATTTAATTCTCTAATACTCTATTTAGGGTATTGATGGAAGCAATGGGCTCTAGGTAGTTTGGGGCAGTAGGTAGTATGTGGTTAAAACAAATGAAGAAGAAGAAAACCAAAAAACCTTGAAACTTTTGATTAAAGAAACACATTCACTGGACTTTCCTGGCGGCGTAGTGGTTAAGAATCCGCCTGCCAATGCAGGGGACACAGGTTCGAGCCCTGATTGAGATCCCATATGCCGTGGAGCAACTAAGCCTGTGTGCCACAACTACTGAGCCTGTGCTCTAGAGCCCGTGAGCCACAACTACTGAGCCCACACCGCAACTACTGAAGCCCGTGCGCCTAGAGCCCATGCTCCGCAACAAGAGAAGCCACCGCAATGAGAAACCCACGCACCCCAACGAAGAGTAGCCCCTGCTCACAGCAACTAGAGAAAGCCCACGCGCAGCAACGAAGACCCAATGCAGCCAAAAATAAAATAAATTAAAAAAAAAAAAAAAGAAACACAATCACAAAGTTTCACATTAGTGAGCTTTGAACTGTGGGATGAGAATGGCATATAAGGAACCAGAAAAGAATTATAGCCTTTTCTTCCCTCTTGGTAATTTCTTCTCTGCGCTACCTAAGTCAGGGAGAAGGCAGGCTTAGAAAAAGGAAAACTAGCACCTTTAATTAGTGGGGAACAGATAGTTTTTTCTCACTAGAAAATGAAGAACAAAGGCAAAGGTGTTTAATATGAAACTGGCTTTGAAACATAAGCCACAATCATAATTCACCATTCATTGTATTTAAAATGTTACTCTAAGACTTCTAACATTACTCATTACAGTTTATATTTATTGTGTCAATGAAGAATTACGGGTTTTGAAGAAAAACGTTTAAAGAATGTTTGAGTAGAACTGTACTAATGTCCCTTTCAGTTAGTTATTTGCCATCCAACTTCCTTTCTAGTTTATGAAATCCTGAGTCTGTATTCTTTAATGCATCTTGGGAGTGAAGATACATTCAGAAAAATAAAATGGGGCAGCAAGTAGAAAAGAATCCAATGAAATAAATCATTGTCTCAGGCAACTTGAAATATTAAGTCAGCAATATGAATAAGCTATCATTTTTAAGCGCTTACTGTGTGCTAGGCAGACCATAGCTTTAAGCAATATCCGTATTTCCCCAGGTTTATTGAGATATAATTCACATACAACACTGTGTAAGTTTAAGGTGTACAACACGCTGATTTGATACACATATATTCCAAAATGAGTACAACCAGAGCATTAGCTAACATCACATCACACTGCTGCCATTTCTTTTTGGTGGTGAGAACATTTAAGATCTACTCTCTTAGCAATTTTCAAGAATACGATACAATCACCATTAATCTTATAACTGGAAGTTTGTACTCTTTGACCAACATCTCCTCATTTCTCATCCCCCTTCCCCCAGCCCCTGGTAACCACCACTCTACTCTCTGTTTTTATGAGTTTGGCTTTTTTTAGATTCCACATGTAAGTAAGATCATGCAGTATTTGTCTTTCTCTGTCTGACTTATTTCACTTAAGCTTAATGCCTTCAAGTTTCATATATGTTGTCACAAATGACAGAATTTCCTTTTTTCTCAAGGCTGTATAATACTCCATATTATATATTTATCATTATATACATATATAATATCACTATATATGTACCATAATTATGATTATGATACTACATATCACATTTTCTTTATCCATTTATCTGTTGACAGACACAGATTGCTTCTTTTTTGTTTCTTTTGCTATTAAGTACTATGCTTTTTAATCTTCAAACCAGCTCTATGAATTACATACTCTTATTATTCCCCATTTCACACATGAAGTTATTGAGGCTTGGAGAGGTTAAGTAGCTTGTGTAAGGTTATGCAGCTAATAAAAGGTAAAGCTAGGTTTCAAACCCAGGTCTGTGTGAATACGTCATCTTAATTCTTTCCTCCCATGTTGTGTTGCCTCTATATGGCATCTCTGTAAAATTCTTAGTCTTTTTAAAGGGAATAACTGTTTCCTATGGTTAACTTCCATTGAATGTTCTCAGGAGAAACATTTTACATAATGCGTATGACCTCTGGTTCTAGGACTAAGGTTGACACCATAGCTTTGGATATCCATTTCCCTAATTCTATTCTTCTATTTGGAGGTTAATGTGGAGAGCTGAGGCAAGACATGGTTAAGAACTTGAAGACCCCCCTTAATGTCAGCTCTGCCTCTAATTGCTCTGCTGCTCCTGATTGGTACTTGACTTTTCTACCCAGGGGCAGGAAAGAAGGGTCCTATTACGCTAAGATCAATAATAAGACCTTTCCCAATATCCCATCATCTACATGGGTTTCAATGTCTTCCACTCTACAGAAGAGGAAACATATTTTCTTTAAGTTGTGCCAATTGCTATGTAAGCTCAACAGATACCAAGACAAATACGGCCCTTTTCCTGAAGAGTAGTTCACAGCCCACTAGAATAAACAGACATTAAAACAAATAATTAAAATTGATGTGTCATGGCCTATAAAAGGCAATGTTTAGTAGAATTCAGAACAGAGAACGAGCAATTTTGTGAGAAAGAAATCAGAGACGGCTTCAGATAAAAAGTGATATTTGATCTAGATCCAAAGGATACTAATGATAATAATAATAAAAATATTTGCTGAGTGTTTGTTATGGGTCAAATACCTTGGTAAATGCTTTATATACATTATTTTCTTTAATTCTCCCATCAAAACTTTAAGCCAATTACAATTATGACTATTATTTTACAGACTCAAATTCACACCGTCAGTAAGGGCAAAATTGCAATTCAACCCCATGACTCCTCATTTATCAATAAATAAATATTATTTCAGGAGCTGTTCTAGATTGGTTGTTCTCAACCATCTCAACCAGGGCTAATTTTGCCCCCTAGAGGATGGTTGGCAAAGTCTTGGGACATTTTGGACTATCATCTCCACTGAGGTGTACTGCTGGTATCTAGTGGTTAGAGGCCAGTGATACTGCTAAATATCCTACAATGCACAGGACAGCCATCCACAACAAACAGTTATCTGGCCCCAAATGTCAATAGTTGGTTAACAAATCCTGCTTATGTTGAAAAACCCTGTTTTAAATGTTTAGGGTACAGCAGGAAAAAAAATGGCCCTAGGATCAATCATCTTACACTCTTTTAGGTACAGAGAGAAGACAAACAAAATTGATACAACTATATATAATATAATGTCAGCTTGTGACAAGTGCTATGAAGAAAAATAAAGCAGAGTATGGAAATGTGGAAAATATATGCTAATTTAGAAAGGGTGATCAGAAAATACCTCTTTGTGAAAGTGACACTAGAGCAGAATGGAATAAAGGAAAAAGCCCTGTGGATGTCTAGGGAATAGAAAGTGCAAAGGCCCTGAAGCAAGAGCATGCTTGGCTATTCCAGGAATAGCAAGGAGGACAGAAAGTCTACAAAGAGGTGAATGGTGCAGAGAACGCTAGAAGATTATGACGAGGGAGTGCAAGGCCAGATCATGTTAAGACTTTGTAATCCATGATAAAGAGACTGGAATTTATTCTGAGTATAGAAGGTAAATAACATAATGAGATTTACACTTCTTTAAGAAGAACATTGTAGCTTGCATGGGGAGGATAGACCATCTGAGAAACCCCTCTTTCCATTAGTACGTCTGGCTGAGAATCCAGACCAATGTCCTACTAAAAAGAGATTAACATGCTGAATTTAAAACCACCTTCTTAAAAACACTGGGAAACTGGAAAGCTAGTAAGAATGTATCAAGCCAAAATATAAATGAAGACAGGATTTCTGAAAGCAATGAAACTAATTTTGTTGCCAAACCTGTAGAAGTTGAGCTTTCTTTGTATGATCTAAGAGGCTGCAGGTAAAAAAGGCAATGCCTAGGACTTTCACAAGATGGAGAGTCTAATAGGAGACCCTATTTCCATAATGTTAGACTCCATAAATTCACAACTTCAGTGTAAAGGTGATCTAGAAGTAAACCTAACTTTGCTCCACATATATCGCTATTGGACAGCAAGGGAAATTGCCTTAGAAATGCATACAGATGAAGGAGGGAGACACATAGATTTTGCAGCTTACAATTGCACTCTGGGGCTGTTCAATCCTGTTCTTGAATGCAGTACCTCAGTTTTACAGTGGATTCCTGCTGGGTCTTCCTGCTTCCTCTTAATGTGCAGCTCTGGCTCTGTGATCACTTGGAGTCCCATGGTTAGGTATTCTGACTCTACCATCCAGTAGAGCAGCATAGCAGGAGCTGCTTTTCAATGGTTTATAATTCTCTGTTGCAGATGTCATAAACCTGAGATTAGCATCTGAGTGGAGAGCTACAATATGCACTACACCAGCCTACCATGAGTTGGAGAGTTGTGCTAATTGTAGATAATGTCTGCAAATCTTGCCATGACATTTGAGATCTTTCAGTTTTGCAGTATTTCCCATTAGAGATCCCTTGCAACTCTAAAACAATCTAACAAATTCCATTTCACTAACCGTCTAATCTATGATCAATCCAAATGAGATTATTTCCTGTTGTATTAACTTGGCTGCTACTTCTACCTTTCTTACATTGTTCCTCCTTCCTTTAATCCTTTACCCTTCCACTTCCTCTCCATGTTTAAGTGTTGCTGATCCCTAAAAGGCCAGCAAAAATACCCCCTAAAGCCCTCCCTAATGCTTCTAGTTTGTCTTCTCTGAATTCTAATGGCACTTCATCGTATATGTTCCTTGCTTTAGAGTTATTTGTATCTATATATAACATCTGCTAGACAGCTAGCTCTTTGGTGGAAGGCTCTAAGTTTGACAAAGTCAAAGAATTATTCAGTACACAGAAACAAGCAATTTACACTCCTTGAATAGCTCTAAGTACTTGGACGTGTTTCCAGTCCTCTCCATTATTAAGGGAAATAGATGGGAAAACAGGGCTGTGAGGAATATGTATGAACCAATACAGACAGTAAAACCTGAAGCATAGATGGAAAGGAACAAGATGTGTTAAATAGGCTCCTCAAGGGACCCCTTTCTTTCTTGGCACATACTATCCAGCTTAGTTCTTCTTCATCTCCCATTTGAAAGTATGGGTGCCAGATCAGAACTTTGCCTCACGTAGGTCAGCAGGAACATACAGAGTATTATCAACTGGATTTTCTGGAGCAATAAACTCAGGCAGTAATGGTGACAGGTTCTCCATGCCATCTGGTAAGCCATCACTACGCCTCAAAGCACAAATGTGCTCATGTGGGCTGAACAGCTCTGCCTATGTCACATTAGGCATATTCTAATGCAAAATCAAAGTTAAAATTCCAACATGGCTAATAAGAAAAGTATTGAAATTTGTAGACGGAGAAGAGAGAGATGAGGGGAAATATTTCAATTATCAGATAAGGATCACAGAAGGGTGGTTTCTTACAGGTTCCAGAACCTCACTGTGTTAACATAGTCAAGAAAAGAGGAATAATCAGTCTCAGGGGACAGACACATGCAAACTAAACTCATCTTCATTAAAGCAGAAACTTCTCTGCCACTTTAGAAATGGGAATTCTACCAGCCTAGTAGACTAGCAATATGGAGTCACATAATAGAACCACAAAATGTCTGAACTGAAACATTTAATCACCATATTAAATTCTCTCATTTTATATAGAAAAAAACTGAGACAAGGAAAAGGGATGTGATTTATGCAAGGTTACAGAGCTAGTTTGTGGCAGAGCTGGAGACAAAACTCAAACTTCCTAATTCATAAGTCAGTGAAATACAGCTGTAAATCATTATCAATTCAATACATATATGTGGATCACCTGATAGGGGTCAGACACAATAAGTCACAAGCAGCAAAATGTGATGTGAGGGGCTGACTACAGCACACTGACACTGTCATTTTCCTGATGAAGGAGCAGCATCTGACTAGCTTTTCTGCATAGCCAAGTCCTACTTGAAATCCTTTCCAACAGGGATAATAACAGCAAAAGCTTTTTATCAACTTCTCTTTTAACTCATTTAAAAATCTCTCTTCTCTATACAAGTGCTGACCAATAGAAATACAACATAAGCTAGAAGTGCACATTAAAATTTTCCAATAACCACAAGAAAAACATTTAAAACATTGAAATTAATTTTAATAGTATATTTATTTAAGCCAATATATCTAAACTATTATCATTTCAACTTATAATATAAAAAATTTTAATAACATATTACACATTATCTTATGTGTACAAAGTTTTCAAAATCTAGTGTGTATTTTATACTTACAGCACGTCTCCATTTGAACTACATGTCAAATGTGCAATAGCCATGTGTGGTTAGTTCTAGCTGGTTACTACTGTGTTGAACAACACAGCTCCATGTCATATACTAGAAAAATCAGCCCCTGAAGTATTTCAGAAAAGTAATTAAAATGCAACCCAAACATATTACATTTAATAATCCAATAAATTACAAAAAATGGAAAACGCTTTTTCAGATGGAGTCCTATGAACTTCAATTAACTGTTCTACTTCCCTTGGTTATTCTATACCATGCCTGAGCACACTAGATCACTGGAAAGGTTAAATGAAAAGAAGCAAAAAGAACATTAAAATAAAATATTATATTAAACCCAATAGGTTTTTAATGATTTCTGGCCTTCATTTATTCCAAGTCTTTATAATTGGGATTAAACATTATTTTCACAGTGGCAAGTCAGAACAGATAACAACAGGAGTAGAGCAACTTTTCTGGTAAGACATTAGGAACTAAACTGTCCATTCCAAATTATGGTTTCTTTTTTCCCCAATATCACTGTCAAAACTAGTTTTCATAAAAGGAAGATCACTTTACATGGAAGGAATTGCTAAGCAGGATAGAGGTTCCAAATCCATTACCTGTTCATCACCTAGTTAATAGATGTTCATCCTCTATAACCTTGGAGAAATTCTGCCACAAAATTCAAATGAAACATGCAACTCATATTTTTGAGCCCAGTGCTGCAAAATACGGCTTGATAATATTACAGAAACTTTCAAATGAGAACTTTCTAGAAATTCCAGAATTTATGGTTACAGTAACTGTAAATCAATGAAATGCTACAACAAATTCTGGGTCCCAGGAAGACGTGGCCTAATGTTATAGTAGCTGGCCAGGAGAAGGTAGTTTCTGCAAAATCATTAAAGACCATCCTCTTAGGGGTACAGTTTTTCTATTACTCTAAACAGTAAATGTCGTGGGGAAAATGAGATACAAACCTTGGGTGTTTCTCAATCTTTTTTTCATGTATCTTGCTTCATGTATTGCCATTTGGAGAAATATCATTTTCCTGAAAAGTTGTAAAGCACATTATTTCATTTCTAGGTCTCTGGGGAAAACAATCTTTACCTTTCATTTGCCTGCAATTTGAAAATGTGCTGCTCTAATTACTAAGGGGATAAACAATGAAAGTTTACATGCCATATAGTTTTAAATGACTAAAAGATTATGTGTTTAAAGGAAACGTCAGAAATTTTATTTTCAAACGCGTTTCCTTTCAAATAGGGACAGCTCCATTTTTGCAAACCCAAGTGTCTGTAATTCTTTGGGGACAGAAACCTGCCAATGATTTTGTTGCTCATTGTGTAAATTCTGCAATAGTCAGTACATTTATCTGGGAGCATTTGAAAACTGGAGGGTAGCCTAAAGAATGTGACCAGGATGTTACATAAGGAGAATCAAATCATGTCATGTGAGGAATGGTCAAGGGAAATGGAGAAAGACTGTGGAAGATGCCAACTTTAACATTCATCTCTGTGTCTCTCACCTCCCAATTCTAATCCAACTACCAATCTACCCTCCTTATCAGCATAGTGGCTGAGGCAGAAGACCTACAGAGCCCCAAGACTATAAAAACTAAGCCCCAGCTCTGCTGCAGTCCTCACAAAGAAAATTAGAGGATGACTTTGCTGTTCTCTGGCTCAAACTAGAGCTTTGTGATTTGCTGCAGAGCTCAGTGATGAGGAAGGAGCTGCTGAGAAGAGTTTGGCGAGAGGAGATCTACAAGTCCTCTTAGAAGATGGGCAGTGGTCTCCCTAGCTCACCCTTTGCTATGGAAAGATTTTAAAAAGTGATTTGAGTCTTCTATCCCCTAAAGGGATAGTGTGGACATGTTTCCAGCTGCAGAGACCATAGAACAGAAATACTTCCTGCTGGTACCTCAACAGGGAACTGATGACCTGCTAGGTGGTATATCACCAACCTACAGGGCCAGAGACTATCATGCTACATGACACAGGCAGCACCAACAGTGTTTAATGTACCCCAATAGCTGCCTCTAAGCTCTGAGAGTAAATGGATCCATGAGCAAGTAAAGGAAAATAACTAATTTAAGACGACTCATTGGCAAGAAAACTACCAGACAGAGCAAAGGAACAGGAGATTACTAGTACAATGAAGCTACTGGAGGAGACAGATGACAACGACAACCTTAATAATAACAACACGTAAAGACATTCAACTATTGCATGAAAAGACTATGGAACAAGAAATATGTGTTTTGAAGTTAAAATTTCAGTTGATAAGATGGAGAGGATGATACTATTGAAACCAAAATTAAATGCCTGAAAGACCTAGTAGAAAAAAAAAATCTCAAAACACAAGGCATAAATAAAAAGAGATGTAAATCTGAATAGAAATCCTAAGAAGCTTTGAGCACAGATCATAGAAATGAATAGGAGTTCAAGAAAAGGAAAATTCAACAGAAGAAGTAATCATTAGCCAAATAATTGAAAAGATGTGAGTGCATCTATTGAAAAGACTCAGGAATTTCCAGAAAGGACTCGTTAAGGAACATACAACTAGGAGTATCTTGATTTTAAAATTATCCCAAACTACAAAATAAATAGAAAACAAGCATCTGGACAGAGGGAAGTAATTTTTTAAAAAATCAGGCAAATATTAAGCTTGTCATCTCTAATGCCAGCAACTAGAAATAGTATACTATTAGGGACAAAGTACTGAAAAAAAAGAAGTGTGATTGCCAAAGGTAGGCAAGGTATAAATCACCTGTCAGATAATATATCAACCACAACCCTTTCTGAGTAATATTTTCAAGAAAGGACTATGGGACACTAGTCAAACATCAAATGAACCAAAAAAGAAGCCTTAAGAGAGGGAACAATGATAATGAAAGAAAGGAAACTGAGATGGTGATAAATATTTCAATATACATGAGTAAATATAAATGGAATATTCCAGAGTTACTGGGAATGTGTAGCATATACATACTGGGAATGTATATAAGGAAAAAAATCAAAAAGAAAACACATACTACAAGAGAAATCTAATCATAATCTGTATCTAAATGTATTATCTCAGAAAAGTTGAGAGAAGGATGGAAATGGAAGAAAAAATCCAAATATCCCACTGGTGGGGATGAAAATAGGAAGTACAGGCATTCTATTTTTTCCAGCTTTATTGAGATATTACTGGCATATACATATGTAAATTTAAGTCTACAATGTAATGATCTGATACAGGTATAGGCTGCAAAATGATCAACACAATAAGATTAGATAACACCTCCAACCCTTCACATAATTAACTTTCTTTATATGGTAATAACATTTAAAATGTACACTCTTAGCCACTTTCAAGTATATAATATAGTATTGTTAACTATAATCACCATGTTATATATTAGATCCTCAGAATTTAGTAATCTTATAACTGGAAGTTTGTATCCTTTGACCACACCTCCCCATTTCCCTCACCCCTCAGCCCTGGGTAACCACCACTCTACTCTCTGTTTCTATGAGTTTGGCATTTTTAGAGTCCACATATAAATGAGATTATACAGCACTTGTCTTTCTCTGTCTGACATATTTCACTTAGCATAATGCCTTCAGGGATCATCCATGTTGTCGCAAATGGCAATATTTCCTTCTTTCTCATGGCTGAATAATATTCCATTGTTTATATATACCACAGCTTCTTTATCCATTCATCCAATGACACTTAGGTTGTTTCCATATCATGGCTATTGTGAATAAGGCTGCAATGAACATGCGAGTATAGCTATCTCATCGAGATCCTGTTTTCATTTCCTATGAATATATACCCAGAAGTGGGATTGCTGGATCTTATGCTAGTTCCATTTTTAATTTTTTGAGAAACTTCCATACTGTTTCCCATAGTGGCTGCACCGAGTTACAATACATTCCCACCAACAGTGCACAAAAGTTCCCTTTTCTCTGCATCTTTGCCAACATTAGTTGTCTCTTGTCTTTTTGATAACAGCCATCTAACAGGTGTGAGGTGATATCTTGATTTGGTTTTGATCTCCATTTCCCTGATGATTAGTGATATTCATCTTTTCATGTACCTGTTGGCCATTTGTATATTTTCTTTGGAAAACTGTCTATTCAAGTCCTTTGCTGATTTTTAAAAAATTTTTATTGGGGTATAGTTGTTTTACAGTGCTGTGTTAGTTTCTACTGTACAGCGAAGTGAATCAGCCATATGTATACATATATCCCCTCTCTTTTGGGTTTCCTTCCCATTTAGGTCACCACAGAGAACTAAGTAGAGTTCCCTGTGCTATACAGCAGGTTCTCATTAGTTATACATTTTATACATATTAGTGTATATATGTCAATCCCAATCTCCCAATTTATCCCACTCCCCTTTCCCCCCTTGGTGTCCATATGCTTGTTCTCTATGTCTGCATCTCTATTTCTGCCTTGCAAACAGGTTCATCTTTACCATTTTTCTAGATTCCACATATATGCGTTAATATACAATATTTGTTTTTCTCTTTCTGACTTTGATTGGATTGTTTTTTTCATTATTGAGTTTATCAGTACCTTGTATACTTTTTATATTAACCCCTTATCAGATATATACCATTTGTAAATATTTTCTCCATTCCATGTGTTGCCTTTTCATTTTGTTGACAGTTTCTTTTGTTGTGCAGAAGCTTTTTAGTTTGGTTTAGTCCCACTTGTTTTTTCTTTTGTTGTTTGTGCTTGGTATCATTTTTAAAACAATCGTTGCAAAGACCAATGTCAAGTAGCTTTTTCCCTATGTTTTCTTCTACATTTTACAGTTTAAGGTCCTATATGTAAGCCTTTAATCCATTTCAAGTTAATTTTTGTGAGTAGTGTAAGACAGGGGTCCAATTACATTCTTCTGCATTGTGGTTGTCCAGTTTTCCTAGCACTATTTATTGAAGAAACTGTGCTTTCTGAATCGCCAAATATCAATTGACTGTATATGTATGCATTTATTTCTGGGCTCTCAATTCTGTTCCATTGGTCTATATGTCTGTTTTTATGTTAATAAGATGCTGTTTTGATTACTATAGCTTTGTAGTATAGTTTAAAATCAGGAAGCGTGATGTCCACCTTGGTTCTCCTTTCTCAAGATTGCTTTGCTTTGGCTATTTGTGGTCATTTGTGGTTCCATACAACTTTCAGCATTTTTATTCTGTTTTTGTGGAAAATGCCAATGTAATTTTGATAGGGAATGCATAGAATCTGTAGATCGCTTTGTGTAGAATAAACATTGTAACAATATTAATTCTTCCAATCCATGAGCAAGGGATATTTTTCCATTTATTTTCATCTTCCTCAATTTCTTTCATCAACATCTTAAAGTTTTAAATATACAGGTCACTCATTAAATTTACAGTAAATATACCAGTCCTCAATTAAACTTATTCCTAAGTAGTTTTGATGCTATTTTTGATGCTATTGTAAATGGGATCATTTTATTAATTTCTCTTTTCAATAGATTGCTGTTATTGATAGAAATGCAACTGATTATTGTATATTGACTTTGAACCCTGCAACTTCACTGAATTCATTTATTCTGACAGTTTTTTGGTGGAGTCTTTAGGGTTTTCTATATATAAGATCATGTTATCTGCAAACAGAGAGAATTAAACTTCCTCCTTTCTGATTTGGATGTCTTTTATTTCTTTTTCTTGCCTAACTACTATGACTAGGACCTACTGTACTACATTATATTGAAGTAGTAAAAGTGAGCATCTTTGTCAATTTTCTCATCTTAAAGGAAAAACTTTCAGCTTTTCACTGTTGAGTATGATGTTAGCTTTGGGCTGGTCATACATGTCCTTTATTGTGTTGAGGTACAGTCCTTCTACAACTAATTTGTTGAGGGTTTTTTTTTTTATCATGAAAGAATGTTGGATTTTGTAAATGCTTTATTTCCATCTATTGAGATGATCATATGATTTTTATCCCTCACTCTGTTTATGTGATGTATCACATTTATTGATTTGCATATGTTGAACAATCATTGCATCCCAGGGATAAATCCAGCTTGATTATGGTTTATAATCTTTTCAGCGTACAGTTGAATTCTGTTTGCTAGTATTTTGTTGAGGATTTTTGCATCTATGTTCATCAGGGATATAGGCCTATAACTTTCTCTTCTTGTAGTGTCCTTTTCTGGCTTTGGTATGATTTCAATCTTTTTAAATTTGCTAAGAATTCTTTTGTGACCTATCGTATGACCTATCACAGAGGACGTTCCATGTGCTCTTGAGAAGAATGTGTATTCTGTTGCTGTTTGAATGTTCTATATATGTCTGTTAGTTCCGGTTGGTCTAAAGTATGGTTCAAGTTCAGTGCTTCCCTGTTGATTTTCTGTCTGGATGCTCTATCCATTGTTGAAAGCAGGGTATTAAAGTCCCCCACTATCATCATATTGTTGTCTGTTTCTCCCTTCAGATCTGTTGGTATTCGCTTAATATATTTAGGTGCTTCTATGTTGCGTGCATATATATTTGCAATTTTTATATCCTCTTGATAAACTGACCACTTTATCGTTATATAATGACCTTCTTTCTCTCTTGTTACAGTTTTTGACTTAAAGTCTACTTTGTCTTATGGTAGTATAGCTACCCCATGCTCTCTTTTGTATCTACTTGCAGAGAATAAATTTTTCCATCCTTCTATTTTGAGCCTACGTGTTTCGTTAAGGCTGAAGTGATTCTCTTATAGGCAACTTATAGTTGGGTCTTGTTTTTTTGTTTGTTTTTTAAGGCATACATCCACTTCATGCTGTTTGATTGGAGAATTTAATCCATTTATATATAAAATCATGATTGATAAATAAGGACTTATAAATGACATTTTATTGTTTTCTACTCATTTTGTAGTTCATTGTTCCTTTCTTCCTTTCTTACTATCTTTCTTTGTGAGGTATTGATTTCTTTTTGTTGTAGTGGTATGCTTTGTTTCCCTTCTCTTTATCTTTTGTGTACCTACTGTAGGTTTTTGTTTTGTGGTTACCATGAGGCTAAAAAAAAAAAATTTGTAGATATAATAGTCTATTTTAAACTGATAAAAACATAGCTTCAAATACACACAAAAACTCCACCCTTACCCTACCCCAGCATTTTACATTTTTAATGTCACAATTTACTTCTGTTTATATTGTGTACCTGTGACAAATTATCATACCTATTGTTATGTTCAATACTTTTGTGCCTTAATCTTTATACTACAGTTAAGTGGTTAATATACCACCATATTACAGTTTTACAGTATTCTGGATTTGACTATATATTTATCTTTACTGATCTGTCTTATACTTTCATATGTTTCCATGTTAGTAATTAGCATCCTTTCATTTCAGCTTGAAGAAATCAAGCATTTCTTGTAAGGCAGGTCTACTGGTGATAAACTCTCTCAGCTTTGTGTGGAAAAGCCTATCTCGCCTTCATTCCTGAAGGAGAGCTTGCTTTGGTTTCAGTGTTTTTCTTTCAGCATTTTGAATGTATCATCCCACTCTCTCTTGGTCTGTAATATTTCTGCTGAGAAATCTGCTGATAGCCTTATGGGGCATTGCATTGTATGCTTGATTTTTTTTTTTTTTTTGCTTTTAAAATTCTCTCTTTGTCTTTGATTTTAGACAGGTTTATTATGTGTCTTGGAGAAGGTATTTTTGTGTTGAATCTTTTTGGGAACCTATGAGCTTTATAAACTTGGATTTCCAAATCTCTTCCCATATTTGGGAAGTTTTCAGCCATTACTTCTTTAAATAAATTTTCTGCGCCTTTCTCCCTCACTTCTTCTTCCGGGAATCCAATAATGCTTAGATTGATTCACTTGCTGGCATACCATAATTCACATAGGATTTCTTCACTCTCTTTAATTCTTTTTTTATTTGCTCTCCTCTGAATGCAGAATTTCAAATGACCTGTCTTCAACTTCAGAGACTTTTTTCTTCTGCTTGATCAAGTCTGCTGATGATGCTCTCTGTTGCATTTTTCATTTCATTCATTGTATTCTCCAGCTCAATAATTTCTGCTTTGCTTCTTTTAAAATTATTTCTACTTCTCTGCTAAACTTCTTGTTTTGGTCATGTATCATATTCCTGATTTTTGTTGGATCGTCTTTATGTGTTTTCTTGTAGCTCACTGAGCTTCCCTAAAACAACTACTTTGAATTCTTTATTGGCAAATCACAGATCTCCATTTCTTTGTGGTTGATTACTAGAAAATTATTGTTTCTTTGGTGTTGTCATGTTTACTTGATTTCTCATCAAGTAAATGGAGATGTATTGCATCTTGATGTATTGCATTACTGTCTTCACATTTGAAGAAGCGGTCACCTCCTCCAATCTCTACTGACTGCTTTGCAGAGAGAAATAGCTTCTTTTAGCCCTTCTAGAGATTCTGAGGCTTTGTTAGACCTTTATAGATACACCAGTTCCACACTTCTTGTTCCCTCTTATTGAGGGTCGGGGAAGGGAATTCCTAAAATTGTATGCTTTCTCTCAATCTTGTAAAGTCAGGCTGAGTGCTGACAGCCTCCTATTTGCTTTCCTTAGGGTGATGCTAATGTTCAAGTTTGTGTGCTTTCTTTAAATCCTGCAGAGCCAAGCCAGCTTTCTGTGTAAGCTCACTAGACATATGCAAAAGCTTGCATTCAAAGTCTTCAAGGGCATTCATGGGAGCCAGCCATGGTGTGGGGGGGGGGATGTGAGTGAGATGTGCAGAGCACTGGGGGCTCCTGTGTGCCCACTGGTGGGATCTACAAGTGAGTCATCCTCTGTGACTTGTGGGCAGGCTTTCTGATAAATTCGGCAAAGCTCTTAGTAGGATCCACAACCCTATGATGCTTGGAGAGCATCTCCCTCTTGAAGAGCCCTGGTTACTGTTCTCCCAGCCCCTCCACACCCTCCAGTTGTACAGCACATCTCTTTATTCTGGATAGAGTGAAAAAGAAATGAGTCTCTTTAGTAGCATCATGCGCAGCGGGGGAAGCTGTTTACTCACTCATAAGCTCTCACTCTCCCTTGTGGCAGAAACTGCAGGTTGAGAAGTTCTCTCTTGGAATTAAAGATGGTAGAAATTCCTATTCTGCCATTATGCTGATGCCACTCAAGGACTTGGAAGTTTAAAGTTAAGTCTTGGTAATGGTGCTTCTTGAGTAGAAAAATATTGTCTTTTAAGGTTATAAATGACCCTTCTGGTAGATATCAGAATAAAAGCCTATGAGCTCCTTTGCTCAGGACTCCATGGATCTAATAGATTATTAGATTTGTCATCACTTTGGGGTTGTCCTCCAAAAGAACTGAAAGGAGACATTCAGAAGCTGCCCTATTTCAGATATCTCCTATGCCTATCCTATCCTTCTATCATATTTATCTTAATAAAACTTATGAGTAGAAACAATAGATGCCCATAAATTTCATTTTGGCCATTCCTCAAACCTGCTCTGGTCTTCTTTAACCAGAGCCTAAGGTATCATTACATGGAAAATATTGGAGCTGTTAAGAATGTAGTGACAGTAATCTTAAAATCTTATAGCAAACTTTTATGATATATTATATCCAAAAAGCCATCACTAAACAGCATCATAGAATGAGATCTTATTAAATTATGGCTATATATTTAGACACATACATAGAAAAAATAAGTAGAAAAATATATGCCAGCTTGTTCACAGGTCTCATCTCCAGAAGTGAAATTATGTTTATTTCCCCTCTTTGTAGTTTTATACATTTGCTACACTTCGAGCAATTAATATGTATTACTTTGGTAATCAGAAAAAAATGCTGTTTCACAAATACAATTAAATAATAAACAATGAGTGCTTAAAATTAATTTATTTCCTATAGTAATTCTTAATTAGCCCACTTTTTTTAGCAATATGCTGGAAAAATCTCACTGGACCTGATGAGAATAATAAAATCCTGTGGGGGAGGAGAAGAACTGATTCATTTCTATTTTTAATAATGGTATCATGGATAATTTCTAATTTCTGATTATGAAACTAACATGAGTTGAATTTATCTAGGCATACCATTCATGTATGAGTTTCAATACATAAAATTAAAGTTCTCATTTTAAACACATAAATAATTCAGATTAAAATAATTCAGGACAGTTCATTTAAATCCTTAAGATTAAGCCTCTTAATTTAAATGAAGAAAATATATTATTTCCATTAAAATACTGTCTACTTGGAAAATGCAGCATAGTTCCTACAATGGGAAAAATAATGGACTGATGACCTGGATCTGCTAAATATCTCACTGTGAATTGGACAAGTCAGGTTTATCTCTATACCCTACATGTGAATATGATCAGAAGTTTATATAGATAATACACGTTTCTACAGAACAGCCTTCTAAAATACATCACCATTTCAAAGTTTATTCCCTGAGCAGGACATATTTTCCTTATGTATGCAATGAGGAAGTTGGAAAAAATGACCTATGACTACTCTTTAACAGGACAACTATCACCCTACACACCACACACCAGCTACATGAAGGAAACTGCATGAACATAAAGTTACCCCTGTCTTAAACAGGTTTCAAAATACTTACTTAAGAACATACTTATCCCTGTGAAGGAATGCCCTTCACCAATCTGATCCAATGACCATATTGAAATGTCCCTGCAATTTTAAAGCACATTGGTCTTACCCACTGGAATAGCTCCTGCTCCACAGAGACTGCAATTCCCTTTAAATAATTCCTGTAAAGAATCTCCTGCCATTTGCAATCATACCAACACTTGAAAGGGTTCCTCAGGCACCATATCCTTAAGGGGCCTTCTATACATCTAGATGTACTAATTCACATCATCCTCTTATATTTCAGTTTTATAGGAAAGTGTATACAGAAGCCTCATTTGCAAGTAAAGGATTACATTCTATTGTTTACGAGAAGTGTCTAAAGGCTGTTCCATTTACCACTTTACACAATGTTATCAAAATATGCTATGTTCAGTGTTGATTTCTGCAAAGTAAAACTAACTGAAATCCACAAAAATACAGTTCAAGTAACTTAAATTGCATTAAAATTCCTTTTTACATCTAGGTGAACAGCATCATCATTAATTCTATAATTGTGACACTAATAAAATTAACATTTTCCCATTTAAAATGTTCCCCAGAACAAGAGGCCAATGCTTCTGAGTATATTTTATTAATTATTTCAAAAATTAAATTAGAATGTCTAACATCGCATCTCACAGTCATATTATCATTTAGTGAATCCATTATGATTAATATCACCACTATGACTATCAAGGGAACTCATAAATGACTATTTCTTTAGCATTTTACCAATGAAAGCTAAAATGTATAGTCTTATCCCTTTTGCATGTGAGTTTTCTCTTTAGCTCATTCCAATAATGAAGTCTTTCATCTACCATTGTTTGACACACAGTCTAATTTGGGTAATATATTTCTATTTCTTTATCACACAACTCTTACTACCTCATTATGTCTTAAACTATATCATCAAATGTAATCAACTTATTAAGAGAGTTAAATGTTATTATAATGGTAAATAGTTATTGCATTATTGGATGTTTTTCTAATGGTTAAGTAAAACATTTCTTGATTGCTAAACATTAATTGGAGTAGGCATATAAATTCTTTTAGCCTAATAATTTCAAAGTTCCTATAATGATGTGCCCCTTCTTGCTTAAGTCTGAGGGGAACAACAGTGATGATAGCTTTGAGGGTAGGGATACCAGTTCTAAGATGTCAGGGCTTTTGGAACCCTTCCTCAGCTTCCCACAGAAACTGCTGTCGTGTGGGGCCTGGAGCCTGGGCCATGACACTCGGTTTAAGTGTGTGTTGAATGCTGCTTCACTGAGAAGAAAGCCTGCACAAGGCTGAGGTTCCTCCCCCATTGACGTCCTACCCATCTATCAAGGACTTGGATGTATAATACTACTGCAGGTGACTGAATAATTAGAACCGGTGATTTAATCTATGACATCTGCTACATATCAAGTGCTACATATCACTGAAGATACAGCAGTGCTCAAAACAAACTCACTCTACTTCTGGATTTTAAATTGCAGTGATGGGGGGGGTTGGGCATAAAAACAGTGAGCATAATCACAAGTGAATTTATAAAATGTTATACAATGTTAAAAATGTTAATGGTAGGATCTCAGTGGTGGCTAGATGGGTGTTCACTCTAAATTCCTTTCAGTTATGCTATATGTTTGAAAATGATCACAGTGAAATGTTAGAAAAAGTAAAGCCAGTTAAGGAGTTTATAGAGTGGTATGTATCTGTGATATTTTGGATAGGGCAGTCAGTGAAGCATTTATGAGGAGCTTACATTTGAGCAGAGACCTGCCTCATATAATGGATGAGTCCAAATAGAAATCTGGGGGAAAAGCTCTCCAGAAAGATGGAACAGCACATTGACAGGGCCTTAAGATCAGAAATGACTTGCTGTGTTCTAGGAGCAGCAAGAAAGCCAACAGGACTTAGAAGAGTAGTAGTGGATGACCTCAGTGTTAGGTAGCAACCTGATAACACAGGGCCTTGTGGCCGTGGCTAAAGACCTGGCACTTTATTTAAAGTATCATGGGTAGTATTACAATATTTTCATATAAACAGATAGTGAGCATGTGTGAACATTTTATTAACTTCATTAATAAGGGAAAAAATAAGAAAGAAGAGCTGGTTCAAAGATTGATGAATAAGGATTTATATAGACAGACAGAAAAGAAATGCATGAGTAAGCCTGCTAAGTTAGTATATGGTTGTATATCTTTCTACAGGAAAGTAAAATCATAACAGTTTTGTGGTTAACTTTTCCCGTGGGCTTTCCAGTAAACTTATCATTTTCTACAGGTTAACCTTGAACCTTTCAGAGCTCTAAATTGATTTCGTCATTAATAGCTGCTGATGATTATTAATCAAATAAACTCTGACAATAAGGATACACCCAGATGAAAATGTGTGTCAAATGAGAATGAAGCAAGCCTCTTAGAACATGCTTTAGCATGATATTGACATATCAAACAATTAAGATTTTGTGATTTTCCAAGTTTGGAATAAAACTTTCATTCACAGAAGACATTGGAGGAAGTGGAATGTTGATATTACATGACTTCCATTTAAAAGGATTTCCCTTTATGCTGTGTGGAGAAGAGACTGCAAAATGCAACAATCAAAGTAGGATGACCACTTAGAAGCAAGCCCATTACATCTTCTGATGAGAGTCAATGGGGACTTGGACTAAGACAGGGTCAGTGCAGATGGAAAAAAATACAGGAATTCATAATATAATCTTGTTGTTGAGTTTTCAGGAATTGCTGATATTAGCTTTTATCAACATATGCCCTTTTAAGACTATGACCATTATTAGTGGCTTCCAAGGTTTATCAATGTGGGGAAGGAGGCCAGCTCTGAAGTACCTCCCTTCCCTGATTTGTTCAGAATCTTTACCGGTAATTTATCTCTCTCTTTATGTGATATCAAAATCGGCACCCAATTTTATCTATTACATAGTTGAAGCTCTCAGAGGTAATGAAAAGTAATGGCTTTTCCCACCCAATAATGTTGAGAAACAGGCCTTAATCATATCACTCCAACAATTCTCTCTTCAGCAGCATCACATTTCCTTCTCTTCTGGATCAATATCATCAGATACAAATATACTATTTATAACATCTTCACTAAAAACTTTTCTTGGCTCCTCTTCCTTGTTCAGCTTCATGCCCATTTCTAGGAGGACAGCAAAACTCCTAGAAAAATTTGTCTGTACTCTCTTTCTATTTCTTCTTAAGCCAAAATAAAGCTTATGTTCCTACCACTCCAATAAAACTGCTCTTGTCAAGGTCACAGATAAATAAATTGAATTAAATTGAATCGAAACCACTATTTATTTTCGAGGCCTCATCTCATGTAGTTTCTTTCTTCATGTAGTTTCCAGAATATCACACACTTAGATTTCTTCCCACGTCTCTGACCACTACTTTTTGGTCTCCTTTTCAGTTCTTCTTTATCTCCCAGACTTCTAAAAGGTAGAGTGTGTCCCAGTGCCCTTGAAGAGTTTACCTACACTCATATCTTTGCTGTTCTTCTTGTCTCTTGGCTTAAGTGCCATCTATATGCTGACTGCAAGATTTACGTCTCAAACCTAGATCCCTCCCCTGAACTTTATTTTTTTTAATTTATTTATTTTATTTTTGGCTGCATTGGGTCTTCGTTGCCGCACACGGGCTTTCTCTAGTTGCGGTGAGCAGGGACTACTCTTTGTTGCGGTGCGTGGGCTTCTCGTTGTGGTGGCTTCTCGTTGCAGAGCACGGGCTCTAGGAGCACAGGCTTCAGTAGTTGTGGCACATGGGCTCAGTAGTTGTGGTTCGCGGGCTCTAGAGTACAGGCTCGGTAGTTGTGGCGCACAGGCTTAGCTGCTCTGCGGCATGTGGGATCTTCCCAGACCAGGGTTCGAACCCATGTCCCCTGCATTGGCAGGCAGATTCTTAACCACTGCACCCCCAGGGAAGTCCTGAACTTTAGACTTATATACCTAAAACTTAGTTGACAGCGCAACTGGAATGTCTAATAGTAAGAATAAATAATAGTAATGATAGTAATAACAATAATAAAAACTGATGCTTATATAGTGTTTATTATTTTCTAGACCTCATTTTAAGCACTTTTTCATATGTTAACTTAATCTTTAAAACAACCCTATGAAGTATGTGGTAATATCACCCCCATTCTAAGAAGAGAAAATAGGGACACAGACATATCAAGTAATTTTTTCTAGATTACATGGTTGCTGAATGGTGGAAAGAGAATTTAAATTCAGATAGTTTGGCTCCAGAATCTGTGCTCTTAGCCATATACCATCACTGCCAGTAATTAATTGACATCTCAAACTTATCATGTACCAAACTGAGTTCCTGTTCCCCATCACCTCCACCACCAAATTTGTTCTTCCAGAGTTTTCTCCATGTCAGGAAACAGTAACTCCAGTTGCTGAGGGCAAAAATATTGGAGTCATCCTTAATTCCCCAACATATCACGCAACCCACAACTGGTACATCAGTAAATCCTATTGTATCTAACTTCAAAATATATCCAGAATCTGACACCTTCTCCACAATCTCCACTGCTACTATGTTAATCCGAAACACCATTATCTTTCACCTGGAACACTATAATAGTGTCCTCATTGGGCCCCTTGCTTCCATATTTGCCTCCCCTGCTTCAAACTCTGCAGTGGACTCCCATCTCACAGTAAAAGCTAGAGTTCTTATAATGGTCTATAAGGTTCTGCATGAGCTTCCCCTATGTCTTTTGACTTCACCTCATACTACTCTCCTGTTCACTCATTCTGATCCACCCATATTGGCCTCCTAGCTCTTCCTAGAAAACACCAGGCTTCCTCCTGCTTCAGGGCCACTATAATTGCTGTTCCATCTGCCTAGGATGCTCTTCTTCAGATATCTGCATGGTTCACTCCTTCACTTCCTTTAGACCTCTACTCAAATGTCATTTTCTTAGTGAGGTTTCCTTGGCCACCATATCTAACTGAAACCTTACCCAGCTACTACACAATCCTTCCTACATGCCTATATCCTCTTATTAGAATGTAGCTTCTATGAGATTAGAAATTTCTGTTTATTTTCTTTGCTGCTATAAGCTCAATGTCTAGAATAGTACTTGCACATTGTTGGCACTCAATAAATATTTGTTGAAAAAATAAATGAATTAAGCCCAATAACTAATTTTAACAGTGGGATACCAGCACAAAAACAGATAAGGTAGGTTTTCCCTTGGTTAAGTGGTAACTGGTACATCTAAGAGATCTCCTTTCCCCAGATTCTTCTGATTTCAGCCTTATAAATTGCATTGCTATACACACTCACTAACCTGGGACTAAATTCATGAGGCAGATTGACGTCTCCTACAGGCTAGATTTGACCTACATAGAGCTAACTGGAATATCAAGCATAGATATTCAAAAGTTTTGTAAAACTTTGTTAATAGTGACTTTCCCAGGCAATATTCCTGTAGATCCTAAACTGGAATATCAGAGGCCTCAAATACTTGTCAGTGAGCTGCTTGTACCCTGCTGTCATCTTTTTAAACTCACAGTTGACCAATAGATAAGGCACACTAAGGAAGACGGTTCTTTCTTCCACAGTCTCTAAACCTGTGAATTGTAAAGAGATTAACTGGAGGGAAAAACCCTCATTAAACCTTAATCATTAACATTGAGTACTGATAAAAAAAAAAAAGGAACTAAAAAATCCATCCTTTTGATCTCTTAATTCTAAGAAGAGATTTTCAGCTGAAACCCTTTCTGGCACTTGAGCTGAACGTTTAGGGGAATTTTAATTGAACTCCCTCAAAGACAGAGCTTCTATGTAAAGTATGAATAGTCTTTGCACACATCTTCATAAGTCTCTTGCTTAATAGCACTTATCTTAATGGAGGCATTCAAATATTACATTCACCTCCAACATCAGTGAAATTCAGTTAAACTTCTAAAATAAATATATGTCATAGAGCACCTAGTTTAGGTAGCAGCTGGCATGAAAGAAAATCTGTTGCAGTTTTAAGACGAGTGCCTCTAAGCATTTTATAGAAATCTCTTTATTAAGGCACTCCATTGCCCTATTATTTGAGCTGGCATTTTGGTCTTACCTTCAGGACGCATAACTGACCCAAAAACCATTTCATGATTATCAGACAGTGACTTCTGTAAAACAGTAAATGAGGTATTTTTTTCTCTGCTCCAGGGTTATTAGCCTTATATGGCTCAAGTACAGCAGTAACTGCTGATCCAGCTAGTAAAGTATGAAGGGAAATGAAGCCTGTGGTCTCTGGGAGATTCTGATTCTTCCATTACCTGCCATTAGCAAAAGTAAGTTTTATTAAGTCTAGATTTGTTTAGTCAATTGGAGACTAATGGTGGGCTACAGCGTTGCTTCTAAGCAGTGCTTAGACTGGTTATTTATTTCAAAGTAAGTGGTGAGAACCAAGAGAAAACTGTACTCCATTAACTTTTATCTCTGTCTCTACATGACCTTGGGTAGACTGGACATGTTTTTTAGGCATATATAGATTTTCAATATTCTAACACAAGAGGTCCTAACCCAAACACAAAAGAACAAAATGAGGCCCAGAGATCTTAATTGACTTACCCAGTTAGTAGATACACAGCTGTGATAGAACCTAGGTCTCTAGACTCCAGTCTAGTCTTCTTTCTAGTAGTCAATTTACTAAAAATGTATTGAACACCAGTGATGTACCAAGCATTGTGTTAGACATGTAGAGGAATACAAAAATGACCATCATGTTTCCTGCCTTCTAGATGTTTCTAAAAGCAAAATGTGTCCCAATCATACAATCTTACTCAGAGATTACATTAAATATCCAGGTTGAACGTTATACAAAGAAGAGAGGCTGAGAGTCTATCAAAATGCTTCTAGGAGTTCAAATTCAAAGCTTCCTACCCCAACTCCCACATAGAAATGAATGAGTTTTTATTTTTTAAAAAACGACATGACTGGATTTAAAATAAATAAATAAATCTGTGTACCACAAATGGAACAGAAATATAGAGTGGGTATATTAGCTTGCTAGGGCTGCCATAACAAAGTATGACAAACTGGATGGCTTAAAACAATAGGTGTTCATTTCCTCACAGCTCTGGAGGCTAGAAGTCAAGACCAAGAGCTTGGCAGAGTGCTTCCTTCTAAAGGCCTCTCTTTTTGGCTTGTTAATAGCCATCATCTGCCTGTCTTCACATGGTCTTCCCTAGGTGCCTGTATCTTAATCTCCTTTTCTGTTTACAAGAATGCCGGGCATAATGGATTAAGCCCCAACCATATTACCTCATTTTACCTTAATTACCTCTTTTAAAGGCAGTATCTCCACATACAGTCATGTTTCGAGGTACTGGGGGTTAGGACTTCAACATATGAATTTACAGAAAACACAATTCAGACCCATAACAATGGGTAAGTGGGGCTGACATCACAGAACAGGAAGTAGACAGAGACTCATTTGACTTCCCTGAGGCAAAAAGAAACACCCTACAGATCAGAACTACCTCATTACATGAAGCTGGATCTGATTAGGTCTCTTGCTCCAAGAAAGGAGGATGTAAAAAACTATACCTGGTACCCAACAAAGAGCACAGGTTCGGTTTGTACTGAAAGGAAGAATTAAGTCTTAGACAATAACAAGGGGCACAGGAGGTGGGGATTTAATGATTTGTTGAACATTCTAAGATCTTTGTCTTGCATTGTAGGAGGCTAGGGATACGGAATAACTTTGGAATTTGGTAGAAAAATTATATAAGTTAGTGTGTATGCTAAAAATTTAAAGATAACTACCAGAAATATAGATGTATAAGCTATAGTTTCTAAAGCAGAACAAAAATAAAAGTAAAGAAAAATAGCTTTATCCTTCAACATAAATCAAGAAAGTTGGAAAAGTCAAATAAAATGTATGATAAGCAGAAAACATAAAATAAAAAGATGTAAATAATTCCAAATATACAATATAATGATAATGAATTTTGATTAAATTCATCTATTTGATAAGAAAGATAACTATGTTAGAATCTAAAAATCCAGCTATTTACTGCTTATGAGAAATGCACTTAAAAGCAAAACAGGAAACAAGAGAAAGATTGAAATAATTAGTGATATAAAAAGATATGCCAGGAAAATACTAACCAAATCAAGCTGATATACCAATGTTAATACCAGAATATATTGAATTTAAAGTATAAAACATTGATAAATATAAGTAAGTACACTTCAACATGATAAAAATCATAATCCACCTAAATTGAACTTGTAGGAACTGGACAATGTAGTCTGAAAATATATGAAGCAAAATTTGATGAAAACACAAAAAGAAATCAATAGGGTAGATTTTTAAAATAAGTTTCTCTTCAAAACTGAAAAATACAAAAATCAAATGACAAAAATTATTTGAACAATTCCATTATTATGCTTGATTGAATTTGTGTGTGTGTTTGTGTGTGTGTGTAGAAAGAGACAGAGAGGGGAAGAGAGAGAGGGGGAAGAAGGAGAGAGAATTTTTACCTGCACACAATGAACATTTACGAAAATTGACTATGTACTAGGTCAGGGGTCTGTAAACTTTTTCTGCAAAGAGCCGCCAGATATCTAGTAAATATTTAAGGCTTTGTGAGTTTTAAGGTCTCTTTCACAAGCGTTCAACTCTGCCATGGTAGTACAAAATCAGTCATAGATAATACCTAAATGAACAAACATGGCTGTGTGCCAAAAGAATGTTTACTTAGAAAAAAACAAGCAGCCAGATGAATTTACTCTACAGGTCTTAACCCTTATTTCAGGTCATAAAGAAAATTTCAATAAATTTTTAATAATTGATGTTTTACAGACTTCATTGCCACAAAAAAATAACTAAAGTAGAAAACAGAAATTAAAAGACTATTTTAAAAGTGGAAAGTAGAAAACTTGCTCTCACCTCACTCATATATTAGAAAAAACCATGACAATGGAATTTACAAAATATTTAGAATTGAATAACAGAGTTCTACACATAAAAATATATGGATCTCTGCTTTCACTTATGATATGGAAGGATTCAAAGTTGTTTTGAACAGATCAATAAACTTGATATATCCCTAATAAAATTAGAATCAGAAGAAGAGAAAATACAAATTTCCAATGTCAGGAAAGAAGGAGGGGAGGACTACTACAGATCCTATTGACAGTAAAATGATATTAAAGGAATATAAATCCAACTTTATGCCAATAAATTTGAAAACAGATTAAATGAACAAATTACTTGGAAGACCCAACTTATAAAAACTTACATGAGAAGGAACTGAGACATATATAGATATAGATGTGGATATAGATATATAGACAGAGATATATAATCTCATATATGTTAAAAATTGAACTTGTAAATAAACAATATATGTGTAATTTTTAAAAACACCCCTTCTACACACACACACACACACACACACACACACACACACAAACAGGCTCTGATGTCTTCCCTGGTGAATTTTATCAAACATTTAAAAAAGAAATAATACCAAATTTATACAAAGTGTTTCAAAAAAGAGGAAAGCAAAATATTTCTCAACTCATTTTACAAGATCAGCATATCCCTAATTTCAAAATCTATCAAGAATATTACTAGAAAACAAAACTATAGATCAATATCCCTCATGAACATAGGCACAAACACAGGCACAGGATACAAAGCAGTATCAGCAAAGGGAAAAGTCCTATGGGGCAAAGTCCAGAGGAAACCAGGAACAACATTCCGAGAATCCCCTTCTACTAAAGTCACATAGAATGTGCTTAATTCCCGCAGCAAGTCTGAAATAAAATCTGTGAAATGTTGTCTACCAGGAAATTTCATTAGAGACTCTATTTCAAGGGTTTTTACTGGGGGGTTGATCTTCTAGCCACCATGTGTCTAGCACATACATTCCAGACTGCAAAAAGGAAAGCAGATGTTCAGCAATAACCACATTGGTTGTACAAACAATTCAAGTGCAGTGAGCCACCCTTACCAGTTGGAGTGGAGAGAGACCTCCCAAAATCCAAGTTCCCAAACACCAGCCAAAGGCAAACCATGCAAGCAAGGCTTTACAGTGATAGCAGTCTCTGACTACAGTCTTAACTCTTTTTTGAATAATGACCAAGTGAGATATATCCAAGGAACAAGAAGGTGGTTTATTTGATTAAAAATCAACTAATGTTGATTACCAATGTAATTTACCACGTTAACAAAATAAATTTTAAAAAAGAACATATGATCATTTAAATTCAGTAATAGTATTTGACAAAATTCAATACTCAATCATGGAAAAAACTTTTAATAAGCTGGACATAGATGGGAACTTCCTCATCCCCAGAAAAAAGCACGTATAAACGCCTATGGATAACATCACACTTAACTGTGAAATATTGAACATTTTTCCAAAAGGCTTCCAAAAAAGAAATGGATTTACTGGAGGTCCTAGATGGTAAAATATAACAAGAATATTAAATAAAGGGTCTACATTTGGGAATAGAAGAGGTAAAGCTCTATTAGCAGACAACATGGTGGTTTACATGGAAAATTCTGAGTTATCTATAAAGCAACTAGTAAAATGAACAAGTGAATTAACAAATTTACAGAACACAAAGTCAACATTAAAAATGCAGTTGTTAATCTACTAGCAACCAAAATTACAAAATAAACGTTAAAATACCATTTCTAGTAGCTTTCAAAAGCAGAAAATACTAAAGAATAACTTGAATGAAAAATTTGCAGACCCTCTACAAACACTGAGGGAGGTGACATCAGCAAGATGGTGGAATAGGAGATCCTCTACTCATATCCCCCCTCAGCAACAATAATTTGGCAGCCATCAGTGGACAAAAGTGCCTTTATGGGAGCTTTGGGATTCGGGTAGGAGACTGTGAAACCCTGGTGGAGTTCAAGATCAAGGAGGGCCGTTTTGAGAAGGCAGACTCATTACCAGGTGGCAGGCTCATTGACTATGATCCTAGAAACAGCTTTGTCCCACTATGGACTTGGCTACAGCCTCATCTGGCCTTGATCCTGCCACCAGTACCATCCGCCAAGGGACCTAGGAGGAATCATGTATGTCTATGCCACAAGTAACAGGCCTCCTGAACTCATTTCAAAAGCAGATCCTGAAATGGCCCTGTAAGTTGGCACCAGCCCCTCTCAGCCATAGTTGGGAGCAGTTCTGTCAACCCAGGTACCTGGCAGGATACATGTTCCCCTATGCTCCAAAAGATAAATTCAACAAACTTAGTATGACTGCAAATCCTGAAGTAGCCCTATGATTTGGCTCCAGGCCAGCTCTGGTGCAATCCAGGGGAAATCTCGTCTGCCCAGGAACCCAGCAGGATGCACAACAGCCCATGGCCCCAAAGAGAGTCCTAAAGACCTCAGTCTCCATTGAAAACTCTGAAGAAGCCCTGCATTGGCAGGAGGCATCACATTTACTGATTTTAAACTACATTGCAAAGCCATAGAAATCAAAACAATATGGCACTGGCATAAAAACAGACACATAGACCAAAGACACAGAATAGAGACCCCAGAAATAAACCCATACATATACAATCATATACAGTCAACTAATTGCCATTGACAAGGATACCAAGAATATACAATGGGGAAAGGATAGTTCTTCAATACATGGTACTGGCTGTGAAGACTGAATATCCGTATGCATAAGAATGAAACTGAACCCTTGTCCTACACCATATACAAAAATCGACTTAAAATGGATTAAAGACTTAAATGTAAGACCTGAAACCATAAAACTCCTAGGAAAAAAATAGGGAAAAACCTCCTTGGCATGGGTCTTGGCAACGATTTTTTAAATATGACATCAAAAGCACAGGCAACAAAAACAAAAATAAATAAGTGGGACTACATGAAACTAAAAAGTCTCTGTGCAGCAAAGGAAACAACCAATAAAATAAAGGGCAACCTATGGAATGGGAGAAAATATTTGCAAACCATATATATGATAAGAAGTTAATATCCAGAATATATCAGGAACTCATACAACTCAATAGCAAAAATAATACTATTACTACCACTAATAATAATAAACAATATTTTTAAATGATGAAGAGGCTAAATAGAAAACTTTCAAAAGAAAACATATAAATGGCCAACAGGTACATGAAAACATGCTCAAAATCATTAATCATCAGGGAAATGCAAATCAAAACAAGGAGATATTACCTCACACCTGTTAGAATGGCTATTATCAAAAAGACAAGACATAACAAGTATTGCCCAAGGGTATGGAGAAAAGGGATCCCTTGTACATTGTTGGTGTGAATGTAAGTTTGTATAGCCATATGAAAAACCATACGGAGGGTCCTCAAAAAATTAAAAATAGAACAGCAATCCCACTTATGGGTATGTACCCAAAGGAAATGAAATCAGTATGTCAAAGAGATATTTGCACCCCCATATGTATTGCAGCATTATTCACAATAGCCAAGATATGGAAACAACCTAAATGTCCATCAAGGGATGAATGGATAATAAAAACTATATATATATTTATATGTTATATTTGTCTATATAAATAAATATAGATAATATTTTTATTTTTATTTTTTATTGAACTTTTTTATTTTATATTTTTATTGAATGAAAGATTCTTTAAATTCTATGGAGCTCTACAATTTTCAGAAGTTTCACACACATGATTTCATATACTCCCATAATAACCCTTTTTCTATCCCCTACCCCTATATTGCCCCTCCCACCTTCCCTCTTCCCACAGGTAACCACTAGTTTGTTCTCTGAGAGTCTGCTTCTTTTTTTTTGTTTTATTCACTAGTTTGTTGTAGTTTTTACATTTCACATATAAGTGATATCATACAGTATTTGTCTTTCTCTGTCTGACTTATTTCACTTAGCATAATGCACTCCAATTCCATCCATGTTACAGCAAATGGCAAAATTTCATCATTTTTTATGGCTGAGTAGTATTCCGTGTGTGTGTGTGTGTGTGTGTGTGTGTGTGTGTGTGTGTGTGTGTACATACCACAGCTTCTCCATTCATCTGTTGATGGACACTTAGATTGTTTTCATGTCTTGGTAATTGTAAATAATGTTGCTATGAAAATTGGGGTGCATGTATCTTGTACCTGACAACCATTCAGCCACAAGACAGAAATGAGCTCAAGTGGAAAAGAGAAGAATTAACCAGACAAATTCATCCAAGATCATCCAAACCCTAAAAGTGACGTGTATTAACAAAGGTTTATTTTTTATACCACTGTTTTACGAGGTAGCTTGTTGCACAGCATCACTGTGTCAATAGACAACTGACACAGAAATTGGTATCAAAGTGATATATTGGCACTATTTATAAAACTTACAATAAGGGGCTGTCAGTGAAAACAGCAGAGTTATGATCTCTGAAAATTATCTCCTCCATAAAAGCAACAAAAATGCTGACAACATTATCAAAATCAATGTTTTCACTACTATGTAAATTAACCAAAGGCTTGTAGCAATTGAGAGTATTTACTGAGGAAAAAACAACTAAATCAGGGAATTAACAGTTAGTTTTTTGCATTATAACTTTCTGTATTCACACCACCTCTGCTCCAACTCCATGATATACATGAAAAATAGCAGTCCACAATCACAATGAAAATGAGTGCCCTAGCAGTCACTGGAGAGAACAGAACAGAATTAGAGATCTGTTATGGACTGAAGGAATTAAAAATTGTACACTAGAAAATAGCTACCTATCACAATCAGTGATTGTGTTAAATGTAAATAGATTAAACACACCAATTAAAAGGCAGAAGTTGGAAGAAATAATTTTTAAAAATCCATAATTGAATCACTTACTGTCTACAAAAGACACGTATTAAATCCAAAGATACAAAGTTGAGTTGAATGTAAAAGTGAAAATATACACAATGTAAAAAATGACTAAAAAAGAGCTGGAATATATATACCAATGTCAGACAAAATAGACTCTAGAGAAAAATTGTTACTGAAGATAAAAATGGACATTTTATAATGATATAAGGGTCAATCCATGAAGAAGACATAAGGATTAAAATATATATGCACCAAAAGAAAGCCTGATAATAGATAAAGCAAAAACTGACAGAATTGGAGAAATAGACAACACAACAATAGTAGTTAGATATCAATGTCCTTTATAAATGCTGTCCCCCCAAATCCTCAACAAAACGCTAGCAAACCAAGTATATAAAATGATTATATACCATGACCAAGTGGGATTCCTCCCAGGAAGGAAAAGGTAGCTAAACATATGAAAAATCAATGAATAAAGTAAAAAAAAAAATTATCATCTCAATAAGGCAGAAAAAAACATTTGGTAAAGCTAAACACCCCTTCCTAATAAAAATATTCAACAAACTAGGGATAGAAGGGAGCTTCCTCAACATGATTAAAGGCATCTATGAAAATCTCACAGCTAACTTCAATCATATTTACTGACAAAATCCTGAAAAATTTCCCCCTAAGATTAGAAACAAAGCAAGGATGTTTGCTCTTTCCACTTCTATTCAACATTGTAATAGAAGTTCTAAGCAGGACAAATAGGCAAGAAAAAGAAATAAAAAGCATCCAGATTTTCTAAAAAAATTAAAATTTTCTCTATTTGCATATAGATCATACATATAAAAAATTCTAAGAAGCTTGGAAAGAAACTATTATAGCTATTAAGTTCAGCAAGGTTTCAGGGTATAAGATCAATGCACAAAAATCAGTTGTACTGCTATACATCAGCAGTGAGCAACCTAAAATGAAAATAAGAAAACAATTCTATATACAATAGCATCAAAAAGAATAAAACACTTAGGAATAAATTTAACAAAAGTATAAGACTTATACACTGAAAACTACAAAATATGTTGAAATAAATTACACACCTAAATAAACGGAAATAAACTCTGTGTTCATGGATTCAAAAAGTAATCATTAAGATGGCAATACTTCAAAAATTGATCTATAGATTCATTGCAACCCCTATCAAAATTTCAGCTATCTTTTTAGCAGAAATTGATAAGCTGATCCTAAGATTCTTATGGAAAGGCAAAGAAGCAAGAAAAAGGAAAAGAAAGTTGGAAGGGACACTTTCCTATTTCAAAACTCACTCTAAAGCTACAGTAATCAAGACTGTGTGTTATTGTCATAAATATAGTCATATAGATCAATGGAATAAAATTGAGAGTCCAGAAATAAACCTATACCAATTTATGGTCAATTGATTTTCAAGAAGAGCAGCAAGTTAATTCAATGAAAAGAGAATAGTCTCTTCAATAAATGTTTTGAGTCAACAGGATATCCCATGCAAACTTATTAATTTGGACCAGCTTACAAAACAGTTTACAAAAAAAAAAAGATTCACACACACACACACACACACACACACACACACACACACTCTGAATATTAAGGAAAAGCCCTATTATCCTTGAATACGTCCCCTGCACCTTTTCCATCCAGATAGCCCACAAATATTTGGCCCAGGAAAACCTTTCTTCATTCAAAGATGTGCTCAAAAAACACCAGGCCCAAATCTATAAAATGGATACTATGAGAAATAAAAAAGGAATGGAACAGAGAAAAATTAATATCACATGAAGAATACTCACTGCTAAAGGTCGTCACAGAGGCGATTCACCAACTTCTATGTTCCATATTGGCTTCTGAGGTTATTTGGACCAACTCCTCCAATGAAACAATTCTGGATGGAAGGAACATGAATAGTATTAAAAACTGGTAGGCTAGCTGAGCCTCCGTAGCTCAGGGGTTAGAACAGTGGTCTCGTAAAAACTGGTAGGCTGGGAAGGAACCATCAGCCTCATATGAAGAGGGACTGTAAAGGAGGCCCAGAGCCTGCCTAAGCAAAAGAATTTAATCGCAGACTCTCTCCAGATGGATTTGAGATCTCATAGGACTATATCTTCATGGTAAGGGTGACACAAAAGTCAACCCATTCCCATCTCTAATCTCAAGGAACTTCAGCAAAGGTTGTCTTGGTACTGAGCAGAGCAAGCAGTGAAACAGCAAGAATATGTATCCCTGATAAATCATAGCCGTAGTCTGGCTGTCACGTATGTTTGTAGTCCAGTTCCACATTGCTTGAGTACTACAGGAAACCTCACGATAAGAGTTGGGGAGTGGGGGGCAGTTATCCCAGATTATCAGTGATCCCAGGCACACAGCAGAAGCAGGCTTCATCCTAAACCTTTCACATCTGGGGTTTTACTATTTGTTTCCTGAATAAGAGTGGACTTCAATTTTAATATCTTTTTCATACTTTGTGTGAGCTTGGTATCAAAGTTCTGCTAGCCTCATAAAATAAACTTAGGATGTTTCCTCTTTTTTTATTTTTTGGAATTCTTCATATAAATTGGAATGCTCTATTTGGAAAAAAAATGCAGGTCTAGTGTTTTATCTGTTAGACCAGCTTTAATTAATTCTTCATTTCCTTTAATGCTTATGACTATTAGATTATATATTTCCTCTTGTATCACTCTTACTAAGTTATATATTTATAAATCTGTCCATTTGATCTAAATTTTCAAATTTTTGGTATAAAGTGTTTAGTATATTCTCTTATTAGCTTCTTAATCTATATTGTATCCATAGTTATGTACCCCTTTTAATTCTTAATCTTATTTGTGCTTTCTTTCTTTTTTTCCTTAATTCATCTTGCCTGGGGTTTGTCTATTTCATTATTTTTTTCAAAGAATGAAACTTTGGCTTTATTGATTCTATTTCATTTTATTAATTTCCACTGCATCATTATTATCACTTCACCTTAGTTTTTCAGAATTGATTGTGTTGTTTCTTTTCTAATTCTTAAGGTAGATACCTAGCACATTAATTTTCAAGTTTTTCTTCTTTTCTAGTATAAACATTTATGCCTATAAATTCTTATTGAAACAGCACTTTTGTTGCTAATCACAAGTTTAATCCCTAATATTTTCAAAATCATTAAGTTCTAATTATTCCATTATGATAATCCATGAATTGTTGAGAAGTATGCATTTATGTTGATTTTGTTATCAAATTCCAACTTAATTGTACTTTGGTTTCCACTAGTTTTCAATCACAATCTTTTTACTAGTTGTCTAAATCTCCTCCCAAGACTTTAGTCACATCAATCGCTCTATCATCTTGAGGAACACTCTCCTGGAGCCTACTGACCTGCAAGAATCTTGACAGACTGCCCTCTATGTCAGGTTCAAACCTGTCATCCCAAGATCTCCCTTCACTGTTCTAGGGATTTCATTTATCTCTCCTGCACTGTGCCTCCTATTTTCTGCATCCCACATCGTCCTCTTTCTTGGTTTAATCTTTCTTTTGGTGGAGAAAAATCTCCAGTAGCTTCCTGAGAAAAGCACACAGGAGGTTAAATTTTTGAGAGCTCATATGTCTGAGAGTATCCTTTACATATATATTTAATTAGTTTATATATGTCCAGAATCATTTTCCTTACAAATTTTAAAGCATCATTCCATTGCCTTCTGTTTTATATTGATGATGTTGAAAATTCTTAAGCCATTCTGATTCTATTTCTAATCCTCTGGAAATCTGTACAATTTTCTCTTTGTTCCCAGTGTTCTGAAATTTCACACTGATGTATCTTGGCATGAGTCTATTTTCATCTATTTTTGTGGGTGCTAGTCTTTTAATATATAACTGAACATCTTTAAGTTCTGCAGATTTTTCTTGAATTATTTTGCTGACAATTTTCCCCCCTCCATTTTATGTATTTTTTTCTTTCTAGAACTCATATAATTAAAATATTCGAGAAAATTTTCTAGGAGAAGAGAAGATAGCTACACTGATTCTGAGCTTCAACGTTCTCCCCAGCTATAGAAAAATGAACATATGTGTACAGAGTTTTGGGATTAAAGATGAATAAATCATTGCCCCTGCCTTCAATGAGCTCCCAGTCCAAAGGGAGACAAGTAAAAATGATGTAGAAAAAGGGTATTTAAAGTGCTATGGGAACCCACAAAAAGGACAGAGTAACTGTGACAGGAAACTTGGTTGGGGCAGTTGGAGACTAGGAAGTCTCAGAATGTGCTTCTACTGTGTCACATCTGAGCATAAGCAAGAAGAATGGATCTTAATCTTTATGAAGTCACAGACCTTTGGGGGGACGTAATGAAATCTATTACACTTCTTCCAATAAAAATACATGTAACACACATACACACACATGTATATTTTGCTTCCTAACTCAGAATGTGCAATGTTAAGAGCTCTTGGTATAGAAGGATGTGTAGACAAGAAGAGGAAGAGAGTCCATACAGAGGAAACAGAATGTCAAAATCCTGCAGACATGAAAATCCTGTGCATTATTGGAGTGGAGGAAACTGTAACATAATTGAGTATGATTGGAGCATAAGCTGGAAAGAGAGTCAGGCATGTCATAAGATGAAAATAGAAGATAGATAAGAAGATAAACAGGGATAAAGCACGAAGTATCTCAAATGTCAGTCATGTACTTTGCTTACTCAGAGACTACACCATGATTGAGAGAGCTTACACAGGGCATGTCAACCCTCTCCTAACTGCTAAAATATATAACTGGAAGAGCTAGTGCCCAGTGGAATACTAATTGATGTTCTATGAGTGTGGAGTTTCACTGGCATTCACTGTAGGTGCTGAGTGTGCACTACTCACATCTCAAGCTTACAGCTTTATGAGAGAAAAAAAACGTTAGAATGAAATCAAAAGCCCCTGAATATCAATTATTTTACTCCTTAATAACGTACAGCAGAATGTCAGTCTTCAATGAACTGTAATGGTTCTCAACACTAGCAGCAAATTAGATTTACCTGGGGAACTTTCAAAAACCATACCATGCCTGAGATCCACCCCAAACTAAAATAAATTAGCATATGTGGGGTGCAGCCTGGGCCTCTGAATTTTTTGAAGCTCTCCAGGTAACTTTAATGTGCAACTGGAATGGAGAACTACTATGTTAAGAAAAACACCCCACAAAAGCAAATTCCTACCTACCAGTCTAGTCTTAATTCTTTCTTTTTTTTTTTTAACATCTTTATTGCGTATAATTGCTTTACAATGGTGTGTTACTTTCTACTTTATAACAAAGTGAATCAGTTATACATATACATATATTCCCATATCTCTTCCCTCTTGCGTCTCCCTCCCTCCCACCCTCCCTATCCCACCCCTTTAGGTGGTCACAAAGCACCGAGCTGATCTCCCTGTGCTATGCGGTTGCTTCCCACTAGCTATCTATTTTACATTTGGTAGTGTACATATGTCCATTCCACTCTCTCACTTTGTCCCAGCTTACCCTTCCCCCTCCCGGTGTCCTCAAGTCCATTCTCTAGTAGGTCTGCGCCTTTATTCCCATCTTGCCACTAGGTTCTTCATGACCTTTTGTTTTGTTTTGTTTCAGATTCCATATATATGTGTTACCATACTGTATTTGTTTTTCTCTTTCTGACTTACTTCACTCTGTATGACAGACTCTAGGTCTATCCACCTCACTACAAATAACTCCATTTCGTTTCTTTTTATGGCTGAGTAATATTCCATTGTATATATGTGCCACATCTTCTTTATCCATTCATCTGTTGATGGACACTTAGGTTGCTTCTATGTCCTGGCTACTGTAAACAGAGCTGCAATGAACATTGTGGTACATGACTCTTTTTGAATTATGGTTTTCTCAGGGTATATGCCCAGGAGTGGGATTGCTGGGTCGTATGGTAGTTCTATTTTTAGTTTTTTAAGGAACTTCCATACTGTTCTCCATAGTGGCTGTATCAATTTACATTCCCACCAACAGTGCAAGAGGGTTCCCTTTTCTCCACACCCTCTCCAGCATTTATTGTTTGTAGATCTTTTGATGATGGCCATTCTGACTGGAGTGAGGTGATACCTCATTGTAGTTTTGATTTGCATTTTTCTAATGATTAATGATGTTGAGCATTCTTTCGTGTGTTTGTTGGCAATCTGTATATCTTCTTTGGAGAAATGTCTATTTAGGTCTTCTGCCCATTTTTCGATTGGGTTGTTTGTTTTTTTGATATTGAGCTGCATGAGCTGCTTGTAAATTTTGGAGATTAATCCTTTGTCAGTTGCTTCATTTGTAAATATTTTCTCCCATTCTGAGGGTTGTCTTTTTGTCTTGTTTACGGTTTCCTTTGCTGTGCAAAAGCTTTTAAGTTTCATTAGGTCCCATTTGTTCATTTTTGTTTTTATTTCCATTTCTCTAGGAGACGGGTCAAAAAGGATCTTGCTGTGATTTATGTCATACAGTGTTCTGCCTATGTTTTCCTCTAAGAGTTTGATAGTGTCTGGCCTTACATTTAGGTCTTTAATCCATCTGGAGTTTATTTTTGTGTATGGTGTTAGGGAGTGTTCTAATTTCATTCTTTTACATGTAGCTGTCCAGTTTTCCCAGCACCACTTATTGAAGAGGCTGTCTTTTCTCCATTGTATATTGTTGCCTCCTTTATCAAAAATAAGGTGACCATATGTGTGTGGGTTTATCTCTGGGCTTTCTATCCTGTTCCATTGATCTATGTTTCTGTTTTTGTGCCAGTACCATACTGTCTTGATTACTGTAGCTTTGTAGTATAGTCTGAAGTCAGGGAGCCTGATTCCTCCAGCTCCGTTTTTCTTTCTAAACATTGCTTTGGCTATTCGGGGTCTTTTGTGTTTCTATACAAATTGTGAAATTTTTTGTTCTAGCTCTGTGAAAAATGCCAGTGGTAGTTTGATAGAGATTGCATTGAATCTGTAGATTGCTTTGGGTAGTACAGTCATTTTCACAATGTTGATTCTTCCAATCCAAGAACATGGTATAGCTCTCCATCTGTTTGTATCATCTTTAATTTCTTTCATCAGTGTCTTATAATTTTCTGCATACAGGTCTTTTGTCTCCTTAGGTAGGTTTATTCCTAGGTATTTTATTGTTTTTGTTACAATAGTAAATGGGAGTGTTTCCTTAATTTCACTTTCAGATTTTTCATCATTAGTGTATAGGAATGCAAGAGATTTCTATGCATTAATTTTGTATCCTGCTACTTTACCAAATTCATTGATTAGCTCTAGTAGTTTTCTGGTAGCATCTTTAGGATTCTCTATGTATAGTATCATGTCATCTGCAAACTGACAGCTTTACTTCTTCTTTTCCGATTTGGATTCCTTTTATTTCTTTTTCTTCTCTGATTGCTGTGGCTAAAACTTCCAAAACTATGTTGAATAATAGTGGTGAGAGTGGGCAACCTTGTCTTGTTCCTGATCTTAGTGGAAATGGTTTCAGTTTTTCACCATTAAGAACGATGTTGGCTGTGGGTTTGTCATATATGGCCTTCATTATGTTGAGGTAAGTTCCCTCTATGTGTACTTTCTGGAGGGTTTTTATCATAAATGGGTGTTGAATTTTGTCAAAAGCTTTCTTAGTCAATTCTATTACAGTGTTTCCATGCAACTCAAAAATAATGTTTTAAAAATATTTAAATATATGTTTGGCCATTTGAATTCCTTTGCTAAGCTACCAAGAAGGTCACATGAGGGACTATAGGGGTCGTGAAAGGAGTCTGAACAGTACGCTTGGGGATCAATATCAGGACCTGCAGGCAGCCAGTCTCTGCTGGAAATGTTCACAGTGGGCTTTTTCACATTTTACAGTCTCATCTCCTTAGTGTGCTACCTGAGGCTATGGCTCTCTTCATAGCTTACAGATCTGTCTGGCAAAAAGGCTACATGCATCAACAGTTTTTGCTAAGGGTCTTGTGATTAATTGGATGGCCTTTTAGTTGGACAGTTTCTGAGGAAAAGATTTTTCCTATTTTGGCTAGGAAGCCACAAGGATTAGTTGTGCTAAAATATTTAACATTACCAGAGCTAATAAGCCATCCATTGCCTTAAACAAAATATACAGCATCAAATATTTTCATTTTAGTTATACTTTAACACTTTATAGGTTTGCAATCAATTATTTCTTATATTCTGTACTCTGTTGAACCTGAACATAGAACTGCAAGAAGAGGGTCATGCAATGATTTATATAACAAATATTTATAGACCTTACTATGTATCAAGAAGTGTGCTAAATGATGAGATTAGAAGACAGCATGTATCCACCCTCAAGGTGCTCTTGTTCTGCTATGATGGTATAATAACTCCATATTGAGTCATAAAAGTTCCATAAGAGAGGTACATCAAAAAAACAAACAAACGGTGAATTCATGAGATGTCATACTTATATCTGAGAGAGGTTACAGCCAGGTCTTCAAGGGCCATAAATGCCAGGATAGAAAGTTTAGAAAAAACTCTCTAGACAAAAGGGGAGGTTTTGTTTTTGTTTTTGGTGTTTCTTTGCATTTTTTTTTTGTTTTTTTGCATAGGAAAATGATAAAGTCCGAGGCTCAGGAAGGTTATAAGGTTAACTGCAATATAAAGAATGGATTGAGGATTGGCAAGAGAAGAAGCAAAGTGAGTTATGAATTTTATTAAATAGTTTAAGTAAGAGGTGATGTTGAGCAAAGGAAATGGAAGTAAGGATTGAAAGAAGAGACAGATGTTAGAATCATTATAGAGATGAAGTATAAAGGACTTAGCATGCATTTTCAATTTGAGATTACTAAATAAATTGTAGGACTATTAGCATTCCTCTATCCCTTTAATCACTCAACAAATCTTTATTAGATAACTATTATGAATCAAGCACTGTGTTGTAGGTACATTCTGGAGGTACAGCAATGAATATAGCAATGAATGGTTCCTGGCTTCATATAGCTTCATGTACTAGGAGAGACAAATAAGTAAAACACACAATAATTAACAAAAAGTTATAAGTGCTGTGAAGGAAGTCTTGAGATGCTGAAAGAGAACATCAGGCAGTAGTGATTGATGGTTGCGGTGATGGACAGAACTACCTTATATCGGGCATTAAGTGAAGCCCTCTCTAAGGAAGTATTATATTTCAGAGGAGATCTGAAGGATAGTATCAGAAAGAGCAAGCATTGAAGAAGCAGGGAAATCAAATGCAAAGGTTCTGAAATGGGACAATCTTGTTACATTTCTGTGTTTGAAGAGGGAACTGCTACTGTGTTTAATGAGGCTGCGAAGTTCAGTAAGATGAAAATGGTAAACTGACCATTGTCTTAGTAGCACAGATGTCACTGTTGACCTTGGTGTAAGCAGTTCCCGCTGACTAAGGAAAAACACAAATTGGAGTGAATTGAAAAGTGAGTGGGAAGAAAGGAGGGAAGTGGATACAGTGTGTTTAGTTGAGGAAAGAAATGAGAGGGTAGCTGGAGGGGGATGTAGAACAGGTGAAGTTCCAGTTTGTTAAAGTGATATAAGGATGTAGATCCCATCTGTATACTGAGCTGGTAGAGAGGGAGAGAAAAGAAAACTGGGAGCAGGGGATAATGCCTTCTAGTACCTCCAGTTCACCCTCACCTTGTATCTGAGCTGGATAAATTACTCAAAGTTGATTCTTTCCAATGTTGGGCTCTACTAGTAGAAAGATGAAGTAGGGAAGAGAAGGACATTGTAGACTGCACAGGGAAGTAAAGGTATTAAGCACCACAGAGGAAGACAAGGGTGTGGAAAAACTGAGATTCTGGTCACCTAACTGCATGCTGCCTAATTTCTAGTGTAGCTTCATGTCAGACCTGCCCCAAATTCCAAAAGAACAGAGATTGCTTCATTTGATCTAACCAAGTACTAAGTGGCAAGGTAGGGCGCATACTCTGCTCTTTCCCTACCTTTAAAAGCCAGTTTAGTGGCCCCAGAATGTTATTCACCATTAAATACAATTTATAAAATATGTTGGAGAACCACCAATATTTTATTTTATCAACCAGGGACATTTTAGACATCCTACCATGTACAGCCATCATCTCATGGAAGAAAGAATATTTTAGGACCAAAAAGTAGGAAGAACAGAGTATCAGGATTAAAAACAATAAATGCAGCTTCATAGAAAATTTCTCTACACTGTTTTCTTATTTTATTTTGAAGTGTGTCATGGACTGGTGAAAATACCATCCCAGTCTTGTGTCAGTATGGAATTTAGTGTTAGGAAATCACCGAACTGCATGACTTATAAAATCTCTTCCAATTCACATTCTATGATTCAGTTGACAGTAACGAAAAACTATCATATTTGAAGTAAAATAGTTTCTTTTTCATGTGCTATTCAATGATCTTATAAATAACTTTCCCCAAGTCACCTTTGCAGTTCTCTCAGCCTTAGGGATCTAAAGCAATGCTCTGCCATTCCCATCAGTTTCACACGCTCCTTCTCCCAGTCTTCAGAGAGCCCAGGGCATTTACAATAAACACCTTTCTCAGCACAAGATAACAGCAGTTTCGACTGTTTTCCATCAGCTTGAATGTTGAAGACCTCAGTAATCACACTCCACTCTTTACCAATCCAAAATCAAAAACACAGATTAATTTTCAAAGCACAGAAAGAAAAAACTGAAAGAAAAGGAAAAAAAAGATAAAGCTTCCTTGCTGAAAGAAGGACAGCAGGAAAGAAAGCTCACTGGCTAGCTTATTTGGATATTTTTATTTCTAAGGTGTTCAAGTATCCTAGCATTTACAAGCACTCTTAAAGCGACATATTAAAATAGTATATCAAATAGGATATTTTAAAAGATGACTTAAGTTCTTACCGGTGAACTCAAAATACCAGAATTGTTACTCGCTTAATGAGAGCTCTGATCTGTGGGCATGTCCCTGATGACGCTGTTCTAATTCCACTAGTAAGGGCCTAGAGCAGTTTCTTCCACTGCAGGGTCTGCTTTATTGAATTCCCTGCCTGTCCTAATTCTATACATTTCCAATTAGCTGAACTTCAAAGCTGACGTTGGAGGAAGAAAATTGTTTTCTGACAAGCTAATATTTTAAGGCTAATGGTTTTTAATAAGCAATTGAGTTTGCAGCATTCAGCTCTTGTTATGTTTTATTGGGTTTTGAGTTTTAATTTGGTATGTGTGTTTTGGCATGACTCCATGGCAGGTGCAATTTTAAAGATGGAATCAGTAAGATTCACTGTGATGTATAATATGAGATTTCCAAGCTTAACTTTCAATACAAAACACTAGGCTTGGTTCTTTCCGGAGTCCTGCAAAGAAAATGTGTTGATTCCTTAGGGCTTTGCTCACGGTAGTTTTTTGAAATCTTGTTCACACTACTCAAACGTCCAAATCTGCTCTCCTTTAAACAGCTCTCACTCAGGACCCTTGACCTCATCTCCTCATTCTTGAAGAGATGAAGTTTACCTAGCAGGAGAGCCTAAGTACAGCTTTTCCTCTTTAAAATCTCTCTATTGCTTTCTAAAGTGTTGCTAATTAAGAGGGACTTAATAAATTTTTGTTAAGTGACTAGTTGGATGAATTTTTCCTCTCTTCCTTCTTCTCTGACTAAAAGGAAGAGAAACTCTTCCTTTCCAAGACTGACACCTCTTAATGATATAGAATTTATCTGATTGAATCCCCTCCTGCCTTCTTCAAGACCTTGCTTCATCATGTATTCCCTCCTAGTCTAAGTATCTTTGATCTTGATTTCTCCATGGGTCACTTAGAGGCTTCCTATAAACACAGACAGATGTCTCAAATTTGTTAAACTATGGTCTGAGGGAGAAAGGGAGTGGTGAATGGGACGGGGCACATGCCAGGGGTACTGTGTTGGGTAGCAATGTTCTATTGCTTGATATCTGAGTGGTAGAGATAAAACCATATATTCCCACAAACTCATTTTGTGCTCTTTCTATATCTATGATTTATTTAACAATAAAAGGGTTAAAAGGAAAAAAAAAATCACCTGAAGGGCAAGAGAATAATTAGAACTATTGATAATCGGCTTGAGAAAGTGAACAACTCTAATGACTAGACAACAAATCCTTTTGCAAGTCAGCTAATTTCTAATGCTTTGTTTTCAACAAAATTGAAGAATGACTTGTAGCTGTCATATAATTATATATAATATATAATTTTAAATATATATAAAGTATATAACTTTGAGTATGTAGCTAACAAAGTTTTTAAAAATTAAGTGAAATTTCCATAAAAGAAAAACACCTCTACCATTTCCATATAATTATTTATGAGAACAAAGTCTCTTTAGCGCTTTCATCCATAAAAACAAAAAATGAAGATAGAATTAATAATGAATTCTGTCTCATTCTAGCAATTAATAATAATCATCTATGTACAAGAGTGAATGGAGAGAGGTAGAAACAATTGCATGCATCTCATTAAGAAATGTATTTTCAACAAATGTTAACATTTTATGTTTGGTAATTAATTTCCAAAAAAATTTAATACCTTATTTTTAATCCATTGTATGCTAGTATTAATTGCAATTCTAGGTGAACTCAGAAGAAATTTAACACTAGAGGCTTATGTTCACTTGATATAAAAAATGTGTATGATTTTTTCTGAAATTAATTATCAGGTGATCCATAAAATGGCTTTTAAGTGTTAGAAAACAATGGCCTGCCATGAATGAAGCTTACAAATATAATGTTGAAGGGAAAAAAACAAGTCACAAAGAGTATACACTTCTCTTTATATAAAGTTGAAACACAGGCAAAACGAATCTATGTCAGGGATTGGCAAACCTTTCCTATAAAGGGACAGATAGTGAATATTTTAGATCCTGTGGGCCACACAGTCTCTGTCCCAACAACTCAATTCAGGCATCGTGACAAGAAAAACACCAGACACAATACATAATCAAAGGTATGTGTCTGTGTTCCAGTAAAACTACAAAAAACAAATGGCAGGCCAGGTTTGGCCTGTGAGCTGTACGATGACAAACCCTGATCTATATTGTTTAGGGGGTGCACACACACATGCAGCACTATAATGGTACTATGATACAGCTGAGGGAGAGGCAGAGTTACAATTGGCTAGAGGTACAGGAGTAAAGTCTAGAATGACAGTAATATTTTGTTTCTTGACCTCAGTCCATTATTACAATGTTACTCACTATACAAACATTTGTTAAATGTTACTTACATGTTTATGCCTTTTTCTGTGTATTACATTTCACAATACAATTTTAAAATAATTCTTCCATTTTATTACATATTGTTAAATGACACAACAAAAATCGTATTAACTTATTTTATGCCAATAATGAATAAACATACTCCTTTCATTACACACTCAACAAAGCATATTGCTAGGCTTTGACCTAAAAATCTCAATTCTAGGAATTTATCCCAAGAAACTAACTGAACAGGGGAAAACTATGTACAATAGTCCCCCCCTTATTTGTGGGGGATACATTCCAAGACCCCCAGAGGATGCTTGAAACTGCGAATAGTACTAAACCCCATATATATTACATTTTCTCCTATACATACATACCTATGATAAAGTTTAATTTATAAATTTGGCACTGTAAGAGATATCTGAATTGCCAGCATCACTACTCTTCTGCTTTGAGGCCATTATTAAATGAAATAAAGATTACTTGGACACAAGTATTGCTGATACTGCTCCAGTCAATCTGATACCCAAGCCAGCTACTAAGTGACTAACAGGTGGGATCCACTGGACAAAGGGATGATTCACGTCCCAGGCAGGAATGAGCAGGATGGTGTGAGATTTCATCTTGCTACTCAGTATCTCTCACAGTTAAAAATTATAGTTCAACTAACTGCTGAACAATCATCGAAGGAAGACACTGGAACTCACCAAAAAACATACCCCACATCCAAAGACAAACGAGAAACCACAATGAAGTGGTAGGAGGGGTGCAATCACAATAAAATCAAAATCCATAACTGCTGGGTGTGTGACTCACAAACTGGAGAACACTTATACCACAGAAGTCCACCCAATGGAGTGACGGTTCTGAGCCCCACGTCAGGCTTCCCAACCTGGGGGTCCGGCAACAGGGGGAGGAATTCCTAGAGAATCACACTTTGAAGCCTAGTGGGATTTGATTGCAGGACTTCGACAGGACTGGGGGGAACAGAGACTACACTCTTGGAGGGCACAGACAAAGTAGTGTGCGCATCGGGACCCAGGGGAAGGAGCAGTGACCCCAGGAGAGACTGAACCAAACCTACCTGCTAGTGTTGGAGGGTCTCCTGCAGAGGCGGGGGGTGGCTTTGGCTCACCGTGGGGACAAGAACACTGGCAGCAGAAGTTCTGGGAAGTACTCCTTGGCATGAGCCCTCCCAGAGTCCACCATTAGCCCCACCAAAGAGCCGGGTAGGCTCCAGTGTTGGGTTGCCTCAGGCCAAACAAACAACAGGGAGGGAACCCAGCCAAACCCATCAGTAGACAAGTGGATTAAACTTTTACTGAGCTCTGCCCACCAGAGCAACACCCAGCTCTACCCACCAGGAGTCTCTCCCATCAGGAAACTTGCACAAGCCTCTTAGATAGCCTCTTCCACCAGAGGGCAGACAGCAGAAGCAAGAAGAACTACAGTCCTGCAGCCTGTGGAACAAAAACCACATTCACAGAAAGACAGACAAGAAGAAAAGACAGAGGGCTAAGAACCAGATGAAGGAACAAGATAAAACCCCAGAAAAACAACTTAATGAAGTGGAGATAGGCAACCTTCCAGAAAAAGAATTCAGAATAATGATAGTGAAGATGATACAGGACCTCGGAAAAAGAATGGAGGCAAAGATCGAGAAGATGCAAGAAATGTTTAACAAAGACCTAGAAGAATTAAAGAACAAACACCGAGAAAAATTAAAGAACAAACAGAGATGAACAATACAATAACTGAAATGAAAAATACACAAGTATTTTATACAAGGAATCAATAGCAGAATAACTGAGGTAGAAGAACGGATAAGTGACCTGGAAGACAGAATGGTAGAATTCAATATCGTGGAACAGAATAAAGAAAAAAGAATGAAAAGAAATGAAGACAGCCTAAGAGACCTCTGGGACAACATTAAACGCAACAACATTCGTATTATGGGGGTCCCAGAAGGAGAAGAGAGAGAGAAAGGACCCAAGAAAATATTTGAAGAGATTATAGTCGAAAACTTCCCTAACATGGGAAAGGAAATAGCCACCTAAGTCCAGGAAGTGCAGAGAGTCCCAGGTAGGATAAACCCAAGAAGAAACATGCTGAGACACATAGTAATCAAACTGACAAAAATTAAAGACAAAGAAAAATTATTGAAAGCAACAAGGGAAAAACGACAAATAACATACAAGGGAACTCCTATAAGCTTAACAGCTGATTTCTCAGCAGAAACTCTACAAGCCAGAAGGGAGTGGCATGATATATTTAAAGTGATGAAAGGAAGAAACTACAAGCAAGATTACTCTACCTAGGAAGAATCTCATTCAGATTCGACAGAGAAATTAAAACCTTTACAGACAAGCAAGAGCTAAGAGAATTCAGCACAACCAAACCAGCTTTACAACAAATGCTAAAGGAACTTCTCTAAGTGGGAAACACAAGAGAAGAAAAGGACCTACAAAAACAAACCCATAACAATTTAAAAAAATGTAATAGGAACATACATTTCGATAACCACCTTAAACGTGAATGGATTAAATGCTCCAACCAAAAGACACAGGCTCACTGAATGGATACAAAAACAAGACCCATATATATACTGTCTATAAGAGACCCACTTCAGACCTAGGGACACATACAGACTGAAAGTGAGGGGATGGAAAAAGATATTCCATGCCAACGGAAATCAAAAGAAAACTGCAGTACCAATACTCATATCAGATAAAATAGACTTTAAAATAATGTTACAAGAGACAAAAAAGGACACTACATAATGATCAAGGGATCAATCCAAAAAGTAGATATAACAATTATAAATATATATGCACCCATCATAGGAGCACCTCAATTAAATAAGGCAACTGCTAACAGCTATAAAAGAGGAAATCGACAGTAACACAATAATAGTGGGCAACTTTAACACCTCACTTACACCAATGGACAGATCATCCAAACAGAAAATTAATAAGGAAACACAAGCTTTAAATGACACAACAGACCAGATAGATTTAATTGATATTTATAGGACATTCCATCCAAAAACAGCAGATTACACGTTCTTTTCAAGTGCACATGGAACATTCTCCAGATCACATCTTAGATCACAAACCAAGCCTCAGTAAATTTAAGAAAATTGAAATCATATCAAGCATCTTTTCTGACAACAACGCTATGAGATTAGAAATCAATTACCAGGGAAAAAACGTAAAAAACACAAACACATGGAGGCTAAACAATAAATCAAAGAGGAAATCAAAAAATATCTAGAGACAAATTACAACGAAAACACGACGATCCAAATCTATGGGATGCAGCAAAAGCATTTCTAAGAGGGAAGTTTATAGCAATACAAGCCTACCTCAAGAAACAGGAAAAATCTCAAATAAAAAATCTAACCTTACACCTAAAGGAACGAGGGAAAGGAGAACAAACAAAACCCCAAGTTAGTAGAAGGAAAGAAATCATAAGGATCAGAGCAGAAATAAATGAAATAGAAACAAAGAAAACAATAGCAAACATCAATAAAACTAAAAGCAGGTTCTTTGAGAAGATAAACAAAATTGATAAACCATTAGCCAGACTCATCAAGAAAAAGAGGGAGAGGACTCAAATTAATAAAATTACAAATGAGAAAGGAGAAGTTACAATGGACACCACAGAAATACAAAGCATCCTAACAGACTACTACAAGCAACTCTATGCCAATAAAATGGACAACCTGGAAGAAATGGACAAGTTCTTAGAAAGGTATAACCTTCCAAGACTGAACCAGGAAGAAACAAAAAATATGAACAGACCAATCACAAGTAATGAAATTGAAACTGTGACTAAAAATCTTCCAACAAACAAAAGTCCAGGACCAGAAGCCTTCACAGGTGAATCCTATCAAACATTTAGTGAAGAGCTAACACCCATCCTTCTCAAACTCTTCCAAAAAATTGCAGAGAAATGAACACTTCCAAACTCATTCTATGAAGCCACCGTCACCCTGATACCAAAACCAAACGAAGATACTACAAAAAAAGAAAATTACAGACCAATATCACTGATGAATATAGATGCAAAAATCCTCAACAAAATACTACAAACAGAATCCAACAACACAATAAAAGATCATACACCATGATCAAGTGGGATTTATCCCAGGGATGAAAGGATTCTTCAATATACGCAAATCAATCAATGTGATATACCATATTAACAAACTGAAGAATAAAAACCATATGATCATCTCAATAGATGCAGAAAAAGCTTTCAACAAAATTCAACACCCATTTTGATAAAAACTCTCCAGAAAGTGGGCATAGAGGGAACCTACCTCAACATAATAAAGGCCATATGTGACAAACCCACAGCAAACATCATTCTCAATGGTGAAAACTGAAACCATTTCCTCTAAGATCAGGAACAAGACAAGGTTGCCCACTCTCACCACTATTATTCAACATAGTTTTGGAAGTTTTAGCCACAGCAATCAGAGAAGAAAAAGAAATAAAAGGAATACAAATTGGAAAAGAAGAGGTAAAACTGTCACTGTCTGCAGATGACATGATACTATACACATAGAGAATCCTAAAGATGCTACCAGAGAACTACTAGAGCTAATCAATGAATTTGGTTAAGTTGCAGGATACAAAATTAATGCACAGAAATCTCTTGCATTCCTATACACTAATGATGAAAAATCTGAAAGAGAAATTAAGGAAACATTCCCATTTACCAGTGCAACAAAAAAGAATAAAATGCCTAGGAATAAACCCACCTAGGGAGACAAAAGACCTGTATGCAGAAAACTATAAGACACTGATGAAAGAAATTAAAGATGATACAAACAGATGGAGAGCTATACCATGTTCTTGGATTGGAAGAATCAATATTGTGAAAAGGACTATACTACCCAAAGCAATCTACTGATTCAATGTAATCCCTATCAAATTACCAATGGCGTTTTTTACAGAACTAGAACAAAAAATCTTAAAATTTGTAGGGAGACACAAAAGACCCCGAATAGCCAAAGTAGTCTTGAGGGAAAAAAACAGAGCTGGAGGAATCAGACTCCCTGACTTCAGACTATACTAAAAAGCTACAGTAATCAAGACAATATGGTACTGGTACAAAAAGAGAAATATAGATCAATGAAACAGGATTGAAAGCCCAGAGATAAACCGACATACCTATGGTCAACTAATCTATGAAAAAGGAGGCAAAGATATACAATGGAGAAAAGACAGTCTCTTCAATAAGTGGTACTGGGAAAACTGGACAGCTACATATAACAGAATGAAATTAGAACACTCCCTAACACCATACACAAAAATAAACTCAAAATGGATTACAGACCTAAATGTAAGGCTGGACACTATAAAACTCTTAGAGGAAAACATAGGAAGGACACTCTTTGACATAAATCACAGCAAGGTCTTTTTTGATCCACCTTCTAGAGTAATGGAAATAAAAACAAAAATAAACAAATGGGACCTAATGAAACTTAAACGTTTTTGCAAAGCAAAGGAAACTACAAACAACATGAAAAGACAACCCTCAGAACGGGAGAAAATATTTGCAAACGAATCAATGGACAAAGGATTAATCTCCAAAATATATAAACAGCTCATGCAGCTCAATATTACAAAAACAAACAACCCAATCCAAAAATGGGCAGAAGACCTAAATAGACATTTCTCCAAAGAAGACATACAGATGGCCAAGAAACACATGAAAAGCTGCTCAACATCACTAATTATTAGAGAAATGCAAACCAAAACTACAATGAGGAATCACCTCACACCAGTTAGAATGGGCATCATCAGAAAATCTACAAACAAATGCTGGGGAGGGTGTGGAGAAAAGGGAATCCTCTTGCACTGTTGGTGGGAATGTAAATTGATACAGCCACTATGGAGAAGAGTATGGAGGTTCCTTAAAAAACTAAAAATAGAATTACCATATGACCCAGCAATCCCACTACTGGGCATATACCCAGAGGAAACCATAATTCAAAAAGACACATGCACCCCAATGTTCATTGCAGCACTATTTACAATAGTCAGGTCATGGAAGCAACCTAAATGTCCATGGACAGATGAATGGATAAGGAAGATGTGGTACATATATAGAATGGAATATTACTCAGCCATAAAAAGGAACGAAATTGGGTCCTTTGTAGACACGTGGATGCATCTAGAGACTGTCATACAGAGTGAAGTAAGTCAGAAAGAGAAAAACAAATATTGTATATTTATACAAGGATATTAGCGCATATATGAGGAACCTAGGAAAATGGTACAGATGAACTGGTTTGCAGGGCAGAAATAGAGACACAGATGTAGAGAACAAACGTATGGACACCAAGGGGGGAAAGCGGCGGGGGGGTGGGGGTGGTGGTGTGATGAATTGGGAGATTGGTATTGACATGTATACACTGATGTGTATAAAACGGATGACTAATAAGAACCTGCTGTATAAAAATATAAATAAAATACAATTCAAAAATTCAAAAAAAAGTAACTTATGGATTTTTATTTCTGGAATTTTCCATTTAATATTATCAGACTGCAGTTGACCAGAGCTAACTGAGACAACAGAAAGCAAAACCGGGGATAAATGAGACTACTGTATGCATAAGGAAATTTCCCCCAATGTTACTTGTGTTGGTAAAATCCTGGAAACCTGGAGCAACCACTAATAAAAGGTTTGTGAAGTGAATTACGGAACTTATGTTGCCATTAGAAGTGATAATGTAAATCTATATTTATTGACATGTGGTTATATCGTGTAATGAAAAGCAGGTTATCAAATAAGATATAGTATGATTTAATATACTTAATAATTTATGAATATATGTATATAGAAAATCTTCCTTAAAGTTCTGTTTGTGATTATCTCACCCTCAAGGATCGGAATGAAAATTGTGATACAGATTCCAGGCTGTACAGGAGCTTCTCTTTCTGTAGATGTATTTCTTCTTCATTCAAAACAGTCAAAAGCAAGTGTTTAGAGAGCAATGATGATTTGGCTAATTGTATATCATGAATCAAAATACTGCACTGTACTTGGTCAAGAGGACCCTGCTGTAAGAATGTCTGATTTGTTAAACTTGTCTCCCTAAGAATGATAAAGTAGCTGAACCAATAGTTTTAGACACCCTCTGCTCTGCCTGGCTCTTAGGAAGAAATAAGCCAGTTAAGACACAAGGCCCTTAATTTTGATGTGGCAGCCTTGGGGAAAGAGCCCACTGATAGGTGTGGCTCTACTCTGAGTACATGAACATGATCCAACTTCCCACTGGGAGAACTGTTGTAAGTGTTTTGAGCCCTGGTTACAGCCTGAAGTTGAGAATATACCCATGACCTCAGGATGAACCAAACAGAACTCCTCTTGATCACCCTGAGACAGAAAAGAAAGAAAGTTGGTAATGGGCATCCATACAACTGAACCATGTCCAGAGTGAGACATTGACTTTGTATTAACAATAAATAACATTCATCCCATTGGGAAGGATTTTCAATTCATGAGTCTTCTATCAAGGGCCAATGGATAGGGAGAAAGAATTGGCAGTATTGTGTGACTGATGCCATTTCTGTCTTTCCCTTTTTTCCATATGCATAACAAGTGGGGTCACTTTCTAATGTCTGGTATTAAGATTTGGACCATACAGATTAGGTATGGAGAACTGAAAAAAAAACAACCCATAAATATATGCATAGATAACCGTCTTCAAGTATGTGTATAAAAACAATAATGGTTATTTTTCTGTACTGTTGCTTTTCATCTTTTTTTTTTAAGCTTCTTCTTTGTGCTTTTTTTATATTTTTTAATCTTTACAATAAGTCTGTATAATTTTCCCACAAAGTAAAACAATAACATATTAAAGCTATTTAAAAAATACTTTTTTCCTGAAAATAGCACCCCCTAGATCTATTTTTCTTTTTTTGCATTCTTTCCTCATTATTGACTATTCTTTTTTTCCACAAGACTCCCACCCCTACCACTCCATTGAAAATGTACTCTCCGAGGTCAACTTTTTCTTTGCAAAATCCTTGGTCCTTATTTTCTTTGACGGCTCTCCCCAGCATTCAGCATAGTCAACCAGCTTTGCGAAATGTCTCCTTGGCTATACATTCTCTTGCTTTTTCCCTAACTTTCTGCCTGCATCTCATCTGTCTTTTTGAGTGGCTTTATTTCCTCTGCTAGTTGTGAAATGTAATCTCCAGCCTCAATCGTTAGAACACTGCTCCTAGATATGTCTCAGGGCCATTACATCCTGGTGAATGACTGTCCAGACTGCATTCACCATTCTGAGTGTTTCCTGAGCTCAAGCTCCATCTCTGTAACTGCCATTTCCACTGGGATATCTTGACATCACCTTAAACCTAACATAATTGAAACTACATCTGTTGGCCCAAATCAGTTTTCCCTCTAGACCTTCCTCTTTCTGCTCACAGAACTAGGTCATAATTCCATTGCTTTTGCAATAGCCTTTGGCCAAAAACAAAGAAAAGGCACACAGTGATCTTTAGCTACAGTAGAAAGGTCAAAACAGAACAAAGAGTATAAATACAAGAATATTTTTTAGAGATGATTTCATAAAAGAAACCAGACCAGTATATCATCATGTCAATTTAAGTGTAGCCATAAGAGTAAATTTAGCTCCAATTTTGGAGTCAGTCAGTCCCTAGAGAGAAATGTGTTCATTACCAATATTAACACCTTATCCTCTAAGTCCTGTAGATTGAGAATCAGGAGGAGGCACTATTCTTCTCCACCCTTATTCAGTCATTCGCCAACTCTTGTCAAGTCTTTTCTCAGTGTCTTTCTTTGTCTGTTACCTTGTCATGCTCACAAAGTATCTAATTCAGGTCTTGCTCATCTTACATCAAGATATTACAATGTTCAACTTTGTAACTTAATGACTAATACACTTTGCTTCCCATAGTCTGTTCCTGTTTTCATAAATTTAACATGTTGAAAAAATTATCTTTGGCACTTTGCTGACTATAAGAGAGAGTCCACAAAGCTGAGTATATAAGGCCTATAAAATCTGATCAAAAACTGCCTTTGCAATCTTATCCGCCACTTAATTCCTTCACAAACTATATCTGAGCAGCTTTTGATGAGTACTCTGTATGAAAGAAACAAAAGTAGTGAATGGACGTGAAAAAAAAAAAAACCTAGGAAGCAGGCATTGGGTGGGATCTAATGAGTGTAGAAAAAGAGTAGACAGCCTAGGACCATGGTTTCAGGATCAAATAAAGTAGGAGCCAGTGAAGGAGAGTAAGAAAGAGAAGTCAGTGAAGCAGAAGGAAAACCAGATCAAATGTGAAATTACAAAAGAAAAGGGGAAACGATTTTAAAACAAAGGTGAAGTGGTTAACTATATAAGATAAAGAATGATGGTGGAACATTACGTTAGGAATATGGAAGTCACTGGTAACCTTGACAAAAGCAAGATCAGCGAAGTGGACAGATGAAGTCTAGAGTGGGATAAGAAGAGATAGGAATGTTGGGAAGAAGAAACAGTGAGTGTCCACAGCTCTTGGACAGTATTGCAGTGAGGAGAGCAGAGAAATTGGATTACAGAGAGATAAGTAGTGCGAAGGTAGAATATTACAGTATATTTGTATACTAAGAGAAATGATCCAATAAAGAAGGAGAAACTAATATTGCAAGACAAAGAGGATATAACTGAAAGAGCAAAACAGGTAGATGAAAGAGAATGGGATTCTGTGCAATTATGGAGGGACTGCCGTTTTGACAGTAACAGAGATACTTTCTCGGTTGTGAGAGAGGACAGAAGGTATGCAAACAGGAGGTGTGGGGATTCTGCAGTCAAAATGTGAAGCAGGCTCCTCTCCACGGCTTCTGTGTTCTCAGTGAGGTATCAGTAAGGGGATGGGTGGGGGGAGGTGGGATATAAAGTTTATCAAGAGAGAAGGTATGCAAATAAGGTCTCAGAGAGTGAAAAATTCAGCTTGCTATAGAGAAACAGTTGAAACTCCAGGCAGTACTGAGATCTAACTTGAGTTTTAAGAGTGCTACTTTCTTTTTTAGGCCAGGCAGCGTGGCTTGCAGGATCTTAGTTCCCCGACCACAGATGGAACCTGGGCCCCAGCAGTGAGAGTGCGGAGTCCTAACTACAGGACCGCTAGGGACTTCCCAAGATCGTTACTTTAAAATGAAATTCACTTTAATTTAAAGTGAAACCAGGGTGCCTGATGGGTTCATTTCCTCCAGGTACAAAGAAGGGGTAATTAATACATAGGGCAGAAATGGGACTCACCCCCATGATTTATTACTCTTAAGACCAATGTTCTTTTCATTAAATTATTTTTCTAACGGTATTTTTTTTCATATTTTCTTCTAGAAAAATCAGAGGTCAGGTTATAATTGAGTAAATTATTTTCTTTGAGTTAAAAAAAATATCTAAAAGAATGGTGAGCAGCAATACCTATGGGTAGAAATTAAAGAGGCTTCCAACATGAAACCATTTGTAACCTGTTTGCTAATCAGCGTACATTTCCCCCTGTAAATATTGCAAAATGTCCATATGCTCACGCTGCAAAAACCCTCTTGGAGCCTTGTAATCAGGCCAGTGGACCATATTGTTATGCACAACCTAACCTCTTTCCTTCTTGGCCCCCAACAAAGGACAGCAGGCTGATAGAACTAGAGCTAATTAGCACCCTGTTCATCTTTCCTTATGCTCAGAGTGCCTAAAGGAAGCTTCTTTTTTTCTGGCTGATGGTAAAACAGAATCAGTCTCTTTGCTTTCTGAGCTGAGTCATTTATCAATCATGATTCTGCAGACACACTGAGAAGTAAAAAGGATATAGATGTACATATACACACACACACATTCCTATGTTTAAAATGTTTTATGGTGTGTGTGTGTGTGTGTGTGTATTTGTACATATGTGTATTTAGCACCACAGTTGGGGAAAAAAGTAGACATAAATGGGTAGAGGTTGAGGGAAGAAAAGTCAGGCAACTGACTACAGCTATTCCCGGAGAGGCAGGGTAGTGTAGAGTTAAAAGCATGGACTGTCAAGTCAAACTTCCGGTGTCAAATCCTGGCTCTGACACCTACTAGACATGTGGCCCTGAGCAAGTAACTTACCTTTTCTGAAGCTCAGCTACCTTATTTGTAAAAGAGGAATAATGATAGTACCTAAATCAAAACGTTATTGGGAGGATTAAATGAGTTACTATTTACAACTCTGGCACTTAGTAGCTGGTGAGCCTAGAGATATCATTTAACCACTTGAGGTTCAATTTCCTTATCAGTAAAATTTATTTGGCTTTGTAAAATTTTTCCTCTCATAATAACCTACATTTTCTGGTATTTTCGCAATATGTTTGGCCAGATTTGTGAGGAAACAAATATTGTATTAGTTGTAGAATTTCTTCAAAATTATCTCTGTTACCTATGCCTATGTTCCCATCAGTGGCCAAAAAAATCTATCATTTTTATTTGATTCAGGGATGTCATAAGTGAAACTAGAAAGCAGATATGTCTTCCTAAAAATGCATCTATGCTAATAGTTAAGTTGGCTTGCATTCTGTGAGGCCTTTAGCCAAAGAAGTATACAACTGAAGAAGCTCAGTCTGCAAAATGGACTGCAGAGCAGATGCCTCACCTACAAAGCTGAGAGAAGTTATAGAACTGTCACTACCAAGAGAGCACTTAGTCTCCTTGCCTTGTGTCTTCTGGCTCTTGCCTCATTAAGAAGCTCTGCTATAGCTCCATAAGGGCAGACCTATGTTTTACTCACTCTGCATTCTTGTGGTGAGAACAGAGATGGGCACAAAGTAAGTCTCCAAAATGTGTGAAAAGTGAGTGAGGAAGGGAATGAAAAGGCTCATTTGATCAATTTGTCCCATTTTTCATCTGCTTTGATGTCAGTTCCCATAATCTAAATCATTTGGGGTAAGGCTATAGTAAATATCCATTCTAATATGATGGAAACAGAGTAATAAATATGTTTGTGTAATCCATTCCTGGGCAGTGTTTAGAAGGTTCACAAGAAATTCCTGATTATTTACAATGCCTAGATTACCATCTTTGCCTATAGCATAAAATGTTGCTTCTAATAATTTTGGTGCCCCCCCCTCACTTACATACACACACACATACACACACACACACATGCACACACAATCTCTTTTTGCAATAAAGACTCCATTTCAGCAATGATTAAAAAGACACATACTCAAAATGCTAAGGGAGAAAGCAAAACAACATAATTCTGGTTCATACTTAAGGCCCTGGGATTTGTGTTCCATATGGCTACTGAGCTTGCAACATAACAAACACAGATTTCAAAAGATCTTTTTATCCCTCTGTTTTGTGATTTGTGCAGTCGAGCATGTTAGAAAGAAGAAGTGACCAGAACAAAGAGCTGACCAGCAAATACATAGCAATTTGTAATCACTGAAGAGAATACTTTCTCAGGTTCCAAGATTTTTTTTTTTCTTTATTAAACCCTGTATTGCAGGGCAGAGCAAACACAATTGTATAGCACCTAATTATAACCAAGTGAAACCACTGTCAAATAAGACCCTGAATCTTGGGTAGACAAAGAGGGTCAATGTATTTTTAAAAAAGGAAAGAAAATGTGGGTGATTCCACAAGAGTCATTCGGATATAAAATGTTCGGCAATTATTTTTTCAATTACACTTTTGCACCTTAACCATAATCTCATAAAGTCTTTAATGCTGCAAATTGCTTGGGGGATTCAGAGAACTTAATTTCTGGAAGATAGTGTGATCTACCAAAAATCATTTGTTAGAATGATTTTTATTATAGTGGAGCAAATAAAGAAAGAGTAAAGGAGAAAAGATATTTCATGCAATAGAAAGGATACTAGACTAAGGATCACAAGACCTGAAGTCTAATCTCAAGTCAACCCCCAGAGTTGCTTTAGGATCTAAGACAAATCAATTCTCTTTCTCTGTTTCTGTTCCCCATGAATAGAATGAGGTGATGAAAGGGAGTGTGCATTCATCCAGTTCCCTTCCAGCTCTAACATTACTTTCTTTAAGTCCTTCAAATTTACAGAGCATGTTTTAGTTTACAAAAGGCTCCATATACTTTATATCATTGATCCTTACAACAACTTTGTAAGATAAGAGCTATTATCTCCATTTACAGATGACGAAATCAACACTTGGAGAGATGAACAAATTTCCCCAAAACCATCCTGCCACTATGTTGCAAATTCAGATATTTTCACATCAAATGCAGTGCTTTTTCAGCTATAGTACCCTGACTCCCTGATACTATCTGCCCTAATGTACATAGTATCTCTCAAAAGTTACATTATTGTATGACCCACACATGGTAATGCAGTACAGTAGTAAAGGATTACATTTGACTGGAAATGACCTTTTCTATTAAAAAATAAAGTAGTTTGACTATGAGCTACAACATTTTCATAGTATTCTTTCAAAGTCCTCTAGCCAAAGACCAATAGGAACACACCATAGTTAAAGAAGTAGGATTTATTACTCATTGCAGTGGGAGATAACACACACCATAGGGAACCATGGGGCGATTCAGTAAGAAGATAACAGAAGAGGCTTGTTATAGGATTTGGGTGTATATAAGATGATTCGGGGAACGTTTCAAGGAAGCAGAGCTTTGTTCTGAATCAGATGCTCTCGGGAAATGGGGGTAATAGCATAACTGGGTATCTTAATAAATCTTATCTATTGGGAGGCCAGTCTAAAGCAAAGGTAAATAGGTAAAGAAACATCAGTCACTCATATTAGCCAGGATAGAGGAATACGTGATCATTTTTTGTGACTTGCACAATGTTCATTTTTTGTCTATATTCAGACATGACTATGGAGTGGTCTTATTTTTTTCCTAATCCATCATGGTCACAGAGGGACCTTGTATGATGCTGATGTTCTGTGAAAGTGTTTAGGTTCGACACGAGAATACCAAGCTATGAGTGCCAGGCCAGCTTGTAGCAACACCCAGGCCGAGCTCCTGGATGTCAGAGGCTGCTCTTCTCTTTTTCAAACCCACTTAAACACTTTATTGCTTTGCCCTGCAGGTGATGGATGAGGGAGAATTTTCAAAAGAGAAAGAGGTCTATTCTTCCTCAGAAAACACTTTTTCAAGCATTACTTTTATGGCAAATAGTGCCTTATACAAAGTAAACATAAAGAGGAGACTAGGAGAAAATAATTGCAGTGTGTATAATAGAAAATATAAAGTTATCATATAAATCAAAAAGAAAAAGCAAATAATCCAATTGAAAGGGACAGTGAACAAAGGGGTATGGGATTAAGAGATACAAACTACTATGTACAAAATAGATAAGCAACAAGGATATATTATACAGCACAGGGAAATATAACCATCATTTTGTAATAAGTTAAAATGGAGTATAATCTATAAAAATATTGAAAGAAAGAAAGAAAAAAAGAAAGAAAAAGACAGTGGATAGAAATAAGCACTTCACAGATCAATAACTACAAATGCATAAGAACAGATATTCAACTTCACGATTCATGAAGTAAATATAAATTAAAACAAAGGGGCAATTTTCTTCCATCAGATTGACAAAAACAATGGTGTGAGAATAGAAAATGCTCCAACACTGCTGGTTAGGTGTATACAAAGTACAATTACTTTGTAGGATATTTTGGCAATTCCTATCAAACTTTAATATGCACATTACATTTTTAGGAATCTTTACTATAGAAATGATAACACACGTGTACAAAGACATATGGTTCAAAAATGTTCACTGTTAGATTTGTAATACTCAGAATTTCATAAAAATCTTTATGTACATTAAAGAAATAGCTAAGTTTTAAAAATCGTGCATCCATACTATAAAGTTCTATGCAGAAAATTAAAATAATTAGATGGGTCTATATGGCATATAGCAAAATAAATCAAAGATACAGAACAAAACAACTAATTTATAAAATAATATTTAATATCTCATTTTGGTCAAAATATTTATGTAGACATAATGTTTACATATATGTGTATGGCTACATATATATATGATATATGCATGTATATACTTTAAATAAATATAAAACTATCTGTAAGTGAACATACCAACTGCAAACTGTTTCCCCTAAAGAGCATGAATGCAGTTGTGTTTTGGGAGAATACAGGGTGGGCAGAATGGTGGGAATGCTAATTTTTCTGTATACGTGTCTATTTTGCTTGAAATCTTTATAAGAAAATATTATTTTTAAAATACAAAGTTAAATAATAAAATAATATCTTAGGAAACATCTAGCTGAGATGGAGTAACAGGGAATGAAGTTATCCTCCTGGCAGAAACAACTAAAAACACTGGACAATATATACGAAACAATGCTTTTCACATGTTGGAGATTAGGTCCAGCAAGACAGGAAACAAAATGAAGCCTTAAGGTTGTCCTGTCTTACTGCCTGGTGGGAGATTTCAGGCTGCATCACAGAGAGGGAGGACATAAGTGGAACTCAGTGGCCTCCCTAAGCTAAGAGAGAGCTGAGAGTCTATAGACGGAAAGCAGTGAGAATGCTCAAGGCAGAATACAAGAGAAAAAGATGCACAAAGAGATGACTATAGAGATCTGGAGAGGGTCCCCTCAACCCCTTAGATGAGCACTGATCAGTGCATGAATATGAGAAAACCACCTGAGGCTGGAGAAAGAATCACCTGTAAAGAGAAGAAGGAACAGTTCTTGGAGCTCACACAGGACAGGAAACATTTCCTATTCCCACAAGTCAGAGTGAAAAACTTTATATTTCAGATGACATCCGGTAGTGTCCTCAGAGGGCATTGCCTCTGTAGTGGACAAAAATTAGTCCTAGATTAATAGCTAGTCTGGTCCTGTCTAATGAAGCTCAAAAATAAGCCTCAAAAGAATCAAATTGCTTCCAAGTAAATTAAAAGCACCTCAGATATAAGTTTGAGAATAATTTTAGGGGACAAAATACAGCACCAAAAAGGTAAAACCCACATTGTCTGGCATCAAATAAAAAATTATCAGAAATGCAAGAAATCAGGAAAATAGGACCAGTAATGAGCAGAAAAGTCATTCAACAGAAACAGACCAGAAAATGGCATGTGATCAAATGATTACACAAGAACATTAGAATATCTATTATAACCATATTCCATATGTTCAAGTAACAAGAGGAAAGATTGAACATGTTAAGTAGACATATGAAGGATATAAAATAAATCAAGCTTCTAGTAATGTAAATTAGAGGTCTGAGATTAAAAATACACTGGATGGGCTATATAGTATATTAGACACTGCAGAAGAAAAGAACAGTGCTACAGGTTGAGCTGTGTTCCCCCAAAATCCATATGTTGAAGTCTTAATCACCATTACTTCAGAATATGACCTTATTTGGAAACAGGGTCACTGCAGATGTAATTAGGTAAGATGAAGTTATTAGGGTGGATCCTAATGTAATATGACTGGTATCATTATAAAAAGGGGAAATTTTGACATAGAGGTACATACACAGGGAGAACAACAGGTGAAGATGAGGGCAGAGATTGGAATGATGCTTTCACAAGCCAAGGAATGACAAAGATTGCCAGAAAATCACCAGAATCTAGTCGAGAGACATGGGATAGGTTCTCTCTCACAGTTCTCAGAAGGATCCAATGCTGCTAAAATTCTGTTGTTTAAGCCATCCAATTTGTGGTACTTTGTTATGGCTGCCTTAACAAACTCAAACTACCAGTAACCTTGAAGACACTGGAATAATAACTATCCAAATCAAATGCAAAGAGAAAACATTAATCAAAAGAAAGCTAGAATACCTACATTAATATCAGATATAGTAGGTTTCAGAGGCAAGAATATCACCAGGCAAAATGAGGAAAATTATAAACTGAAAAAGGGACATTCCACTAAGGGAACATAAAAGTTTAAATATTTAGGCAAGCAAAAAATCAGAGCTTCAAAATCCACAATGTTAAGAAATGACAAAACTGCAAGGAGAAATAGACAAACCCATAATTATAGTCAGATATTCCAAGACCCTTCTTTCAATAATTGATGAAAGAAACAGACAGGAAATCAACAAAATATACAGACTTGAACAAAAATATCAAACCACTAGATCTATTTGAATTTTATGAAACTTTCACCCCCAAAACAGCAGAACACAGTCTTTCCAAGTGCACACACAACACTTACCAAGATAGGACCATATACAGGATCATAAAATGAGTCTGAACAAAAATAAAATTATTCAAGTCATACAAAATATGTTCTCTGTACACCACGGAATTAAATTAGGAGTCAATACCAGAAAAATGTCTAGGAAATTCCCAAATAATTCAATACTAAATAACACACTTCTAAAGAGTATATGGGTCAAGAAAGTAATGAAAGGAAATTAGAAAGTATTTTGAACTGAATGAGAATGAAAATACAATCTTATCAAAATTTGGCAGATAGCTGCTTTAGCAATTTTTAGAGGTCAATTTATAGCCCTAAAATTCCTATATTAGAAAAGAATTGTCTTAATGCAATGGCCTCAGCTCTACATTTAGAAACTAAGACAAAAGAGCAAATTAAATTCAAGCTAAAAAGAATAAAAGAAATAATAAAATAGAAAACAAAAAAAATTTGAAAAATCAATTAAATGAAAGTTCTTTGAAAAGATCAATACAGGCATACCTCGGAGATATTGCAGGTTCAGTTCCAGAATACTGCAATAAAGTGAATATCTCAAAAAAGTGAGTCACACTAATTTTTTGCTTTCCCAGTGCATATAAAAGTCATATTTACACTATACTGTAGTCTATGAAGTGTGCAATAGCATTATGCCTTTTAAAAAAGTACATACCTTGATTAAAAAGTACTTTATTGCTAAAAAATACTAATCATCATCTGAGTGTTCTGTGAGTCATAATAGTGACATCAAAGATCACTGATCACAGATCATCATAAAAAATAGTGAAAAAGTTTGAAATGTTACAGTAATTACCAAAATGTGACACAGAGACACAAAGTGAGCAAATGCTGTTGGAAAAATGGCACCAATGGATGTGCTCAATGCAGGGTTGCTACAAACCTTCAATTTGTAAAAAGTGCAATCTCTGCAAAGAAAATAAAATGAGGTATGCCTGTTTAATTGATGAACCTCTAGCCAGACCAATCTACAGAAAAATAGATATTTGGAGTGATGGAGATTGCATCACTAAAGGTTCTATGGATACCAAACAAATAATAATTGAATGTTATGGACAATATTTTGCCAATAAACTCAGAAACTTAAATGAAATGATAAATACCTGCAAAACAGAAGCTATCAAAGCTCACGCAAAAATAAATAACATGAATAGCACTATATCTATAAAAAGAAATGGGAGTGTTAGATAAAACCTTCATACAAAGAAAATTCCTGACCAAAAGTCTTCTCATGGGAATTCTAACAAGTATCAAAAAAATAAATAATACAAAATTTACACAAACTCATCCAGAAAATTTACAGGGAAAAAATGTTTCCTCATCATGTAAGTCCAACATTGCCTTGATACAAAAACCAGACAAGAGCATTACAAGAAAAGAAAACTGCAGACCAATGTCCCTCACAAACATAAATTCAAAAAGTCTTAACCAATTTTCAAATAAATTATACAATATACAAAATACATAATATACCATGACCAGGTGAATTTTATGTAGTGTTGGATTAATGTTAGAAAAATAATCAATGTTATTCACCAATTAATATACTATAAAAGAACAAAACATATGATCATTTCCATAGATGCAGAAAAAGCACTTGAAAAAACCCAACATCCACTCCTGATATTAGAACTAGAAAAGGACTTCCCCCATCTGATAAAAGACATCTATAAAAAAACTGAAACTAACATGAAAATGAGGAAGAGCTTTCCCTCTAAAATAGGGAAAAGATAAAGATATTAATGCTGGCCACTTCTTTTCTACATTGTATTAGAGGTTCTAGTCAATGTAATAAGGGAAGAAAAATAAATAAAAGCCATCCATAATGAAAAGGAAGGAGCAACACTGTTTATTAACAGGCAGCAGTATCACCTAAGTAGAAAACATTTTAAAATCTACAAAAAAACTTCTAGAATGAGTAAGTGAGCTTGGCAATGTTGTGGAATATAAGATCAATATACAATAATCAATGGTAGGGCTTCCCTGGTGGTGCAGTGGTTAAGAATCCGCCTGCCAATGCAGGGGACATGGGTTCGAGCCCTGGTCCGGGAAGATCCCACATGCCGTGGAGCAACTAAGCCCGTGCGCCACAACCACTGAGCCTGCGCTCTAGAGCCCGCGAGCCACAACTACTGAAGCCTGCGTACCTACAGCCCGTGCTCTGCAACAAGAGAAGCCACCACAATGAGAAGCCCGTGTACCGCAATGAAGAGTAGCCCCCGCTCACCACAACTAGAGAAAGCCCACACACAGCAATGAAGACCCAACACAGCCAAAAAAATAAATTAAATAAAATTAATTAATTAAAAAAAAAATCAATGGTATTTCTATGTGCTAATAGTGGAAATTAGAAACCAATAACACTAACATAAAAATATGAAATACATAGGAATAAACTTAAAAGATATACAAGAACTGTGTAGAAACAAAATACTGTGGAGATAAATTAAAGAAAACTTAAATAAATTGAGATGCATATCATATGCATGGGTTGGAAGACTCAATATCGTTATGATTTCATTCCTCCCCAAAATTATCTACAGAGTCAGTGCAATCTCAATCAAAATCTCAGCAGTCTTTTTCAAAACAAATGAGCAAGCTAATTCTAAAAGTTATATGAAAATTCAAAAGACCTAGAATATTCATTAAAACTTTTAAAAAGACCAAAATTGGACAACTAACACGATCTGATTTACAGAGTTATTATAAAGCTATGGTAACCAAGATGGTTTGGTATTGACATTAAGATATACACATAAATCAATGCGACAGAATACAGAGTCCAGAAATTGACCCACACAAAATGGTCAGTTGATTTTGACAAAGTCCCAAAGATAATTCAGTGGAGAAAGGATAGTCTTTTCAACAAATAACACTAGAAAAACTAGATATCCATATGCAAAACAATAATAATAGTATATAATAGACAACTTTATACCTCGTACCATATACAAACATTTACTCAAAGTGGATCATAGATCTAGATGTAAAACATCCAACATAAAATTTCTGGAAGAAAGTGTAGGGGAACATCTTTGTGAATCTATTTTTGGCAAAGATTTCTTAAATATAACACAAAAGGCCTGAAACATAAAAGAAAAAATCAATAACTTGCACTTCATGGCAAAAAAATTTTCTTCCAAAGTCACTGTTAAGAGAACAAAAAGGCAAGTAGCAGACTTGAGAAACTATTTGCAAAGATCCCAGAGAGCTCGCTCACTCCTTTGCCATGTGAAGACACAGCAAAAAGGCACCAGCTATGAACCAGGAAGTGGGCCCTCACCAGCCACAACACCAGATCTGCTGGTGTCATGATCTTGAACTTCTCAGTCTTCAAATCTGTCAGAAAAAAATTTCTGTTGTTTATAAGCTACTCAGTCTATGGTATTTTGTGTTTTTTTTCTATCATCTTTTTTATTTTAAAGTTATTGATTTTTCAGAAAAAATGTCAGCACTTGGGCTAATACCATCATTTAATGACTGCTTTTATAACTTTGCTATATAGCATATTTTCAAAATGTTTTTAAATTTTGTTATAGCAGCCTCAACAGACCACAACACTGTAAATGTATTTTGTAGACATTATTAAACACCATAATCAGTTGGCTTCAAGTAAGGGAGATTATTTTAGATTATCTGGGTGGGAATGATTCAGCCAATTGCAAGGCCTTAAGAGCAGAACTGATGCTTTCTTAAAGAAGGAAATTTGCCTAAATAGTACCATCAACTCAACCCTGAGAGCTGCAGACTGACCTCCCTGATGGCTTGCCTTATGGATTTCAGATGTGCCTAGCAAGCCCCCAAAATCAAGCAAGCCAATTTCTTCTAATAAATTTCTTAGACTGATAGATGATAGATACATAGATAGATGATAGATACATAAATACATAGATACATAGACATATAGATGAATATAGATATATCCTATCCTACTAGTTCTGATTTTCTGGTTGAAACCTGACTTGTGCACTCAAAAATAGGGTAGAGAAATAAAGAAATAGAAACTTAAAAGGAACTAAATAAAAATTCTGCAGATGAAAAGAACAATAACTAAAAATTTTAAAAATTACCAGAGGGGCTTAAATCAGATTTGAATTATTTACACTGGTTCCATATAAAAAGAAAATGTGAATAGAGCTATAAAAACAGAAAGAGATTGAATTAGTAATCAAAAACCTTTCCACAAAGAAAAGCTCAAATACAGATGACTTCACTGATGAATTCTACCAAACTTTTAAGAAGAATTAACATCATTCTTCACAAGCTTTTCCCAAAAATATGAGAACGAATTACATCCCAACTCATTCAGTAAGGCCAGTATTATCCTAAATCCAAAATCAGACAAAGCCATCACAAGAAAATAAAACCACAGACCACTAACTCTCATGGATATACAAGCAAAAGTCCTTAACAAAATATTTTCAAACTAATACAGAAACATTTGAAAATGATTATACAACATGACCAAGTCAGATTTAACCAAGGAATGCAAGGTTGGTTTTCACATGTGAAAATTAATCAATGTAATATGCTATATTAACAGAATAAAGTCCCCAAACCACATCTCAACAGACACAGAAAAGGCATTTTGCAATCCAGTACCCCTTCATGATAAAAATACTCAAAAACTAAGACATTTTTCCAAAGAGGAAATGCAGATGACCAACAGGCACATGAAAAGATGCTCAACACTGCTAACTGTCAGAGAAATGCAAATCAAAACTGCAATGAGATATCACCTCACACCTGTCAGAATGGTTATCATCCAAAAGAACACAAACAACAAATGTTGGTGATCATTCGGAGAAGACGGAACACTCATACACTGTTGGTGGGATTGTAAATTGGTGCAGCCACTGTGGAAACAGTATGAAGGCTCCACAAAAAACTAAAAATAGAACTACCATAGGACCCAGCAATTCCACACCTGGGTATATGTACAAAAAAACCCAAAAGCACTAATTTGAAAAGATACATGCACCCCAATATTCATAGCGGCATTATTTACAATTGCCAAGACATGGAAACAACCTAAGTGTTCATCAACAGATGAATGGATAAAGAAGATGAGTTTTATATATATATATATATATATATATATATATATATATAAATATATATATATATACACACACACATATATATGTGTATATATATATAAATATATACTTACATATATATACATATGTATACACACACAATGGAATACTACTCAGCCATAAAAAAGAATAAAGTTTTGCCATTTGCAGCAACATAGATGGACCTGGAAGGCATTATGCTAAGTGAAATAAGTCAAACAGAGAAAGACAAATACTGTATGATATCACTTATATGTGGACTCTAAAAAATACAACAAACTAATTAATATAACAAAAAAGAAGCAGACTCACAGATATAGAGAACAAACTAGTGGTTACCAGTGGGGAGAAGGAAGTGGAGAGGGGCAATATAGCAATAGGGGGTTAAGAGGTATAAACTATTATGTATAAAATAAGCTACAAGGATACACTGCACAACATGGGGAATATAGCCAATATTTTATAATAACTATAAATGGAGTATAACCTTTAAAAATTGTGAATCACTATATTTTACACCTGTAACTTATATAATATTGTACATCAACTATACTTCTATTTAAAAAAATGAGTCTTTTGCATCCAGTATCTCATGGCTAGAAGGATGTGTGAATATTTCCCTTAAGAAAGAATGGGGAGTGGGAAAGTGATGCAATAATTAAATATGTCCCATATATACAGTTATTATATATAATTATTGTTATGTTTTAATTTACTCTTTGATAAGCTAAGATTCCACTCACTCCCCATCGGTTTACTTCTGAGTTACCAGTATACTGGATATTTGAATAGTTCTGATCTGTTTATTTAATATTAATCACTTCATTTAATGCAATATACTATATATATTCCTGCTGAATTTATGTTCAATTTTAACAATAATTTGTTCACTTCTTTATCAAGTAATCAATATCCTGAGAAAAATAGAATTAAGATATTTAAGGCAACTACTGGGACTAAGTATTCTAAGTATTTTAAGTGGATGATTTCATTCTCTCCAAAAAGAGTTTGTTCCAGAAATCACACCGACAAATAAACACAATTTTTTTTCATTTCTTCAATGTTGTACATTGCTGGCATTTATTTGATTCTCTTACAAAGAAATCATTGAGGGAAATTACCATTCACTATTAAGTTATGTATATTTTTAACAGATAAATGTACCTATAGACTAAATGGAAAGAAACAAACACCAAAAATACTCTAAAACAGTAAAATCTCCCCTCAGTAAAATGCATTCTTAGCATTAAAAAAACAAAAAATAAAAAAGAGCCAAAAAAAAAACCCTAAACAGAATGGATTTTTAAAATCCATGTAAATAAATTGTATCCTCACTAATATCTTCATTTATACCATAAGGCTATGACAAAGTAATTTCAAAATCTATAATACTATATTGTAAAGCAACTATACTCCAATAAAATTTTTTTTTAAATCTACATTACATTAAAGAAATCAAACAATTCAGCCTGTCTTTTTTATCATCACTGTAAATATACTTACAAATAGATTTAAAGATACTTCCCAGATGTTTTTCACGTGATGCTTTTTTCAGACACAGAAAGCAAATGAGCATTTTCACAGAAAACTTGTTTTTTAATAAGTTGGTGGCTGATTGTGCAGGTGTCTGAATGAATTTCAAGAGGCTCCCAGCATTCCTCGGGGCTTGTCCTTGGGATATATTGTAGGATACAAGCACAGGACTGGGGCCTCTGACTCCCATTTCAATACCAAAAATTGAAAGAGCCTCTCTGATTTTCCTACGGCCAGACACACAAGGACTTAGGCTATAAAAAAAATCCCAAATGATCCAACTGTGATTGCTACTTTTGTCAGAACCAGCACTAAGTAATGCTCAGAATGTTTTGTCCTCCAAATTTTAATAGGCAATGTTTCTCCTAGACAAAGCCCCAGAATACTTTTTATATAAAGCTTGAGTAGAGATTTATAAATTACCCACACAAAGCTGTTTCAATATTTTGGAAGATAATGATGTATTATAACAATTATATTGAATTCACAGTAATTTTTGAGTGATGGGGGGGTCTTCTCTCATTCATTCCAGTCACCACATTTTACAGATTTTACATCCCAGAAAAGAAATGACTTCAGGCAATTCATATGGCCAAATAGTGAGAGAACTAATAGCAGAAACCAGGTCTCCTGCCCACATTCCCACTAACCCCATATCCCTTGATCTTTCCACTATATCACTCCATCTACTGTTGAGTTCAAAGTAGAAAAAAATGGCTGAAATGTGCCCAAAATAGTTTCTTAATTTTTGAACTAATTATTCAATTTAAGCCTCGGAAGAGTATAAGAAGGGGCATTTTATTTTATAGCTAATAAACTAAAATATTTTTTCTTCTTAAGTAGAAAGGCAGAAAACAAGTTGACAAGTCTTGTGCACAGTATCATTTTCAAGCATATCCCTGACTGAAAAAAAAAAAATTGAAAGGAACATAACACTGACCGTTACATGAAGCATATGACAAGTTGGTAAATGCTTTTGATCCTACCAGCAGGAAGGAAAAATGGAGTAGATGACCTCCATAAAACTGTAGAATAATACCCACACCCCTCCACCCCGGGAACCTGCTTTCTACATGCAAACAGAAAAGGAAATCAAAATAAAGCAAGCAGTTCATCCACGTATAACTAAGCTGAAAATATATGGTATATGGTGCTGTAGATGAGTGTCAAGTGTGAAGTCAATCACCACAACAAGAGAGCCAGCTAACTAAATCAGGGAGAAAAATGGGATGAGGGAAAGGTCTTGAATAGCACTTTGGGCTACCAATTATAATAGACTAAGTGAGGATATATACAGGTTCACAGAGACAAATATAATCTTCTCCACAGTGGAAAGCAGTGCCTTACCATAGTCCATTCAAATAAGACCTGGGGATTTTAGTTGACAGTTAATATGAATTGATTAGCAATTAAAAAAAAACTAATGTGATCTTAGGCACATACATTGAAATATGATATCCATAATAGGAGAAAGTCTAGTTCCACTCCGTTCAGCACAGTCTTGGATAAATTCCTTAACTTCCATGTGCCTCGGTATCCTCATTGGCCAAATGAGGGAAAAAATGCTTAACTCCTAGTATTGTTGTAAGGATTAAATGAATTAATACATGTAAAATGCTTGGCATAGTACTTGATGCTCAATAAAGGATACCTTCTATTATTATGAGCATCATTATATATTATTATTATTATTCAGTACATTCTAAAGTATTGAATTCAATGACACATTTTTTTTTAAAAAAAGGGCACAGATAAACTAGGAATTGTTCAGTAGAAAGTAGTCAAGAAGGTGGAGGGAAAAAAATCTTACAACCACATCAAATAAGGATCATACGGGAACCAGCACGTTTAACGTGGAGAAAAAATGACTTGGAGTATTGTAGAAACTGTCACCACATAGCAGAAAGCCTGTCATGTGGAAGAGGAAGCAAATTTGTTCTCTGAGTCTCAAGACAGTGCGTAGAAACTACAGGGAGACAAGATCTGGTTTAATACCAGAAAGACTGTTCTAATCAACACAACTGTCCACAGATGGAGTGGAGCACCTCAAGAGGCAGAGTTCAAGCATTAGTTGTATGCTTGTTTGGCTAGGATTTTCAAGACAGAGTTTACTTATCAGACGGTTGGGTAGGCCTAAATGACAGCTAAAATTCAGTTCTTTCCAGACAGGAGGTCCTGTTATTCCACGTCAGTTCTCCAGGTATACTTTGGTGGACAAGCCAGTCCAGTGATATGCAGCCCAAAAATTCTCTGAGCGAAGAGATGTGATAATCCACATGGGGAAAAAAATCATAAATATATGAAAAGCTGCTCAAGCTCTCCAAAATCACAAAAATGCATATTTACAACTGTTATTTAATTGTTAGTGTTATTAAAGTTTAATGATATTAAGGGCTAGCAATGGATATAGAGAAGTAGGAACCCTCATGCACTGCTGGTGGGAATATAAATTGGTATTCCTCAGTATCTGTCTTAGAACACTCACAAAAAGCAAATATAGACAGGGCTGTGCATAGCAGCCTTGTTTGTCATAATGAAAAACTATAAGATATCCAGATATCCATCAAAATGTTATGGATTAATAAAATATGGTACACTGATACCATGGACAAGTTTAAAAGAAGGAAGTAGATCTATATGCACTAACTTGGAAAATCTACAAGACTCATAGTTAAATGATAAAAGTAAGCTGCACAACAATGCATACAATATGAGACAATTTAAGTTAAAAATACCCAAAAACACAAAAAGCAAATAAAATATTTCTATAGAAACATCCATATTTGTGTAAATGCATAGAAAATTTCCTAAAGGATATACATTAAACTGATGGGAAAGGAAAAGGCATTAACTCAGTGGTCAAAGGTACTTTAGTTTAATATGTAATGCTTGGAATTTTTACAATGAGAATTTTTCATAGTTTGCTTGTTTAATTAAAAATAAATATTTAAGTTGGAAAATAAGAGAAAACTAGGGCTGGTAAAGACATTAGAACTCATTGATCTAGCTAATTCATTTTACAGATGAAGAAAATTGAGGCTTAGAGTTGCTAATCAATTTGTTCAAAGCCTTACAGGTATTTAATGGTAGAGTCAGAACTACAGAACATTCCTGTAATAAAAACACATAGGCTGAGTCAAGAAGTCTGGAGCTGGGTCCTAACTCTACATATTAGGTATATGACCATGGGAGGCACACTTAATATGATTCTTAGTTTCCTCTGCTGTACACTGAGGGCTGTTTATTCAGGATTCATTCAGTTACAAGGAACAGAAGCCCAAATTAAAACTAATGGAGACACAAGGGAAATACGTCATCTTAAAAAGAGAAGAGTGGAGCAGACCTCAGGCATCACTGCATTCAGGCACGCAAATAATGTCCTCAAGACCATTTGTATCCTTCTCCAGTCATTGCTATTCATGTGTTCATTTGTTCCCTCCCACTGCAGAGCCATGTGGTTCAGGTGGGATTGTCAATCGCAGTACCTTGCATCCCTCTGTGTATTAGGGAGGGGATATTTCCCCAAAGAAAAAGAGTTGCTATAATGAAAAAAATGGGGAAGAAATTTGAATGGGTATAAACAAAAAAGATCAATTGCTTAATCACCTTATGGTATTGATGAAAGGAGCAAAAAAGAAAATTTAAGAGATGGTATTGCACACACTGCATAGTGCTATGCAAACAAGGAAAATCATTAAACCATGTGTCTAAACTCCTAGCAGCCTATAATTTCCACCCTTCTATGTCGTATCTTTGTTTTAGAACTCTGGTAAAGTATCATTACTGATATGCTCACTATGGTCCTCTTTCTCCCCAATGTTTCTGTCATATGTTCCTACTTGGTCAACATTCCATAATAGCCATTGTATTTCTATTAAAGTAGTTAGAAAACGTTCACTATAAAAATGTTCTTACTTCCAACTTTGGAAGTAGAGGAGCAAAGACTGCAAATTTTGTAGATATTAGCAACAACATTGAGAGAAGTTACCAGACTGGAGCTTTAGTTCTAAAATAACGACACTGAGGAAAATATTCTTAAAGCTGTACCTTCTCCTGTCTTTGCTGCTCCTGTGATTAGAGAGGCCATATTGTTTATAGTCCCACTCTAGTATCACTATAGCTTCCACTATCTGGAGGGAATGTCATGAACAATTATCAGCATACACAATAAACATAAATGTCTTCAAACTTCTCCAAGAAGAAAGCCCATAAAAACCTAGGAGTCTTTCTTTTCTTCTTTCCATGTGTGCCCTGAACACTAGCAAAGTTTTCAGGCATTCATGTATATTTTCCAAGTCATTCCCATCTTACCTGATGTTCCTCAGCTCCCTACATTTTGAGGGAACACAAGGAAGGAGATAGAGCCCTAAACTAAAGTCTCTTTATAACCTTGACAACTCTTAAACGTTTCAAACACTGTCACTTTCTCCAGGCACATTTTAGCATTTTAAACTGTTAGTGCCAGTCACTATTAGGATAGCATGTTGAAAATATGACAAGAAATTGACGATAACTCAAAAGAAAGCAACCAGAATGATAGAAAGTTCGAAGCTAACATGTTAACTTTAATTTCTTAGCCTCAGCCTCACTTCCCATTTTCTGATACTTCTTCCCCTCCCAATTTAAAAATAATTTTCTAGTGCTTACCTGGTCAGTCAACAATGGCTATAACAGGAATGAGAAAAAATTGCAGTCCTGCACCCTACAAAGCACTTATGCCCCAACAGCTCACTGATTTTCATAGTAAGATTCAATGACTTAGTGAGGCAGGGAATACTGTTCCTATTTTGAGATGAGGAAGTTGAGGCTCATACAGATGAAGTGACTTGTGCAAAGTCACAGGGGTAGTAAATGCAAGAGCCATACCTTGCCTCCCAATCTAATACTATTCCTATGACATCATCATGCCATTCAACAAACATCTGAGCGTCCATTGTGCACAAAACATTGTGAAGAATAAATGGTATAGAATATATGACGAATTGCCATATATTCCTTAGCACCTAAGCAGACAGAGTTTAAATAACAGAATGTTCTGAAAAATTAGCAAAGGAAACCTTGGTTTATCTTATTCACCACAGCATGTCCAGCACCTACAATACGCCTGACATACAGCAGGTGCTCAATAAATATTTACAAAGTATATGAATAAATTAATGAACAAGAAATCATACAAAGGTCAAAGTAACAATAAATATAAACCATTACAGTGTTAAGTATATAAGTGCTTGGGAGACTGTCATTCTTCAAAATCTTCCTTAAAATAGACTATGCAGTATAACACTTAAAAAGATTAGACATGGGGTTCTAGAGAATGCCACTTAAGATCTGTGGGACCTTGGGAAAGTTATTTAATCTCTTGAACAATTCATTCCTTAATTCAGCAGATATTTACTGAGTCTATTATGTGACACACTGTCAGAGATTAATAATAATAGGCTCAAAGAGTTGTTATGCTGATAAAATGAAAGAAGACATAAAGTAACTAGCACACAGTAAGAACTAGATATATGGTAGATTTTATTCTTATTATCATATCTTCCAATATTCACTTTTGGGAAATACCTTAGACAATTAAACGCTGAGGTGACAGAATGAGAATACTGTGTTTTCCCAATTGCAGTGCAAAATAAACAAAAACCCATGATCAAAAAGCCAACATAGATTTGCACTTGGATCCAACAAACCAGCTCTACTGGTATAGGGTGGGGGTTACCTGACCTGGCAGCAGCCACCAGTATTGGAGGAGACGGAATTATTACAACAGAATGTGGTAGGTAAAAGGAATCAATCATTTCTAGGAGGAAAAGTTTAGCAGGAACTGGAGATATTTAGGTTGGAGAAGAGAAGACTGGAGTGTGGAAGTGGGGAGACAGTAGAGACCACAGAACAGATGGCATGTGAGCTGTTTCCAAGGGCATTAAGGGGGACAGGACCTAAAGTTGTTCATGATTACCCCCAAGGAGGGCAGATCTAGGTGGCAGCTTCATGGAGGGAAAGTTGGATTCATAAAATAAGAAGTGACTGACTTTTAAGCAGACATATTAGGGAAAAGGAAGGCCAGAAGGGAGGTCAGAGTGGCCCACCAAGTCAGATGCCCTTTGAATACTACTATACTATTTATACTACCATAAAAAAGTCAGATGCCCTTTGAATACTACTATTGGTATTAGAGTGTAGGTGCCTTAGGCTGAAATCAGCGTTTGGGAGCTGGCCTGGGTCACAGTTAGTTGTAACATGCACACTAATACACACTAATAGGAACATGTGACTGATATAAACCTATTTTATTTTATTTTATTTTGGCCACACCGCACGGCTTGTGGGATTTTTAGTTCTCCGACCAGGGATCGAACCCGTGCCCCCTGCAGTGGAAGGGCAGAGTCTTAACCACTGGACCTCCAGGGAAGTCCCTGACATAAACCAATTTTAGGAACTGAAGTTGGGTGCTGCTTGAAGAAAAATTATAAAAACACAAACCATGGAATTCAAAATCTATTGTCTGTCTTGTCTTAATTTGGAGTCAGTGGCTTGAGGTGGGGAGGAGGTGTGGAAAGTCCCTTGAAAGCAGCTTGAGTAGGAAATAGCTTAATGATGATAATTATGATGCCTCACATACACCGCAGTACACAGTTTTCTGCATATTTACATATATCTTCTCATTCAGCCTACAGCAAAATAGTTACATTGTAAATATTGTTTAACATTAAATGTAATTGCTGCACAAATCTGCTTTTATTATTAACAACGATTCAGCTATTCTCTTTCACTGCTCCATTAATCCTTCACTTCCCCACCAGGAGAGCACACAGGTAAAAGTTTTTTCTACGCATTGTTAAATCTTATCTGAGCATCTCTTTCCTTGGGACTAGGTGCATCAAAAAAGCACCTGTAGAAAATTAACAGCTTTAGAAAACTGTAGGGGAAATAAAATCTGAAGGAGAGATAAGATAAAGTCTCCTAATAATGAGGAGCATGTCATAAACAAGCTAAATCAATAATCCTCATTAATTAATGAGAAAGGGCAAATGCCAGTTTAAAACACAGCAGGAAAAGTTGCTTTTAAAATGGCTTTCAAGTGTATTTTACTTCAAAAGATGTTCATGATATCAAAAGAGCCATGGGCTATATATGACACTCAATGAGAAGCTAAGAACAATTTATTGAAAAGGTATTTTGGTGGAAAGAAAAATCTCAGATTACTCACACTCTAAAGGCATCTTTCCCAAAACTCTTTGATTCTACTGATATATAAAGAATTGACCTTGATAATAGTAACATTACATGTCAAATCCAAATAAGTCCTCAAGATTCCAACTTGGAACCTTATGCTAGAAGTCACCATATCAAATGCATACATTATTCTTGAGTGTATTCTTTATAGGCAAAAATAAGACTGAAAAAAATAAGACTGAATATGAAAACTTCCTGGCATCAATAAAATGTCTTAAGATTATGAGATACTAAGGAAGTGGCCTTGTGCGTAGTACCACACATCATATAAAGATGAAGAATTCATGTGTCCCTCCCTTGAGGAGCGCTAGTGTAATGTGAAACTGGCATATATTGACAACTGGTATACTACGGTGAGTTTCATAATAGAAGTACAGTGAATTTATATCTGTCAAATGCTACGTGAAGGTAAAGTCAAATTATGAACCAGTAATTGCAAAGATAAGTTGATGAAGATGTTGACAAGATATACTGTGCAAAGAAATATGGAATATCACATTAGCAAAGAAAAACCATATGCAGAGGTTAAAGTCAAGCATGAACACTTTTACATTTTAGCATAGACATCCCACTTACTTAAGGGAAATCAAGTGACTAACTTTCTTAAAAATTATATCAACCATACAGTTGTTAGATTTGGAATATTTAAGAAGACAAATGTCACACAGTTGCTGGAATCTCTATTAAACACATTTCAAAAATATAAAATAGAATCCTCTTTGCCTTCAGTCATGGATCATTTGTCTAATGAGGATCATCATTAAAGATGGATGGTTGTCACATTACATGAACTACCAAGAGAACCAAAAGAATACTTGGACAGTCCAAGAACAGAGATTCTGAAACAGAAACCTAAGATATAATTACTGGCAGTTATTCAAAAGAATATCTTGTCATTTAAGCCTTATTTGATTTTTCTGGATGTCACTTTATTACTCTCAGTAACCATTATACCCATTTCACTTGAACCACGAGCAACTGTTGATGCGTAGTGCTTATGAGAATTGGCTTTGGAATCAACAATCCTAGGCTCCAATCCAGACTCAGATATCTATCACCTATGTGACCTTTGGAAAAAAGACTAGTTCTCAGAGCCGCATCTCCTCATATTTGTTTCCTGGATGTTTTATAGTTTGTTTGTTCCTTAATTCCTCTCTTGCTGCCTTAGTTTGTGAATTGAATACTTTCCATAGTGGTACGCTTGGATTCCCTTCTAGTTATCTTCTGTGACTCTACTGTTGGTTTTTGCTTTGTGGTTACCATGTGGCTTAACCATAATTTCTCAAAGAGTAATACAAGGAATGACTATGAACATCAGAATCTAAGCTGAGGGATGAGAATGGGGTGGCAAGGAAACTGGGGGGGGGTGTTACCTTAGGTAAAGTGATGAGTTGCTAGATGTAAAGCCAAAAGCACAACCCATAAAGGAAGAAAATTGATAGGTTGAATTTTATTAAAACTTAAAAGTTCTGCTTATGAAAGACACCTTAAGGGCATAAAAAGATAAACCACAAACTGGAAGAAAATATTTACAAAACGCCTACCTGATAATACATATTTGATAAAGAACTTTTATCCAAAATATATAGTGAACTCTTAAAACTCAAGGATAAGAAAACAAATAAGCTAATTAAATAATGAACTAAATATCACAACGGATACCGCATCAAAAAAATCAGTATATGAAAAGATATTGAACACAATATTTCATTAGGAAAATGCAAATTACAATAATGAAGTCCCACTACACACCTACTAGAATGGATAAAATCTAAACACTTACATTACCAGTTGCTGGAGAAGATATGGAGCAACAGGAACTGTCGTACCTTGCTGATGTGAATGCAAAATGGTACTGTCACTTTGGAAGACAGTTTGGCAGTCGCTTACAAAGCTAAACATAATTTTACCATATGATCCAGTAATTGTGGTCCTAGATATTTATTCAATTGATTTGAAAACCCATGTTCACACAAAAACTTGAATGTGAATGTTCATAGCAGCTGTATTCATACTCACCCAAAACTGAAAACAAACATGATGTTCTTTAATAGGTAAATGGATAGAAAAAAAATACTATGGCATATTGATGCAATGAAATGCTATTCTGTAATAAAAGGAAATGAGCTACCAAGTCGTGAAAAGATAAAGAAGAACCTTGAAAGCATATTGCTAAATGAAAGAAGCCAGTCAGAAAGGGTACATACTGTACGATTCAAATTATATGACATTCTGGGAAAGGCAAAATTATAGGGAAAGTAAAAAAATCTGTGGTTGCCAGAAGTTTGTGGGGGGCAAAAGGGAAGAAGGTTTAATGGCTGAAGCACAGGTTTTTTTTAAGGGTGGTGAATCTATTCTGTATGATACTGTATTTATGGATACATGACACTATGCATTTGTGAAAACCCATGTAACTTTACAGCACAAAGAGTGTACATTAATGTATGCAAATTTTAAAAACTCATTTATGAAATTGAGGGCTCCTAGGATGGAATGATGCAGACAGTGACAAAAAATCATCTAATTGCATTACAAGAGTATGAAACAACTTCACTGAAGGGGATGGGAGAAAAGATACTGACCTAAGTAACTTTGGAAATGAGTGGATACCATATGACTAAAGGCAAAAGAAACTGTACATAAAAGTGCTGTACTTTAGTTGGTGAAGTCATTTCCCATGGGGGTACAGGTCAATAATGTGAAACCACCAAACATGTATACTGGAAATGAACAATTTTAGTAAATGTAATGTGGGGTCCAGGATGGGCTCCTGGAAAAGAAAAAGGACACTAAGTAACAAACAAAAAATATGAATAAAGTATGGACTTTAGTTAGTAATAATGTATCAATATTGGCTCATTAATTGTAAAAACTGTACCATACTGTGGACAAAGAATGTCACCTGCCATTTCAGTAAACAAAGGATGTTGCCTGCCATTCCAGTAAACAACAAATATTGCCAGCCACCAAGCCACCAAGCCATCAGCTACAGCGGCCCCTCCATGGTACTCCCTGAGGGGAATTCAGGATGGAGGAAAACAGGATAGTTAAGGTGCATATCAAAGGAATGATTTCAATAAGCCCAGACTCTTGAGATGTCTGTTTTTGTGATTAGCTGTAATCTCTTGATGTTCAAGTACAGGGTTTTTTTTTTCAGCTCCTATATATCCTGGCTCCTCCCTTACCTCTTTAGAACAGTCCCTCAGAGCTATCTGAGAGGCTGTATCCTGGGCTTAAGTCCTCCATAAGTCCACCAAATAAAACATAATTCTCAACTTTTAGGCCATGCATTTTTTTCACTCGACAATACTAATCTCAAATGTTAATAAAAGGAAATGAAACTGGTTATGTGGAATATAAGAACTTGGTTACGTCGTCAGAGGTTTTCTGTTTATCTAAAATGATCCTAAAATTAAATATTTATATAAAAAAGATACCTGAGGTCTAGCCCAGACAACCTAATCAGAGTTTTCAGAGTGGGAATCTCCGTGTTAATGGTCGCTCCTAGGTGAGTCTTATGCATACTGAAATTTGAGAACCACTATTCAAAATTTATACATAACTCCCAAGGATGATGGCGAACAATTGTAAATGAAAATACTACATTTTTGTGGAGGAATTACTTGCACTAAGAGAAAAAGGAGAGAACTGGCTTGGATGTCATTCCTGCAGGCAAGGGTCTGGGAACTTCACATGCCAAAAAGTCAGTTTAAGCCAAAACTGTGGTATGGGACAAGAAGTCCGGAAGTGTGATGTTCATAGAGCAGAAATTACAGTGCACTGTGTTCAGTGTGTGGTAGAGCAAACATAGTCTAGAACACTCCATTCTTGTGGACCTGTGGCACAAGCCCAGACAGTTGGCTTTCTGTTTTGTAATGCAAATGCTTGACTTAAGCTTTGACTGCTGAGGCATCCCTCCATTTCAAAGAGGCATCTCTTTCAAAGATACCTATCTCAAATAAACACATTGCCCATTGCCACCCACATGGCTAGGTAAAGAGCCAGGCGGCCCTCATCCCCCAACACCCCCATTCCCTCAGCACACCCCCCCCCAACCTCCACAAGCCTCCTTTGTTTTAGAGATCTTGGTTGATTTAGATTAACTGACGATTTGGGTCTCTGGTTTTTTCTCTTCCGCTTTAAGTTCCCACTCTTATGTTTAAAACTCACCAATAAAGAGTGAGCCCAATAAACTGCAGGCCCTCATCCTCAACCCCAATAAAAGCAGCACCCTAGGTTCACACTTTTTCTCTCTCTACTCCTGACCTCGCTGTGTGGCCCCAGGTGTGCCATGTAATTTCCAGGACCTGTAAGTTATAAGCCTTTTTTTTTTTTTTCCAGTTTCCTAATGGTTACTGTTGAAGGCATCTTGCAATGATAGTAAGAACTTCAAGGGCTGGTCCAGCAATGACAGTGGCTAGCCATAGGCTGACACCAGCACACAACAGGGCCACATCTTTAGGGCAGGGCTATCACAGCCTAAACCAGAAGTTCTTAATCTGAAATTGTTACCAAACACAATTTCATGTGCCCCATGCACAGTGAGGCCAAAGAAACCAAAACGTCAGAGTTTGGAGCAGAGAAAGGTTTATTTCAGGGCCAAGCAAGGAGAATGGGTGGCTCACACTCAATAACCCCGAACTCCCTGATGGTTTTGGGGGAGAAGTTTTATAGGCAAAATTTGGGGTGAGGGCTGTAGGGCATGTGACTTTCTTCTTGGTGGTGAGGTAACAGGACGGTGCTCCAGTAATCTTGAGCTCAGCCTGAAGTTAACCATCCTCCACCTGGGTGGGGCCTTAGTTCCTACAGAAGAGCTCAAAGCTATTGTTATGTATATCCTTTGAGCAGGAACCAGGATCCTGCCTTAATGGTTGCACTATTGTTTCTTGATTGCTCCTCCTTTGATTCTGCATTCCCTTACTTCCCTGATTAATAACTGTTTAAATCTGCCCTTTGGTACTCTGGGAAGGTCCAGGAGGCTGAAGCCTTTATCCTGGAAATAATAAATGGGGGACCTGGAAAAGCTTTTGTGCCCAGGAGGGCTCCACAGGATCCTGTTCTGTTTCAGAACCTACAAATATACTTCAGGAGGATCATCAATAACTTGAAAATTTCTTCAAATTTAATGTTTATGTCCATACGTTGATTTTACTTAAGGATAAAGTCCTTACATTTCGTCAGATCCTCAAAGAACCCCATTACTCTCACGATAGTTAAGAACCACTGGTCTATTGTTGTGTCCTGAGTAGTGCAGTTAAGACAACATGAAGATCTTTAGTCAACAATAGGATGCATCCTCCTGCTATGTGCATTCTACCTTTGTGGAAACTCTAGGTAGTATCTGACACCATCAAATCTATACCAGACATTCCTCTGCCATTACAGATATTTACTATGCATATAACAGAAATAAAAATAAATCAGACAGGAAAAAGTATCTGTCAAAAATGTTCACTAAAAATGCAATACATTCTTTGGTTATGAAAAACCATTTAGTGTTTCATTAATTTGCTTGGTCCTTATAAGCATAATGATCCTCACCTTCCCAGAAAGTTAATATAAATGATTATGAGGTTCTGGGATTTGTTTTGCACTTTCAGAGCTAGACAATGGATACCACAGATGCTGGTGGGAATGTAAATCAACAAACCCTTTAAAAAACAATTTGACAGTATGTGTCAAGAACCTGAAAAAAAAAAAATGGTTTTCTCTGCTGGGAATCTATCCTAAGGGCTGGTTATGTTTATCACCAAATTATTGGCTACTATTTTTAAAAAAACAGAAAAAAGAAAAGAAATAACTTTACTTAATAACAGAATATTTACAAAAACTGATAGATCCACTTGATGGAAACATATGCAGTCATTAAAATGTTTAAAAAGCATTTACAAGCATTAAGAAAAGAAAAAGGCAGATACAAATTTATATATAATACATCATTATAATTACATAAGAATTATACATAATAAAAAGACTGGAAGGATATATACCAAGAATATTTATGAGTTGTCTTTTTAGTTTTTTGTACTTTCCAAAATGTTCTAGAGTCAGCATGTGATTATGGCTAAAGTTTAAATAGATTGACTGATTAACTGCCTTCCCTCAGGGCCACCACCACAATAATGGAGAGCCTAAGAGCTTACCAGGAGACTTGACTGAGGAAGTATTTTAGCGATACTGCTGATTGCAAAAGACTTTTACGGACAAACCACCACTGAACCCCTTTTGTATCATGGGAACAATGTTGAGAACAATATTGGTTTGATTGTCTAGTTGCACTTTACTCTTATTGTTCCTGAATGTTAACTGGTTTAGCATTTTGTCAAGCAGGCTAACAGACTCTGCTGGTAAGGGACAATGGGCCCAGATAGATTGACAGAGTTTGTTATTTACCCAGACGGCAAAAGTAAGACCAACATGGTGCCAGCTTCATGCATCACTTGACTTACAGGACAACACCAAATCAAAGACAACCACGTGAAAGACAACGTAACCAGTAGGTTGCTTGGTTGCTGGTGAGGAGCCCATCCAGACTTCAGCTGAGTAGTCTTGTAGTCTGCAGCTGTGATTTAAGAAGAAGGGCATGGGGTGGAAAGTCCCATGCCTCCCAGCAGCCTCTCACAAGATAGGGAGTCAAATGAGAAATGCCAAGGCATTTCACCGAGACTTAGGCCAGTCTGTGTTTGAGTCTTGCCTATGTGGGCTATATGGAGCCATTCAAGGTTGTCAGAATGCCAGCATGGAACTACTGCCCTGCATATTTGTCCTACCCTCTTTCACTCTTAAAAGTGCCCCTGGTTGGACATTAAATTATACAATCACCATACATACCTAAAGAGGATAATCATCTACCTCTTTTCCACAAAACACAAAATACTGCACACATAAATATGCTTACTTATAGGTAGGGAGTAAGAAAAAATGGAGGAGTGAAAGCCCACCTCTAATTTATTTGTTAATGTGGTTTTTAGAACTTAACAAAAATGATTCTGAGGTTTACATACAATAATAGATGGACAAAGTTAGCTAAGCAAAGCAAAAAAAGGGACTCATATTAATATGTATTATAGAGCCACAGTAATCAAACAGTTTAACACTGTTAAAGGATTAGGTAGATAAACAATTGGAACAGAATGGAGAAATCAAGAGACAGAGCTACACTTCTATGTTTACACACAGGAGTATATATGAAACTGCACAACAAATAGGTGCAGAATGATGGATTCCTTAAGTAAATGGTATTGAAATAATTGGCTAAGTGTTTGAAAAGAGAGAGATTAGGTCCCTGCCTCACACCAAATAGCAAAATAAATTTCAAGAAGATTAAAGAGATAAATGTGAAAAGGAAAATGATAAAAGAAGTATAAAAGACAAGTTGGGTAAGTACTTTTTTATCTGATCAGGCATGGTCCTGCAACCCATGAAATAAAGGCAACATCATAAAGGAAAAAAACCCTGACAGGTGTGGCTATGTAAATATGAAAAAATGTATGCCAAAATAATACTAATGCCCACTTCACAGCATTATTATTCCCATTTGTCAGACGAGAGAACTGAGACTCAGAAAGGTTAAATTACTACAACCCTAGTACCATGGCACCAATTTGAGGTATAGCAATATGTCTCTAAGTAAACAGCATGTCCTAATTTGCCCGTGAGTGCAGAGATCATATCTTCTCCAGGGGTCCCCAGATATCTGAATTCATGCTTCTCCTACAACTCTATAAGAGAGCTTAGTTAATGACCTTAGGTCATTAGACTGAGGTCTTAATTAAAATTCCAGAAAGGTTTGCTACAGCCAAGATGTATCCCATAGAGAATCTGTGGGAAAAAGAAGCAATAAACATATGCAGTTTTTGTTGTTGGCCTAAAGATGGGTTATGACCTAAACTCAAAGCAAAAGGATTATTTCTAGTCTTGATCTTATGTTGCTGATCTCACTCATGTAGGTTAATGCTACTAATGTCATTACAAATTACAAGGAAAAAATTTAGCAGCAAAGAAATTACCCAGGACATTCTGGGAGGAAAGTTTACTTTTGTCAAGTTTAAGTGCATCATCTGATATTACTCCTTTGCAAAGACAAACAATTGAATCTCAAAGCAAAAGATTATGGCCTTGAAGAAATTACTAGGCTAACTTAAGGTGTATTCACAAAACACTTTCTTCTAAGCAGTGAAACCTGAGCAACTTGGAGATAAATACATAGAATATTATAATATTTTCTAACAAGAAAAACAAATTTGCAAGTGCAGGCTGTCTTTTTCATAAACTACAATGTCAAACTGCTTTTGAAAACTCTTAGGGGTCAGGGTCCTTCTCAATGAAATGGCTCTGGCTTCAAGACACTTAGAAATATGAAGAATACAAGCTAGAAAGGCCTTTAAAGACCAGCTGATACAACTTTATTTATTTTTTTTTTTTTTTAAACTTTTTTTTTTAAACTTATTTATTTATTTATGGCTGTGTTTGGTCTTCGTTTCTGTGTGAGGGCTTTCTCTAGTTGCGGCAAGTTGGGGGGCCACTCTTCATCGCGGTGCGCGGGCCTCTCATTATCACGGCTTCTCTTGTTGCAGAGCACAGGCTCCAGACGCGCAGGCTCAGTAATTGTGGCTCACGGGCCTAGCTGCTCCGCAGCATGTGGGATCTTCCCAGACCAGGGCTCGAACCCGTGTCCCCTGCATTGGCAGGCAGATTCTCAACCACTGCGCCACCAGGGAAGCCCGATACAACTTTATTTTGCAAACAGAGATACTAAGGTCAAGATTTTGAAAACCAGTAAGAAAAAGATGAATACATCATTACAACATCATCAAAGAACATGAATAAGAATTCCTCCAAAAATAAATAGTAATAAAAAATAAACAAGGTCTACAAACTCCCTATTTTCTAAGTAATCCAAGCTAAAATAATAGACAATATTTAACATTTATTGAGCATTTTCTATCTGCTAGGCACTAATTGCTTATTTAATCCTCACAGTGACATATGAAATAGGTACTATTCTCATCCACATGTATACATGATCCTTGAGGTTGGCCTACTTGGCCTATGGGGAGACATATAAGGTTGTCAGGGTCCAGTGTGGAGCTGCTTCATCACACAGTTGCTGTGCCTCTGTTCACTCTCCAAAGTATCCTGGTTTGGATACTCACCACCCTTCTCTTTCCAACCTCTAAATGTAGGAGTGTCCTATGGTTTTAAATATCTTCATGTCCCAAATGTTACCCCCCAGAGAGAACTTTCCTGAATACCTAATATAAAGCAGGTCATCCTGTTATTGTTTATCAAAGTACCATACCTATTCTCTCATAGCATTAACCACATCCTACAATTAGTCATCTGTTTAATCATTTGTTATCTGTGCCCTGTTCCTCGTTGTGTGGTGAACTCTTTTACAGGATAGAAAACATCTCAGTTACCTATCATAGCACCTATCACACACAGTGTGACAAACAATAGCAGCTTAAAATAACTTTTCTCAGATTTCAGTGCCTCCATGCTATTCAGTATGTCATGGATGGACAATAGGAGTTTGTATTTAAAAAAAAAAAAAAAAAGCATCCCAGTGATTCTGATGCAGGTGCTTTGCAAATTACCCTTTGAGAAACACAGGTATAAGAGATTGAATTTATTTAAATGAATACCTCTTTATTCATTCTAAATTTATTGAGGGTCTACAGTGTGCCAGACATTATGGTAGGTACTAAGCCAAAGAATCATTTGATAAGTCCTCATGAAGGCTGGAAAAGGAAATAAATCTTACTAATACAAAGGAAGAAAACACCATAAATCACATAAAGCAGAAAAGACAATGGGATAAAGAGCCCAGAAGGACACAGAAAAGTTTTTTAAGACTTTGGTTTTACTGGTAACATAATGTCTAGTCAAAAAGTGAGAAACCGCTTTAATATTTATATTTCACAGCAGGTTTCATGGACTTTCCTAAGTAATGATTATGTCTTAGGAGGCTTTATTTGGACACTGGGCAATTATAATATCATGTGTATTTCAAAATAAATGCTTTCAAACTCTACAGGATGCAGAAAAATCATGTTGATAAAAAGCAGCTTTTAAAATGTCCCGTTTCAGTGGGTGATATCTTAGTGTCTTATCCTTTAGAATGCCCCCTCTTATTTCCTCACTCATTGGAGAGTGCAATTTTCCACACACGTGGCATTCAATGTCTTTTTTTAGGTAAGGAAACTCAAGAAACTATAAAATTTACACTCAAATTAAAGCCATTAAAACAAGTGGATTTGTAACATAAAAACTGTAAGGCATCACAGTCAGAAATAAGCAATTATAGGACTTGACTTTTATCCATGGTTCCCAACATGTTCTTCCTTTGAATTCTAAATAATCTTGAGAGGTTTTTTTTAATTATTATTATTTCTCATAACTTCCTCCTCTATGCAGTGCTACTTAGAGAAAAATGATAAAATTTTGAGCTATTAATATAATTTGGTCATTCATTCACTTATTCAACAAATACTCATGGAACCCCAAATATGCCCTGTCTTAGGAGCTAGGCATACAATAAAAAACAAAACAGACAGAAATCCATACCCTCATGGAGTTTCCATTCAAGTGTATGGTAAGTAGGTACAGGAAGTAAAGCACAATTTGAGTGCTAAGGAGAAAAGCAGGGAATGCGAGCACTATTGCAGGTAGTAGCATTCAAATTATAAAAATGATGGTCAGGGGAGATATAACTGAGAGGTGACATTCGAGCAGATTCTTGAAAGAGGTTAGGGAGAGAGACATGCAGATGTCTGGGCAAGGGCCATTCCAGGCAAAATGAAGCAAATGCAAATACATCCTCGTGGGAGCATGTCTGGCAAATTCAAAGAAAAGCAAGGAGATCAATGTAAGTGTGGTAGTGGGCCAAGGGGAGAGTCATAGGAGAAGTCAGGGAGGTGGGCAGGAGTAGATCATGAGGACCTTATGGTAAAGCTTTTACCCTGGTGGAGAGAGGAATCACTGGTTTTGAATAGGGAAATAACATACTCCTTTAGAAATATCACCGTGGCTGCTGTGTGGAGAACAGAGCAGACAATCAAATGTGGAAGCAGGGAGTCAAGTTAAGATAATTGCTATAATCCAGGCTAGCAATTGTATCTTGGACCAGAGTGGTAGTAATGGGAGTGATGAATAATGAATGCATACAGAGTCTAAGGACTGATCCCTAGAGTCGTTCAAAGTTCAGAATTGGGAAAGGGGAGGAGGGGTTCATCAAAGGACACTGAGAAGGAGAAACCAGTGAGGTATGAGGAAAATCAAGAGATTACAATATCCTTGAAACAAAGTGAAGATACTGTATCAAGGAGGAGGAAGTGATTAACTATATCAAATACTGCTTGTAAGTCAAGTTACATGAAGACTGAGAATGGGCTTTAAGATTTAGCAACATGGATGTGATTGGTAACTGTTATTAGGCTGCTAGCGCTGCCATAACAAAATACCACAGACTGGGTGGCTTAAGCAACAGAGATTTATTTGCTCACAGTTCTGGAGGCTACAGTCCATGATCAAGGTGCTGGCAGGTTTGGTTTCTTCTGAGGCCTCTCTCCTTGGCTTGCAGACTCTTGCTGTGTCCTCACACGGCCTTTCCTCTGTGAGCACGTGACCCTGGTGTCTCTCTCTCTCTCTGTGTCCTAATCTCCTTTTCTCATAAGGACGCCAGTCCTATTGGATTAGGGCCCACCCTAATGAACTCATTTTAATTTAATCACCTCTGTAAAGCCCCTATCTCCAAATAAGGGCACATTCTGAGGTGCTTGGGTTTAGGACTTCAACATATGAATTTGGGGAGACAATTCAGTCCACAACAGCAAGCTTTATAAAAGCAATTGTGTACAGAAAGCCTTAAGAACAAGTGGAGAAGAATAGAAGACAGCAAGTGTAGACTACTCTTGAAAGGGCTCTTGCTATAAAGGGGAAGGAGAAGTGGGGCAACAGCCAGAGAGGGAAATGAAATCAAGAGAGCTATTTTGTTTTGTTCTATTAGAATGGGAGAAACATTAGTAGGTTATGTTTATGAGAAAGATCCAGGGAAAAAACAATGATATAGGAAAGGAAGGAGAGAATTGCAAGAGAGATATCCTGGAGTTGGTGAGCAGGGGTGGGATTAAGTGCAATGGCTTTAGCTGTTCATCCATAGGAACAGGAATGAAGGCTGAGCGTATGGGCACAGAAGGTGGTTGATGGGAAAATGTGGTGATAGTAGCTTGAGGAAAATTTCTTTTGATTATCTTATCTCTATTTTCTCAGTTAAACAGGAAGCAAGTGGAGGGAGTGGACATTTCATTTTTGTAAAGGGAGAAGGCACGAAATAGTCATCTAGAGTGTTAACGGAACTGGCAAATATAGCATAATTGCCAGGCAGCTTTAAGGATCCACTTGAAGCTGGTGATCTTGAGTTTAAACTGAGACCACTTAGCAAGACTGCATGAGTTTCTCGAACCATGTTTGATTTAACCAGGCTTGGGATTTTGTCAAATGAGTATGATTAACAAGAGAGAGGCAACATAGTTGAAGGAAATAATGGACCGTGGACACTAAGACGCTAAGCCCAATGTGGATGGAAGTGAGAATATGTTCATGGCAGCAGTGGGGTGGGAGGTCCCAGTGGGATAAGATAGTTGTTGTTATCAGGATATCAGAGGGAGTGAGTTGGTGGTCAAGTCGGATGCTTGACATTGACGTTATGGAGGGGTTGCAGTTATTGCTAATAACAAGATAAGATATGGCCATGGGAACAAGTAGCAAAGTTGGTAAAGAAAATAAAACTGAAGAACAGGTCATGAAACTGAGAGGCCAGGTTGTGGGAAAGATCACATACATGAATATTGAAATCACCAAGGATTAAAACAATTGACAAGGGTGATAGTGTGCGATGAGGTAAAATGTCTTTAATGACTGAGAGGAGTAAACTGGAAGTCAGTAGATGACTATAATATAGAGGAGTGTATTAGCCAGGGTTCTCCAGAGAAATAGAGCCAGTAGGATTTAAAGAGATTTATTATAAGGAATTGGATCACAAGATTATGAGGCTAACAAGTACCAAGACTTGGAGTCAGCAAGCTAGGGACCCAGGAGAGCCAATGGTGTAGTTCCAGTCTCAGTTTGGAGGCCTGAGAACCAGAAGATCTGATGATATGATTTTCAGTTCAAGTCCAAAGGCAGGGGGAAAAACAAACAAACAAACAAACAAACAAAAAAACAATGTCCCAGCTCAAAGGCAGTTATGCAGGAGGAATTCCCTCTTATTTGAGGAAAGTCAGCTTTTTGTTCTATTCAGGCCTTCAACTGATTGGATGAGACCCACCCAGATTAGGGAGAGCAATCTGCTTTACTCAGTCTATCAATTTTAATGTTAAACTCATCTAAAAGCACCTTCACAGACATAGCCAGAATAATGTTTGAACAAATATCTGGCATCCTGTGACCCAGTCAAATTAACACATAAAATTAACCATCACAAGGTGTAACAGGAGATATCTAATACAATGACATAAAATTCTAAGCTGGGAGGAGGAGGAAGAGAGAATAGTCTGTCATCAGCAAGGAGAAGCGATAAAAATACCTATCCTAACTCCAGGATCAGTAGTAATTGGGGTGTGTTAGAGAAAAAAAAAAACCTACCATTTAAAAAGGCTACAGTGAGAGTCATTAGGGTAGAGCCAGATTTCATTTAGAAAAAGGAGGTAAAGGAAATATTAAGAGAAGTTACTGAAAATAAATAGGACTTTGCTGAACACTGACTCTGATTTCTAGAGTGCAAAGTAGATGGTTTTCAAGAGTTGAGAAATAGGTTTAAAAAAAAAAGATGTACAAGGCAAATATGGAGATAGGGAGACCTGGGATACCTGTGGACCTGACATACAAAAGATAAAAGGACAAGATGAGATTAGTCCTAATGGCTCCAAATGAAAATAGTGGAGGGGCTCTGATCACTGCTGGCCAGAGAGGACGGGCGGTGGTTTTGTCTGAGAGCAGGGCTGTTCGCTTTCATTCTGCTCTTCATATTTTTCCCCCAGTATAGGGATTTCATCCCCTAATATTTATTTTTTTGCTGTGGATTTTTATGAAAAAAATCCAGCATCTGATAAACTGTTATAATAGGCTTTTGCTTTACTCAATAAACTGTCATGCTGCTTAGAACATAATTTCCTTGAGGACAGAGTCTACACGGTGAACACTCACTTTAAACTAGCTTATCCTATAGAATCTCTTAACTTTTCTATCAATGATTTTATGTTGGCTGGTTTGTGCCAATGGGGATAACCTGTTACACTGCTTCAATGTACCCCTTGTGTATTCAACTTATCATTAGACCTATCCATCTCTTCAGGCCTTTGAGAGAGCTCCAATAATTCCAGCTCCTCCAGGAAGCCACAACTGGGAAAAGGAAGGCAAATACCCTGGTCCAACTCAGTGTGACCACAGAAATCCATTACCCACAGGCTGAATGGTACCCCCCGCAAATTCATGCCTATATTCTAATTCCTGGAAACTGTGAACATTACTTTATTTGTGAAAGAGGTATTTGCAGATGTAATCAAGTTAAGGGTCTTGAGATGAGGAGATCATTCTGGCTTATGGGGACTATCCCTAAATCCAATGACAAGTGTCCTTATAAGAGTGAGGCTGAGGGAGATTTGACAGACAGAAGAGGAGGAGGCAGAATGACTATAGAGGCAGCAATTAGAGTGATACAAGCCACTATAAGCTGGAAAAGAGGAAAACAACAGACTCTCTCCTTGAGCCTCTGATGAGAGTGCAGCCCTGCATACACCTTAATTTCAGACATCTGGACTCAAAAACTGTGAGGGAACAAATTTACGCTATTTTAAGTCACCAAGTTTGTAGTAATTTGTTTCAATAGCCACAAGAAACTTAGACACTCACCCTTCAAATGTCACCCCTCTCTTAAATATACTCACTCCTCTATTATATGTTTATTTGATGCATATGAATATTCAAACAGAATCATGGTGTGGTGGTGCCTTTGGGATCACGTAGAGCTGAGTTTGAATCCTGGCTCATAAAATTTGGGCAAGATTTTATATCTCACTGAACCTCAATTTCCTGTTAAATAAGAATAAAATTATTTTGAAAAATCATGATAAAGGTTAGAGATCATATGTTATGCATAATGTACACATTCAGAAACGTTATTATATTCAGTACTCCATGGGACCACATTAGTGATGTCTAACACTAAAATGTCCAAGGGATTGATAACCATATCTACATAAGCAAGTCCACCCAAGACCCAGGACACATCCCCCCTTCTTGCAAACTGCTTCCATCTACACTCTCCTTTATCAATATTTCTTAACAAGAGCAAGAACCCAGAGATTCTAAATTCTAATCTTAATTTTGAGGCATGCTTGTGAGGGTAATTCTGGGAACTTCCAATGGTCTTTATCTTCCTCAATTTCAGTGTCTCCAAAAAGACTTACTATGCCTCCTAAGATACACAAAGATCTATAAACAAATAAAAGGGGTTTCCCTGGTGGCGCAGTGGTTGAGAGTCTGCCTGCCGATGCTGGGGACGCGGGTTCGAGCCCTGGTCTGGGAGGATCCCGTGTGCCACAACTGCTGAGCCTGCGCCTCTGGAGCCTGTGCTCCGCAACAAGAGAGGCCGCAATAGTGAGAGGCCCGCGCACCGCGATGAAGAGTGGCCCCCACTTGCCGCAACTGGAGAAGGCCCTCGCACAGAAACGAAGACCCAACACAGCCATAAATTAAAAATAAATAAATAAATAAATAAGTAAACAAACAAATAAAAGACCGTAAACATTTTCACCCTCGATGCGAACTGTGTCATCATAGGGCCATTAACAGCATTGACACTGGACCTCCATTCAGTTACTTTTTGCAAAAAAGAATCATGTATCCCAGGGATTTAAAAGCTACTTCAGCAGCAGTCAAATCATTGTGTCAGCAAAACCAAGGCCATATATTTTATGTCTTCTTTCCAGAGGTATCTCTGCAAGAGAAATTCTCCCATAGTGTATAGTCTGATGTACAGCCAGAAATAAAATGGGTTTCAGTATATTGTTGTCTTTTTCAAGTACATCTGTAGGTATTTTTAAAGTATCGAACTCATAATTGACAATGGCCTACCAGTCAATGATTTTGAGGAGTTTACTTACATCCTATGAGCATTTTTCAAATTCTATCTAGCAATGCCTTGATAAAAGAAGATATCAAGATATTATTCTGAGATGACTACCATGGAGGAAATTTTCCATCTTTATGTTAGCTTCAGAACTACATGTCCGTGAAACTGTCTTTCTCAGAGTCAGGGCTCTGGTATTGGTATTATTAGAGAAAGGGCAAAGTAAAGCTCAATAAATAGATACTCTCTTCCCTCTTCTCTCTTAAACTCCTAAAAATGTGTTGACTGCCCTGCAACTGATCAAAACATTTCCCTCAGGTTTTCTGGAATAATCCAATTTAAGTGCTAAAGGAGTATAAGGAAAGGGCAAGATTGAGTCTGTTGTGTGTATGTATGTGTTCAAGGGAAGTAGGCTGAGACCTACTTCACTAAGGAAGTAAACATTTGAGCCAAAGGACCAACTGCCATAGAGCGAAATGTCATGCAAATGCTAGATATTGAATAAATATTTCTATCACAATTTCCAATTGGAAATTTAAAAATTACTACCAATGATGTTTATGTTTTCCATGTGCAATTCTGCTAAAAGAAAGTTTGGAAATGATCAAAAATTAATATACAATGCTTAAAAGACAAGAACACTTAAAGTATTCTCTCAAATTCCATTGAGTCATTCGTATGTATGACGGTAGCTACCGTCCCAGAGGCAGTTATACCAAGCTCAGCACAGAGTGGAATGTTGCATCCAGAATTCTTTTTATTGCACCTTTAGTCATTTTTGACCTAAATATGTATAGGCTGAGTGTACTCACACAAACTACTTTAACTGCTCCATGGCTGACTGAAAAGGGGGGAAGTATACAAAAAAAGAAAAGGACTTGGAAATAAGGAGGTATATAAGAAGAAAAGCAACTTCACAATAGTCAACTACTGCATGTAGATAAACACGGCTCCTGTGTTGATATTTTTAAAAACCCATTATCTTTTTTTCTCCAAAAGTGTCCTTTAACCTCAAACTTAAATCAGTGACATTTCCTATTTCCCCAGGGTGGCAACATGAATCCAGTGTTTTCAATGATAATGAATTTTTTTTTTCAAATACACTTATATCTCCAACAGAGCGTAAGACTTTAATGTTACCACTGACAATAAAGTGATATGGAAAGCAGAAGCTGTGTACATCATTAGTAAACCTCAGAAACTTTTCTACTCCCAGTTGTCCTTGCTTACTACTTTTCTTCGGTAAATTAAATAAGGAGATAACAATGGCTCATAAAGTGCTGAAAACACTTTACAAAAAGAGCTCCGTGTCATCTTTCTTTTGCAGAAAGGCTTTCTTTCTTAGGGCATGCTCATTGCAGTCTCCCTCTTTGTTGTATTTATTAAGGTAATGATGCCTGAATTTTCTGATTTCCCCCAGCCTCTGATTATCTCATGCACCAACCTCTTTCACAATGCTTGTTTAAAGTCACTTATTCATTCACTCGTCCATTTATACAACAAATATTTGCTAGTGCATACTAGGTGCTCAAGACTGTTCTAGGTACTAGTGATACAGTGGAGAATGAGACAAACAAGAACCACGCATGACCTCACAGAGCTTTCATTCTAAGAGGAGACGATAAAAAAATTACATAAGTGATTCTTTTACAAATGCTCCAAGGGAGAAGTACAGCATAGTGAGAGTTTATAAGAGTAAACTGGTGTTGTTCAGGAAGGGGAGGCATTAGCCAGATAAGGCCACTCTGGGAAAATTACATTTAAGGTAAGATCAGAAGATTGTTGGAGTTAGCTAGATAAAGAGACGTGGGAAAAATTGTCCAAGGAAGAGAAACAGCACGTGGATGTCCTTCTGGAAGGAAAAATTTTGGCAGTCCTGAAGTTAAAGAAAGTCATTCAAGCTGGAGCTCAGAGTGAAGAATAGAAAGGGAAAGATGAATTAAGAGAGGAGAGGTGGGGGGGAGTGCAGGCAGATTGTACACAGCCATGGCAAAGAGTTTGGATTTGACACAATACTCAAGGCACCCCTAGAATTAGATAAAATAAAGACATTTGGGCTAACTAACTTGCTAGAACTCTTTGTACCCATTGATCTGAAGATAAATGCACATCAAAATGAAAATGCTTCGTATTGCCAAAATGTGTATGTTTATATCGATATACTATTGAGTTTATTGATTATAACATATTGCATTATATTATTTTACACTTATATTTTCCCATTCCTAGCTACTTTAATACAAGTACTCAAGTTTAAGGTACAAGAGATGATGCACCATGCTCATCCCTGGAATTTCGATACATTGTAGAAAGTATGTGACATCACATTAAATCTGTTCTTACAGATATTTGGAATTTTTGTTTGCTTTAGTTTTTCTTTTTAATAGGCCTATCTTCAAAATGGCTGATAACTTAAAGCCAATCTAATCTCTACATTAGGTAGGTACGTAAACGGAGGATATACTATAAATGAAAGCATGTTCCACAAATCATAACTACTCTGTATGCCAAAAGCCTATTTGAATTTTATGAATCAATGGTTAAGGTAGTCTTATCCCATGATGTCCTCTAAAGGATATGTGTGTTGGGGTGAGAGAGAGAGAGAGAGCAAGTGATTATCTAAATGGACATACACATATTACTGCCTTCCATCACCAAGGATTCTACTTGTAGGGAGAACTGGTAGTGTCACAGTATGACAAAAATAGATTCAAAACCAAAATTTTTTTTCCCTACTGAACATACATGTAAATTAATTGTGAGTTAAAATGTTTGGCCAACTATTGACATAAAGACAGTGAACTACATTTCAGGGAAGCACTATGGAATGAACAGAGTATACTATGAAAACAGTAGATGTAGTTTAAGTTCTTCTATTGCTCCTCACTAAATGTGTGGATTGGGCAAGCCACTTAATCCTTCTGTGCCTCAGTTTTCTAATCCATAAAATGAATATAACATATTCAGAAATTTGAAGTGAAGGTCAAACTATGTAATATAAAAGTACTTATTAAATATTTTATTAAACTATTAACTATTATCAAATATTAACTATAATTAACTATTACACTTATAATAAACTATTTATTAAACAGAGTACTTTCAAATATCACTTATTTTTTGCCACTGGAGAATTCTGATGCACTAACTTTGCAGTGACTAATTCGTTCAAATAGATTTTTAATTGAAACTGTATATGAATATCTTACTGTTACTTAAATTGTTCCAGAGTGTAGTAAAAGGAAAACTTTCACTTTGTTAATGAAGGAAGTATAATATTGATACATAAACCTAATAAAAACACAAATAGGAAAACTACAGACCAAACTCATGAATATCAATGAAAGATTTTGAATTATATTAGCAAGCAGATTCCAACTACACATTAAAAATAAAGAGATATGGGAATTCCCTGGCAGTCCAGTGGTTTGGACTTGGCGCTTACATTGCCAGGGGCCCAGGTTCAATCCCTGGTCAGGGAACTAAGATCCCACAAGCAGCATGGTGCAGCCAAAAATTTAAAAATAAAAATAAATAAATGAATAAAAATAAAGAGATATTATGACCAAATGGGATTTGTTCCAGAAATGCAGGGATGGTTTTATATTAAAAAATTCATTATCCACCATTTTAATAAATCTAAGTAAACAAAAACAAGATATTCTCCATAGATACTGAAAACAGGCTGTACAAAATTTAGCACTGTTATGTAACTCTCTCCCACTCTCTCTCACACATACACACACACACACACACAACACAAATATATATGCTTTTTTTTTTTTTTTTTTTTTTTTATTTATTTATTTTTGGCTGTGCTGGGTCTTCGGTTCGCACGAGGGCTTTCTCCAGTTGCGGCAAGTGGGGGCCACTCTTCATCGCGGTGCGGGGACCGCTCTTCATCGCAGTGCGCGGGCCTCTCACCATCGCGGCCCCTCCCGTTGCGGGGCACAGGCTCCAGACGTGCAGGCTCAGCAGTTGTGGCTCACGGGTCCAGCCGCTCCGCGGCATGTGGGATCTTCCCAGACCAGGGCTCGAACCCGTGTCCCCTGCACTAGCAGGCAGATTCTCAACCACTGCGCCACCAGGGAAGCCCCTATATATGCTTTTATATATGTGTGGATACGGAAACATTTAGGAACATTGTCACTAAGGAGAAGAACAAGGGAAGGATTTCCACTACCTTCAGTACAATTTCATGACAAGAGAAAATGATTGGAGGTATGAGAATTGGAAAAGAAGTTTTGCACATAATATAATATCTGGAAAACACAAAGAAAATCCACAGATAGACACAAGGTCACATGGAAATGTAGTATATGATAATCATATCACATAACTGAGAATAAGAGCCATTTTCAAAAAAAAATTAAATTGGATACATCATACACCATAATAAACACCAAATAGAACAGAAACGTAAACGTTCAAAAATTGAATCCACAGAAATATTAAAAGAAAACATTGAGGGAGATTCCTGTATAACTGGATATGGGGAAAGAAAGTCTTCTAAATATAACTCAAAATCTAGAAGCAATAAAAGACTAATGATTCTGTCTACATAAGAATGCGAAATTTTGGAATAAAAATAAATAAATACCATAAAAGGTAAAAGACAAATGAAAAACTGGAATAAAATCCATGCGACTTATAAACAAAGGGCTATTCCCCAAGTACATAAAGAGCTTTTAAATAATGAGAGAAAAAGGAGAAAAACAAGATAGAAAAAAATGGTCAAAATATATGAACAGATAATCTATAGAAAAGAGAAATTAAAACAGCCCTCAACATATAAAAAAAATACGTCACTCACAATCAGAGATGTACAAATTAAAACTACACTGAGATACCATTAAAAAATATCTATCAGATAGTCAAAAATTCAAAATAGCCCTTATCCTGATAATGCTACAGGACAACAGGCAGTCTCATCCATTTCTGGTGGGTGTGTAAAATGCCAAAACCATTTTGGGAGGGAATTCAGGAATATCTAACGAACTACGTATGTTCTTACCCTTTGATCTAGCAATCCTTTTCCTAGGCACCTACTGTAAAGGTATATCTCCACAAATATAAAACAAAATATGCACATTGTTATTAATGGTGAATCTTAATTTTGTAATAACAAAATATTTCCCGTACATGGGACCATACATAGGAGAATTCTGAATAACTACGGCAAATCCACAGAGTTAATTATGCTGCTGCACAAAAATGAGGAAGGTAACTCTGAGTTGACAGAGTTACTTCTGAATTTACAATTAAGTGAAAAAAGCAAGTGCAAAGCAATGGATGCAGAAAACTTCCTAACTTATTTTATAAGGCCTAACTTAGAAAACTTCCCAACTTAAACCAAAACCAGAAAAAGAGGTCACAAGAAAAAAATTACACGTCATTATTCCTGATGAATATAGACAAAAATCCTCAACAAAATACTAGCAAACCAAATCTAGCAACATGTAAAAAGGATTATATTACATGACCAAATGTGATTTTTTTCCAGGAAGGCAAGGTTGATTCAACGTATAAAAATCAGTCAATATTAACAGAATAAAAGAAAAAAACAGAAACCACATGATCATCTCAATAAACACAGAAAGAGCACTTGACAAAATCCAACATCCTTTCAAGATAAAAAAACACTCAACAAACTAGGAGTAGAAGGCAATTTTCTCAACTTGATAAAGGGCATCTATGAAAAGCCCACAGCTAACCTCATACTTAATAGTGAAAGAATGAAAGCGTTCCCTCTAAGATCAAGAAAAGGATGTCTGCTCATGCCACTTCAATTCAATATTGTACTAGAGGCTCTAGCCAGAGAAATAAAGCAAAAATGAATGAATGAAGGATAAAAAGAAAGAAAGACAAGAAATAAAATGCATCCAGATTGGAAAGGAAGAAGTAAAACTATCTATTTCCAGATGACATGATCCAGGATATAGGGAATCCTAAGCAATCCACAAAGCAAAATATTAGAGCTAATAAACAAGTACACCAAGGTTGTATTTGTATGATATCAATAAACAAAAATCAAGTGTACAATTGATCCTTGAACAATGCGATGGTTGGGGGGGTCAACCTCTAAGCAGTCGAAAATCTGTTTATAACTTTATAGTCGGGCCTCTGTATGCATGGTTCCACACCCACAGACTCAACCAAGTTCATATATTGTACTACTGTAGTACATATTTACTGAAAAAAATCCATGTATAAGTGGACCCATGCAGTTCAAACCCATGTTGTTCAAGGGTCAACTGTATTTCTATACACTAACAACAAACAACCTGAAAAAAATTTTTTTAATTCAATTTAGAATAATAGCAAAAAGAATAAGAAACTAAGAAATAAACTTAACAAAATAAGTGGAAGACATATAATAAAAATAATAAAACATCACTGTAACATATTAAAGAAGACCTAAATAAATGGAAAGATATCCCATGTTCACTGAGTAGAAGACTTATTATTAAGATGGCAATATACCCCAAATTAATACAGATTCAGTACAATCCCTATTAAACGCCAATTGTCTTTTTTGAAGAAATGCACAATCTGAGCCTAAGGTTCATACTAAAATGCAAGGGGCCCAGGATAGCCAAAAACTGTTGAAAGAAAAAAGTTGGAGAACTCATGCTCTTCAATTTCAAAATTTACTACAAAACTACTGTAATCAAGACAGTTTGATACTGGCACAAGTATAGATACATAGCTCAATAGAAAAGAATTGAGATTGCAGAAATAAACCTATACATCTATGGACAACTGATTTTTGATAAGGGTTCCAAGACAATTCAATGGGGTTAAAATAATATTCCTTTCAACAAATGGTGCTGGGACACTGAAAAGCCACATGCAAAAGAATTAATTTAAACCACTACCTCACACCATATATAAAAATTAACTCACAATGGACCAAAGGCCAAAATGAAACATCTAAAACTTAAAACTCTGAGAATGATGAAAACATAGAGGTAAAACATAAAAACTATGAAAACGTAGGTGTTAACTGTTGTGACTCTGGGTTAGGAAATGGTTTCTTAAATAGGACAGCAAAAGCACAACTAACCAAAGAGAAAATATATAAATTGGACTTAATCAAAATTAAACACATTTGTTCATCAAAGGATACTATCCAAAAAGTGAAAAGGCAACCCATCAAATGGGAGAAAATATTTGTAAATCATACATCCAATAATAATTAGGTCTAGTATCCAGAATACATAAGGAACTCTTATAGCTCAACAATAAAAAGACAGCCCAATTATAACTCAATAAAAAGATAATTTTTAAAAAGAGTAATCCAGACATAAATGTTATGTTATGGAATTTAAGTACTTTCTGAAGATATGGGGATCACAGAAGGATTTTGAATAGAAAAAAGTGGTAAGGTTTATGTTTCAAAAAAACAACACTAACAGCAATGAAAAGAGCAGATTAGAAGGAAGAGAGCCCATAAGAAGAAAAGTCATCTAGGAGTCCATTCAAATAAACCTGGCAAGCAATGAGGGTTTTACTAAGGAAGTCACTGCCAAAAAGAAAGGGACACAATGAAGAGGTATTATGGGAATGACCTATTTCTAACTGCACTGACCAGACTTACTACTGAAATAATAGTTTGAGTATAGTTTGTTTTCATTGATAAAACAGAGTTTTATTATCAATTGCTTAGAAGAATTGAAGTAACATAACAGATTTATAAAACCAATTATGTTTATTTTATAACAAACTGTGAATAAGTTTATGGTTCCTACAACATGAATTACTGTTTCCAAAAGAGAACTATTTTATAATGGTACCAACAGTTGTTTTTCATTTTCACCAAAACCTATCCAGAGTAAGTACTAATTCTATGTTTTAAATTACATTAGTACTCATTGTAATAAATCTGCACAATACAGAGTAAAAGAGCAAAAATTTTCTTTCATACTACTCCCGTCTAGGGTAAACATTGTTAAAATTTTGGCATTTATCTTTCTGTTCTTTTTGCCTTTTGTACATATATGTCTACACGTACACACATGCATACACATATAGGTTTTAAAATATTTGTAAATATCATCATACTCTACATGTATTTATGAATTACTTTTATGCTTAAGAATTCCTATCGGAACTTCCCCTCAAAAATACAAAGAAAATATTATTTTTACCTCTGTGAAGTAGCTCATATAGGGATGTACTTTATCATTGTTTAAGTCTATCTCCTTTGATGGACATTTAGGTTTTGGGGGGATTTTGGGGGGAGGTTGTTTTAAAAAAATGAGCAATCCCAGCATCCTTCTCAAATCTCATACTGTTTCCTCTAAGTACTCCAGCGTTTGTGCAAAATGGAGATAAAATTATAGAGGTTCAGAGTTGGAGCAGACAGTGACAGTTGCTCATTTTAAGGGCTACTTTGTTATTAAATGAGAGAAAAACCTGCAGAGTGGCCCACTAATGAAAATGCTTGAGATTATAAACGAGGAAACGAAGGTCCATGGGAGATAGGCAACCTGAACAAGGCATTACTTCCAAAAGGCAGCAGGAAACTGTAAAAAGAGCACTGGACTTGGGGTGAGAATTCTGGCCCAGATTCTGACATTTTTATCATGGACAAGTCCTGGAGCATCTCAGAGACTTAATATCCCAATTTGTAAAATGTAAATAAAAATATATCCCAATTTGTAAAATGTAAATAAAAATATCTCTTCACTGAGTTGGCATGAGTCCCAAATAAGAAACTGAATATGAAAGTGACTTTTAAAGTGTCAAATGTTGTTCACATGTCAATTAATTCTTAATATACATTCTTAATATCCAACACTTTAATGTGTTGACCACATTTCCTCCTGACACTCCAAATCCCCCAATATCAGTGTCTTTCTACCAAAACCCACAAGACTACCATTAACAGCCAATCTTACATTCTTATTTTACTAAATAATATCTATTGAAGAAAAGAAGAATGGTGTTAACATTTATTGACTACCAGATAAGATACTAGGCAGTTTTTTCTTATACTAGTCCTAAGATATAATTATTCCCATGATACAGGTATAGAAGTTTAGAATCAGAGAAGTCAAGTAAGCTGTCTGGGCTTCGCAGAGCAAATCTAAGGCAAAGCCACAACAGGAACCAGCCTTCCTGATCCCCAACACATTCTCACTGAACTCAAACTTTGTGCAAGGAACAATCCATTCTCAACTCACAACAAGCCGAATTTTCCATATGTGCTTTTCTATCTCTTCTAAGGCCCATTTTCTGATACTAATTTCACCCTCCTTACTTTTTATTCCAATGAACAACAGATTTTTTTCTTTTTTCCCATATACATATTGATGGGATCTCCTACATATGTGGTACCTCTTCTCCACAGATGACTAAAACCATTTCATTTTTCTTCTTGTTACACAGGGGGATAAAAAGTTGTTCCAAAAATTGAAAATAAAATTGATCTTACTTTTTGAAACATACACACAGCTGTAGTGAGAAAGTATTCTAAGTCATTAATATTTCATTTTTTAGGGCTTCCCTGGTGGCGCAGTGGTTGGGAGTCTGCCTGCCAATGCAGGGGACACGGGTTCGAGCCCTGGTCTGGGAGGATTCCACATGCCGCGGAGCGACTGGACCCGTGAGCCACAATTGCTGAGCCTGCGCGTCTGGAGCCTGTGCTCCACAACAAGAGAGGCCGCGATGGTGAGAGGCCCGTGCACCGCGATGAAGAGTGGTCCCCGCTTGCCACAACTGGAGAGAGCCCTCGCACAGAAACGAAGACCCAACACAGCCATAAATAAATAAACAAATAAATAAATAAAAATTAAAAGCAGAAATAATAACACATTACTATCATTAATTTAAAAAAAAAAATTTCATTTTTTACTTTTCAGGTTCTTCCACCCCCAGAGCTGAGTCTTATTCAGTCCCTCTCAAAGGTTAACTCAACGCTTCTCAAGGATACAGATTATCCCAGGCGATTAAGACATCAGAACTACTGAGCAGCAGGGGCAAATACAGAAAGTACAGAACGTTGACTCTGAAAATAATGTCGGAAATCATCTAGGTACATTCAGGTACAATGAAAACATGAGAGTGCTATTGAAATGTTTAAAAAAGGGAGTGGGGAGTCAGATCTGTCTCCTTTCAGGAAAATGGGAAGTATGCAATGTACAAGTCACTAACATTGAGTTATTTCTACCAGAGAAAATGCTGTTGGGACTGGACTGAAAGAGACAAGAAAGGCTGACTTGTAACTTCTTTACTGAGGAAGAGCAGCATTACTAGGAAGGAGGCAAGATACTGAAAGGTTCCTAGAAGCACTCCCATAGGAGGGAAGGAACAGGAAAAAAAGTGGCAAATAACACTCTCTAGAAAAATACTGCCAAGAAAGAGATGTGACTTATATCACCATCATATCATAACATAGCACACTGCCATCAACTTAAAAAATATAAAGGATCCATAGCTGCACAACAAGAGAACAAATAAGAAATACGTGATTCAGGAATATGCACGAGTCAATAGAAGCTAAAGCATGAGCTGGCAGCACTTGGCAAAGAAGTGGGAAACAACAAACCTGTCACCGAAATGAAGCCAAACTAGAAACAACACGAAGAATGACAGATACTTCTGAAATCATTGTAAAGGACAGAGAGAACAGGATTGATAAAAGAGAATAAAATGGAAATGAAGAAAACATTTTAAAAAGTCTGAGAAAATTTAAAATACAGAGGCCAAGTAAAGGAGAGTCAACATAAATAAATATCAGTATATATTATACATATTTAAAGAAATAATTATGAAAACTTTGCAGAAGGGAATCAGGTCTCGAATCTACATGTGTTAAACGGTCACACCAGGTTCCACAAAAAAATGACAAAAAATGAATAACAATTAGATATATCCTGTTGAAATATAAAGAAAAAAATTCTCTGAGAAATCAACAAAAGTATCAAATCAGTTATGGATGAAAAATATTAGGATGGCCTCAGACTTCTACAAAATAACATTCAATGCTAAAAAGATAGTGGAGCAATGAAAGAAAAGAAACTCTACCCATAACAAAACTGTCATTCACCATCAAAACCTCAGACGATATAGTTCCCAGGAGTTTTACAGGGTTTTTTTTCCTTTTGAAGAAACAACTAAAAATGGAAAAAGAAACTAGCTAACAAAAAAACATTGAATGAAAATTGGACAAGGTAGTTATTATTAAATTCATTTGTCTGACATATTAAAGTTAAAACACATGTGGGGATTACGTTCACCAGAGAAAAACATGTAACTGTTACAAACACTGACAACACAGAAACAATGTAACTTACAAAGCTGATAGGGAAATAGTATTAGTGTATATGTTGAGCTCCTCATCTTTCATGGCTGAGAGTCAAAATAGATCACTCGTATCTGAAAAATAATAGAGGTATATACACGATTTAAAGGTATAAACACTAAGAGAAAGAATATAAACAAATAAATTGGGGAGCACAGAAATGGGAGGATACTGGAAAAAATGGAAATATATTAAACATTTTCACAACAGCCTGAAATATCAATCTCATAAAGAAAATAAAAAGGCCAATGATAGACTGGGCATAAATATTTGCAACATAAGGGATTTCCCTGGCAGTCCAGTGGTTAGGACTCCGTGCTTCCACTGCTGGGGGCGCAGGTTCAATCCCTGGTCTGGGAACTAAGACCCCACATGCCGCACGGCATGGCCAATAAATAAATAAATAAATAAATAAATAAATATTTGCAACAAATATCACAGATCCCTAATAAATAAAAAGCCTCTAGAATATTGAGAAAGAAACACCAAAACCCAAGAGAAACTTGGGCAAGGATATGAAAAGAGTAAGCAAATCCAGAATATAGGAAATTCCATAGGACAAATGACCTGGTTTCCTCAACAAATAATTTGTAGGGGAAAAAGGATGGAGGGCAATTGTTTTTAGTTAAAAGAAGGTTTTAGAGATATATAAACCAAATGCAGTGTGTCAACATTTTTGAAACCTAATTCAAACAAATAATTAAAAACACAATTTTAAGACACTGGGGATATTTGAATATGGATTGAGTATTAAATATTAAGGAGTCATTGTATTTTAGTACATACGATGATGATATTATGGATTGTTTTTAAAGCCTTATCTGTTAAGAGAAACATACTGAAATATTAAAGGGTGAATTAATATGATATCTGGGATTTGATTTTAAATATTCCATAAAAATTATAAGAAAGAAAAGGGATAGGTGAAGCAAAAATGTTGGTAAGTTTTGAATCTGGAGATGGGTCTATGGGGACTCATTATATTATTCTCCCTACTTATGAACATGTTAAAAATTTAACTGTGTACATTCAAATGAGCAGTTCTAAAAGTCCTGTATGGCAGTGCAATTATCTGTGTCTAGAGAACAAATAAATCAGAAATATCCCAATTACTTCAGTTACCACTGAAATATAATTCCCTTTGCTTTCTTTTACTGGTATGATATTTTTTTAAGTAACAATTTTAAATGAGGCATATAAACAGTCTTGTGACAGTTTTTTATCTTGAGCTGACTGGTTGACTCTGAACTGAATGGTCATTTGAACTGACTGTACAGGGACCTTGGCTAAAACAGAATTATATTATTGCAATTCTGTGCATGAAATCCTTTGTCATTTAGGGCGGGGGAAGAGAAGGTATGAAAATATTGTGGATATAATCATAAGAAAAACTAATTTGTTATTGATCGTAGCTCTGATACCAGGAGGTACACAAATGTTGCAGCATCTCACCACCGCTCCCCCACCCAACTAATCCCGGGCAGGGCTTTTGCTCCTCTAACAAATCTTGCTATGCTGTTCATAATTACTTCAAGCAAGCTATTCCCCATCACAGGCTAACTGCATTGTTTGTTTGTTTTTTTAAAGTCTCTGGACAATAGAATATTTGAAGATAAAGGAACAAATCCTAACAGAGGCATTTCAGACAGGAGGGAAAAAAATGCAAGTGGGATGATCAGAAGTAAGAAGTAGGGGGTCACCAGCACTGTGGAAGGACACCAAACATAGTTGATTGTATCTACCTTTAGGACTAAGTGGACATAAGACTGTAGGGAATATACTTGAACTACTGAGTAATGCAAACTACCCGACACTTTTAATGCTACTTTAGCAAAATTCATATTTCAAAGCAAATAATATATATACTTCATACAATTACCCCACACTGATCATCCATCAAAGAAAACATTCTCAGGACCTTGAACTGATACCCTTTCATTAGCTTTAAGTGCTTTAAGAACTTTAAAAATTGTTTAAATTCATTTGTTAAAAAATAAATATTCCACTGATCTTAACAAGTCATCTCCCTCTACTTCCAAATTGCTGAGGTTTTCACTATGTTGTAATAGCAGAAAATAACCAAACACAATGTGCATCATGTACCTCTAGCTTAATATATCATCCGGCAAAACACAGCAACACAGAATTAATGGATGGCACTACTTACCTATTCAAGTGATTAGAGGAATCCAAACATACATTGGAAGATTTAATAGGATTAAATGATTATGACCTTCAATATGATTAATTTCATTTCATTAATAGCACAATTTCAGTGACCGTTTCAAGTCCAGTGTGATGGGAATTCAGGAGTCTGAAGTTCACATTTGCTATTTCAACATTTTCACCTACTTTTAATAGTTTTCATCTGAGTGGTGATTTTATCTTCAGATATGCTTATTTACTTCTCCAATTCTCTTCTGTTGTGCCTTATGCCACTATCACACTATCATGAATTCCTCCCGTGGTGGTAAAGCCCTTGCCAATATCTGTGCTTTTATTGCAGAATCTGCCAAGGTAGCCAGATTCTTAACACTGTCCTTGTCTGCAGCTCACAGCATAACCCGCTCTTCCATGATACATGAAGGACATTAGCACACACACTCACACACACACACACACACACTGAGGCAGCTCAGGCACATGCATACAAGCCCAGGACATGTACGTTTCAGATTCCAGAAGCTCTTGGCCTAGCTGTCATGAGTGCTACTCAGGTGCTGCGTTGGCATCTTCACTGACGAGAGACCCCGTCCTTCTGCACACAGAGCATGCACACACTTGGTTTGGTGGTGGGAAGTAGATCTCATCTACTCATGCCTTCAACTTCCACCTTGGAAAGGTCACTCTCAAATCTAATCACAGTCTAGATTCTCTTTCTGGACCTTACCTGTAGCAAGGTATCATCCCAATTCTGGCCCAAGGCACCGTAAAAGCGACAAACTGGAATGACCATGAGGACAAGAACCACTTTTCTTTGACCACCATATCTCTAACTCCTCTAAGTCTACCTGGACCACTGATTATTTTGAATGACTGATTTTTGGTCTCACTGGGTCTCACCTAGCTTTCAGCACTTGCCCACTACTTCCCCAGATCCACCCCCAGTATGGACCTCAACCTCCTTTGCTACATCATATCTACCCCTGTCCCACCCTCCAGAAACAACCTTCCTAGACTGGAAAAATGACTCCTGCTCTGGACTTTGCCTGTTCACTTAGTAAACCGGCTTTCTATCTGACTTCATGTCAGATCCCAAAGAGTAAATGAGGTCTTGGCATGCTCTCATTTCCACTCTTCCTGAGTCCGCTCTGCTCCTATTGACTCCTGACATTTTCCTAAGGCCAAGGTCATAGCAAGAGACCTGTTTCTGGAATGATGCTTCGGTTCCCAGGCCTGGGAGTAAGAGCCCATGTTTACTGAGTGCTCAACACGCAGCAGGGACAGTTCAAAATACCTCATGGGTGTTATCTCATTGAATCCACACCTCTGAAGTACCCGGTATGATGACCAGTATCTCATTTAACCCACAATGTGAGGTTTACCTCACAATACAAATAAAAGAATACCCAGCCTCAGAAGGTCTTAAACAACAAGAAAATTTATTACCTAAATTAATTAGAGGTTCTATGGCTCCAGACATGGTACAATAAAGACATGGGGGCAGATATAGATAAGAATGAGAACTCAGAACCTCCCAAATCCTCCTGACAGTTCCTGGCTGGCAGAGATAGGCCCCACAAATCCCCTAACCAAGCTTCCCTGATTTAACATTTCAGTGACTTAACCTGGGGTAATTGCCTCACAAAGGTATGCAGATTCTTCTCAGCACTCACCCCACTCCCTTAGTGCCTCCGAGCCCTCCAGGCCCACAAAGAAATCTCAGCATAGCTCAGATAGCAGTATAAGATCTAGTTCAGGAGATAGCCAGGCATCTTGTCAATTTCTACAGGCAGGAATCTGGGGCACATGGATGGGTGGGGATTCTAAGGGTGTCTGCCCAAGGAAGATGAAATGTTCAAATCAGGCTCTGTTTATTATGGGTGCATTTACCCAGGATCTAGGATTTAATGTTAGCTCAAGCACCTAAAAGGGGTATTAAAACAATGTGCTACGTTGTTAAATGAAGCCTGAACTCAATAGCACCCCACAGGCACTAAGGGTTAAGGGGCAGAACTTGCCGTGTTGAGGAAGAACCCAAAAGCTCAGGAAGACAGGAATATTGTGTGTCCTGATTTATGCCTGCTGTCCCAGTCTAATTATTAAGTGTCCCCCTTAAGCTCTCTCAAAAGTGTCCCAGTTTGGGATGGTGTGCCTGCCACCTGCTCAGCCACCCCTTACCCATGTCATCTTGGAAGCCCCAGAGGACACTCCTTCACCAGGGCTGTAAGAAACGCTTTGGTGAGGGGAGTACCAGATTCCCCATAAAGCCCTATGTTAGCTGTCCTCTGTAGCCTACACATGACAGTGGGGAATACTGGGATTGAACTAGGTTCCCTGATATCAATGAGAATATGGGAGTCAGGGTGAGTGGCAGAGGCCAATGACAGCCCTTAACCATTAAAAGACACTCTTTTTTCGTAGTGCTTGATATTTATTGAAAAGAATGCAAATGCTTTTTCCAGGTAGTACTGAGGAGCTGGGCTGAGTGCCTGCTTTTGTTTGTATTGTTTTGTTTTCAGTATTTTTGTCCAAATGCACACATCTGTGGGATTGCTGCAATTTTGAAAGATAAATGACGGTTGTGCAAAACTGGTGCATAGGAGAAATGTCAACAATTTGGCTGCCAGGAACAACAGGCTCCTGCAGCAATCTGGCGGGGCAGGAGAAGACCCTGGGCGTTAGTAGGGAACTAACCAGCTTGAAAGATTAGCCCCTTGGGGGAGGTTGGTGAGCAGTCCAAATCAGTGTCCCAGGAGGCGCAGCCAACTAAGGCATCTTCTAGGTTGCTCCTTATCTCCAAAGGCCTGGTCTGTCGCTGTAATGTGGTGGAGGGTGCTTAGGTGGCAGCGTAGGTCTCTGGGCAAGATGTAGGCCTGACAGTTGGCAGGGCTGTGCGGCACAGCTGTGCGTAGTCTGACCAGTTTGTGACAGGGGCCTGGCCTAGAGTTGGGGCTCAGAACACAGTTCAAGTTAGCAGGAGAGGGTCCTGGGGCTGGCCAGAGTGGGAGGCAGCGCACTTCAGAGAGAGGCCCCAGCCTCAGCAGCAGGTAACTGGAGCACTATCCCCGGAACAAAGACAAGCACTACGGGGAGGAGGCGGGGACGAGGAAGACAACCAGAGGCAGGGGTAGGGAAGGGGATCGGAGCGCTAGGGGAGCGCGGCGGCTCCGGGCGGGGCAGGGCGGGGAGGGGGGAGGTGGCGGCGTGCAGGGCCCTCCCCCCTAGGCCCGAGGGTCTCCGGGCCTAGTAATCATCTTCTTCATCTTCGTCGTCGTCTTCTTCGTCGTCATCCCAGCCAAAACACTGTTTCATCTCATCGAGGAAGGCCCGGTAATCACCTAGGATGGGGCTATCCATCTCAATGTAGGGCACCACCCACTCCTCGGCTTCCCCGGTGAGCAGGCTGATTAGGAATGCCACCTTCATGGCGTCGTTGCAGAATCGGTTCTCGTTGACGAGCATGTAAGACGCCGTCTGCACGATAAACTCGGGGAGCCGGGAGCTCTCGCCGTCAAACGTTTCGGGGAAGGGCACCGGACAGCTCGGCGGACGTACCTGGCGCAGTAGGGTGGCCCTCTCGCACACCAGCAGCCGCAGCTGTTCCATGAGCTGGCTGTTCTCGATGCTCAAGGCGCGGTGCCGCATCAGGAGCGCATGCAGCAGCAGCACCAGCTCGTCCACCATGGCGAACAGCTCGCAAGTGCAGGGCAGGGTTCAGCTCGGTTCGGCTCGCCTAAGGTGCGCACGGAGGCCTCGCAGGAAGTGCGTGTCCGCGGAGGCGCGCGGTGGCTAGGGGCGAGAGGCGGTGCGCGCAGGGGTCCCGGCGGCTACGCAAGCTCCGCCCACACAGCCGCTCTGACGGCCGGCGCGCCGGCGCCGCCCGGTCAGAGGGGGGCGGGCGCCCGGGAAGGCAGGGGCGGGGCCGGGGTGGCGCGGGCTGGGTCACGGGCTGCGGGCGTGTAGGTCTCCTGGCCGCTGGATAAAGGCGGTGGGCAGAGACCCAGTCTTGGATGTGGGCCCGGCCTTAGCCAGGACCGAGCGAGCGCTAAAGACCCATCTCTGAGAGGCTCAACCTGCTCAAGTTTAAAGGATCAACCACCCTTCAACCCAGCCGACTCATACAACTCAGTGTTTTTAGTGGGTCTGTGGCCACCAGATTCCGTTTGCGTGGTTTTAACACATTTCTTTGCTTATTTAAATCTCCCTCACCAAAGAACTATTAGCAATGCTGGCTGCACCATGGGAGTCACATCCTTTAAGAGTTATGAAAGACCCTCAGGGGTCCTGTCCTTTTTTTCTTCTTTAACATCTTTATTGGAGTATAATTGCTTTACAGTGTTGTGTTAGTTGCTGCTGTATAACAAAGTGAATCAGCTGTATGTATACATATATCCCCATATCCCCTCCCTCTTGTGTCTCCCTCCCACCCTCCCTATCCCATCCCTCTAGGTGGTCACAAAGCACTGAGCTGATCTCCCTGTGCTATGCGGCTGCTTCCCACTAGCTATCTATTTTACATTTGGTAGTGTATATATGTCCATGCCGCTCTCTCACTTCGTCCCAGTTTACCCTTCCCCCTCCCCGTGTCCTCAAGTCCATTCTCTACATCTGCGTCTTTATTCCTGTCCTGCCCCTAGGTTCGTCAGAACCATTTTTTTTTTTTTGGATTCCATATATATAGGGGTCCTGTCTTTCATGACAAAACAATATTTAAACAGGGATTCTTCTTTAGTTGGAAAATAACATTGTGTACCTCTATCCCTTTGTTTAAAATTATTTTTGTAAATAGCAAAGTGTAAAAAGTTCTGCAAAATTTAGCATCCTATCTTTGACTCTATTTCATGTCCTAATGTTAGTGTTCCTTGACTACTGGGTATTATTCTTTGCTTAACAATGAACACTTGTGTTTTTAAAATGGTTTTATTTTTCTACTTTGAATGTTATTATTCAAATAGTTGACAAATGAGTCGGGGCGAGGACCTTAGGGCCAACACATTCTGTTGGCTCTCCTTTTAAAATATATCCCAGATTGAATCACTTCTTGTTACTTCTACCACTACCACCCTGCTCCCAGCTCTCCTTTCTGACAGACTGTTGCAACTAATCACTTGGCTTCCTCTCTTCTCTTCCTATAGTGTATATATTCCCCAGAGTAGGCGCAGGAATCCTTTAAAACAAAAGTTAGATCACTTCACTCCCCTACTAAAAACCCTCCAATAATTTTCCCCTCTCACTTAAAATAAAAACCAAAGTCTTGGTAATGGCCTACAAGGCCCTGCCTCATCTCCTATGCCTCCTCCCGGTTCCTGCTCTTCTCTAATCACATTGTCCTCCTTGCTGATTCTCACACACATCAAGTAGCTCTGGCCTCAGGATCTTTGTACTTTCTATCCTTTCTGCCTTGCAAGGCTCTCTCCTCATTTAACTGCCTGACTCCTTCTCCCACTGTTTTCTGAGAGGACTTTCCTAACGACCTCATCTATCACAGCACCCCCACTCTCTGCCAGTAATCTCTAACCCCTTACCTGGCTTCATTCCTCTACATAGCATTTATCATACCAGCAGCCATCATATCATACAGCACTTTGTTTATTGGTCTGCCTCCACTTTAGAATGTAAGTCTATGTGGACAGAGGCTTTGCTTTGTTGGTTGCTCTATCCCTAATGCAAGAAAAGTGCCTGGCCCATGGTAGAAGCTCCATAAATATTTGGTGGATGAAAGAATCTCACAGGGTACAGATGTTAAGGTAAAAATTAGAAGTGGTGGCTGCACAAAGTGTTCAGAAATACTCTTCAAACTGTCCAGTATGTTCTATCTCTGATCATGAATAGTTTCCATTGTAATAAATGGCAAAATAAAATTTTTAAACCCTACTCAGTTCTTTTACAATAGAATTGAATGGGCATCCATGGAAGTGAGAAGCTGAGAAAGAGGAGAGAAACAAGGCCAAGTTCCAAGTAGGGAGAGGAGGAGGATCGCAGTGCTGAGAGGGTGAGCAGGGCAAAGAACAGGTAGGAGGGAATATGAACCCTTGGACTCTCCTGGGATATGAGCTCCCCCACTGGTTGAGAAGGCCCTTGAGGCCAAGCAGGGACCCTCTCTCATTCATCCTTTCATCTTCTACATCTGAAAGCACTTACTAGGTGCTCCATAAATGTTCAGTGGATGGAATGAAGGGACAGGAAATGTCAGAGGTAGGTTTCTGGCCATCCTGCTCATTCACAGCTCAGGGTAGAAGGTGGACTTGCCTGGGGCAGCAGTGCAAGTACCCATCTCTACTTACCAGGTCTAGACCCTAATCCAGGAGGAGATGTCCAGAGTTCTACTCCGAGGAGCACACATTCTATGGCAGGCACTAGATCTGGCGATTGACATGGGCTGCCTCATTGACCCTTGCACAAGGACCATATATGGGGATGGGCACTCTGGGAGCCTGAGACCCAGGGAGTTAAAGACTAGCCTAAACCCAGGAGAGCAATATGTTGGTGATACGTTAGATACCACAGTCTCAGCTTCTGTGACTCGGATGCCCATGCGTTTCCACTGAAAATTATTATGCACTGTACTTCTGTGAATCAAGAAGGTCTGATGGGGACCCAGAGACGATTAGGCCCGTGCTGCCCTAGTCCTCTTCCTACAACCCCATGACAGAGGGAGTCAGGGAGGAAACCGTAGGAAGCAACCACTAGTATTACCTCTGAGGGGCCTCTGAGTTCCTAGACAACAAGAAATGCCCAGGCCAGAACTGGCCACAGAGCTGAGCAGTGATTTTGTGAGGTGCTTCCCAACTTGGAGGGAGGGAAAAGAGACAGGCAGTTCACAGTGACTCACAAGGGAAGCAGTCAGGAAGAGGTGAGCAGTATCACTATATAAATTATATAGAATTGTAATGTTTATGTTAACCAGCTTCCCAGTGCCCAGGAGGCTCTCCCACCAAGGTCTAGGCCCACCAGCCCTTCCTTGCCCATTCACCCTGCTTACGACTGCATGCTGCCTTCCTTATTCCCCTTTCTCCTCTCAAGTGACCCTTGAATGTTCCTTTACAGCTGTGTGAAGATGCTGGCGGCAGAGATAAGTACACCATGTGACTTATCTCAGACTCAGAAACTTTATCAGAATAGCTCTGGCCCAGAACGTCCCGAGGGGGCTTCAAACCCCACTCTTTGGCATGAGCACGGGCCCAAGGCCAAGGGAGTGATCCCTGGTGCCTATCACTTCTACCACCTTCCAAGCTCCAAACCCTGCCCTGGTATACACCTAGCAGCAGGACTGTAAGATTCCCTTGAAATAAACATGAAAACGTCCCTAGATTTTTCATCTTCCAGAGGAATGTGTACAGATTGCGAAAACCATCCTGACACTTGAATATGTAGCCAGGAGCAGAAAACAGCTTTGAAGGGGATGTTTGTGAGAGGGTCAAATGGACGTCACTACGATCTGGGCCTCTGCCCGTAGACCCCTCCCCCTCCTTCTTCTTAACCAGGTGCACCTGGGGCTATGTTTGACAGTAACCACACCTAGAGGGCTATGGAGACCTCTAGCCTGAAGAGAGAAATAAGAAGGTACAGCTTTCTTTCTCGTATCTTCATCCTCTCCAGCTTACCAAAGTGCCCTGAAACATTTTTACATGTTTATTTAAGTACTGAAAAAATATATTCTTATGTTAAAAGAAATTAAATAATACTGGCATGTTAAAATAAAAAGGAAACATCCCCAATAGCTTTCCTTCTCCCTACAGATCTCACTTAACAGGATTGTTGAAAATCCAAACTTTGGTTTGCCTCCTTCCATGTGTGTGTATGTGTGTGTGTGCGTGTGTGTGTGGATATGTGTATATATATATGTGTGTGTGTGTGTATACGTATACACACACACGCACACACACATAGCGTTTACAGAATCCTAACACACACGCACACACACAGTGTTTACAGAATCCTAATACACATAGTTCTGCTAACAAATATATGTCAAACCCCCTTACAAGTCAGGAGACAGAGATAGGATGCACAGAGCTATGTCTTCTTAATAATTGCATAATAAATACTCCACCTGAATTTCTCAGGTACGCTCCTGCCTCAGAACTAAAGAGGCCCAACTTAGCTCAGTTTCTCAGATGATGCAGGAGAAGGACGGCACCAAATACCCTCACAGTCCCTCAGATGTAGAACTGGAAAATCAGATTTCTATAACTGGATTATGAGTTCTGTGAGTTAATGTCTTATTATTAAGTAGTTGGCATTCTTCATGTATGTTTTTATATTGCTGTAATACAGAATTTATTGCCCACAGTATATTGCACTAGATTTTTGTTCTCATGTTTTCTCATTCCTGGTTATTTTAATATAATTAGTCACTTTGAACGTACAAGAGCTTATACAGTTGGTTTGTTTCTGGCATTTTCATACATTTTAGAAAGTATCTGGCATTATTATAAATTTTTTGTTATAAATATTGAGTGTGGCCTGACATAATTTTTGTTTATTGTTTTAAATGTAGTTTAGACTTCTCTTTCAAGTTGGCTAGTTACTTTGATTTAGACTAAATTTTCCTTGAGGCAGAATGGGTATGGTGAATTGAAGATGACCATAAATTCTTTGCCACTTAACCTTTCAAAAGATAGAAATAATCTCCTCTGCCCCTTTAATCTGGGCTGGCATTGTGACTTGTTTTGACAAATAAACTGTGATAGAAGTAATTTATAACTTATGAGGCAAAGCCTTAAAGGTCTGAAGTTTCTGTCTGCCGCTTGGAACGCTCCCTACTGGGACCCAGCCACCATATAAGAGGTCTAACTACCCTGAGACCACCATGCTTTGAGGAAGCTCAAGCTAGCCACATGGAGAAAAAGAGGTCATTTGGAAGAGCAGTAAGGCAGCCAACAAACGTGAGAATGAAGCTCCCCCTTCAACATCCAGCTCAACAGAGCCACCACCTGAATGCACCTGTGTGAATGACTCCAGCTGACTCTAAAGAGAGCCAGAAAAACATCATGAATTCCAAAACTACATGAACTCCAAGGCGACAGAATCATGAGCAAATAAAAAGGCAGTTGCTCTAAACCACAAAGTTTTGGGATGGTTTGTTTCATGGCAGTAGAGAACTGAAACATGGAGAAACTCAGGATATGCTGCAGATAAAAGCATGAACCCCATATCTAAGAACTGATACTATGCTATGAATCTACAATCCTGTCCTATTTTCTTAATGCTGTATTTGTCTATTTGGTATTCATTAATTGCAGGGTCAAACTAACAGCCAAAGTTGTTTATGTCTCCCCTGAAGTCCAGACCTCATACTCTGAAACCATCTCCTTGATCTAACTCTCGCACACCAAATCAGTATTTCCCCTGACTTAAATCAACTCAGGGCCAGGTACCAGACAACTAGGGACAGTCCCTATTCCCCACAGCTCACTGGAATTGTTTAAACTAGCTAATCCTAAACTGTTTACCTAGCCTTGCCTAGCCTTTCCCATGAAAACCCCAATAAAGTGTCTGGCCTAAGTCTTTGCCCTCACTCCTTTCTGCCTTTTGACTAAAATCTGATACTTCCCCATGTGTCCCTGCTTGACATGGCATGCCCCCCTCTTCTCAATGGCATTGACCTCTCCATGTCCTCTTTCAGTCACCTCCATAAATTAAAATTCTGTGGGTACAACTGAGACAAGTCCAAAAGAATCGTCTCCTGTAGGGAACCCCTAAGGAGAGTGCATGCGCATGTGCACACCTGTGTCACTGTGTGAGTGTCTGTATCCAAGTAGACATACACATATTGCTGCTCTCTACCACCCATGATGCTACTTGTAGTGAGAACTGGCAGTGCCACAGTATGACAAAGACAGAATCAAAACTGACCATGTTTTCTCCAAGGAACATGTATGCCTATGTAAAAGCAGTGACGCACATTTCAGGGAAGCATTAGGAAAAGAAAAGAAATTTTGAAATTTGGGTTCAAATCCTCATATTCTTGCTTACTAACTGTGTGGCTTGAGCAAGTCACTTAATTTTTCTGTCTCAGACTCCTTCTCAATAAATATGCATAATAATAGGATCTAAATCATAACGCTGCAGTAAAGATCAAATGATAAAGCACAAAAGTATTTGTCAAAACACAAAGTGCTATACACAGATTGCATATTATTTTTCACTGGAGAATTGCGATTTACTAGTCTTGCGGTGACTCTACTACCTGCATTTTAAATTTAATGTGTTCACCTCTCTTAATTTAAATTTAATTAAAATTTAATTTAAATTTTATAGTTCACCTCTCTTATTTTATCCTGGTGTCTATAAATTTAACTATGATGTTTAAATTTTAAAAAATGTTTACTTTTGAATAAGAAGTAGTTGGAAGAATAAAATAAGGTTTCATTTTGGTCTTGCTTTCTGTCAGTTCAAAACATGCTGCTCTCATAATGATGAGACATAAGGTTTTTGTTTTTGTTTTTAGGGAAAACCAGTGTCCATTCTAACATTCTTAAAGCCAACCTGTAACATTTTCTATTTCCTCTCTCAATCTTGGGAGAACCTGTGCTACATCTGTGATGTGGATACATGATGCTCTCTCAGAGTAGAGGCAATTGTACTTCCAGAAACTTTCTTTCATCACTGTGCCACCATGGTGGTCACCCTGGGAGAGGCCAGCAGCCCCAGCGGCATCTGAGAGACAGGAAACAAGGTTTCTCTCAGCCCTTGGAGCATCTCTGGTCATCCTTCAGCTGAGTCCCAGCATCCTCTCCTCCCAGGTTCCCTAGGGATTCCTGCTAGCCTCCTTCAGGTCCCTTGTCTCCTCCTTATCCACTCAGTGACTATTTCTCTCAGTACAGAAAAATGCATTCTTTGAGTAAAAAGTCCTCCCTAGGGAAGAGGAGGCATGTGATGTATAAGAGTAATCTAATCCCTGCATCTTTCTCAAATCCCATACTGGTTCCTGCAAGTACACCAGCTGTTGTGCAAAATGGCAATGGAAATCACAGAAGTTCAGAGTTGGAGGGGACAGTGCCAATTTCTCATTCTACGGGCTCCAATGTTGTGAAGTGAGAGAAGAACCTGCAGAGTGGTCCACTAATAAAAATACTTCAGATTTCAAATGAGGAAATGAAGGTCCATGGGAGAGGAGTAACATGCACAAGGCAAACATAAGACATTATCTTTAAAGGCAGCGTGGAATTGTACAAAGAAGACTAGACTAGGGGTGAGAATACCTGGCTCAGCTTCTACATCTGACATGTTCTTTCAGACAAGCCCTTGAGCATCTCTAAAACCCAATTTCCTTATTTATGAAAAGTGAATACAAAATGCCCCCTCACAGAGTTGGTGTGAGTCTCAAATGAGAAAATGAATATGAAAATAAGTTTTAAAGGGTGAAGTATTTTTCACACATTAATTCTGAATATTCATTCTTTTTAAACTTGTTTTGAAATAATTTCAAACATACAAGAAACTTGTACGATTTTTACAAATCCCTACATATCCTTCTCCCAGGTGAAACAACTGTTAACATTTTACCATATTTGGCTTATCTTTTTCTCATAGTCAGTATGTGTGTGTATATGTGTGTGTTTGTATTATCTTCTTTCCTAAACCACTTAAGAGTTGCAAGCATGAATGCTCATTTCCATGTATTATTTCAGCATGCATTTGCTATAAACAAGCATACTGTCCTACAAAACCTCAGCCTAACTATCAAAATTAAGGATATAATGCTATTATTTAATCCACTGATCATATATATTAAGATTTTCTCCAATTGTCCCCAAAATGAAATGTTTAGGTCCAGGATCCAATCCAGAATCATGTGCTACATTTAGTTGTTATGTCTCTTCAGTCTCCTTCAGTCTGGAACAGCTCTCCAGTCTTTCCTTGACATGACCTTAGTTTTCGAGATTGCAGGCTTTCTAGTAACTTTGCAAAGTGTTCCTCAGTTCCTGATATTTCTCCATTATTAGATTCACAGTATGCCTTTGGGGCAGGAATACCGTGGAAGTGTCACTGTGTTTTTCTCAATGCATCATATCAGAAAGCACACAGTATCCTTTTGTGGTGGTAACTTTTAGCAATTGGTTAAGATGGTTTCTGCCAGGTTTCCCCACTCCAAAGTTAAGACAATTATCTTGTACTTATTAAGAAATATTTAATATTAGCTTACATTCTACTTTAAAGGAGATTTTTCCATCCTCTTTTATTCATGTTTATTTTTATTGGATTCCTATTTTATTCCATAGATTATGACCCATTACTATCTTTATTCATGTCGATACTCAAATTTCCAAGATTTGCCCAGTGGGAACAGTTTTAAGCTGGCTCCTATGCCCTTTTGACATGCTTACCTTATTGAGAACTTTCTTTCTTTCTTGGACGATAAGATATTCCAGGCTCATCTTGTACTTTTCTGGCCCCAGCTCTGGAAATAGCCATTTCTCCGAGGGACCCTCATTCCCTATAGCAGAGAATGGTTTTCAGAAATAAAGATGTCAGGGTTAGGAATGCAAATTGTTATTGGTATTACAGATTTTTCGCTTCTGGAACAACTATATAGCCATATGGGAAAAAGATGAACCTCACGCCCTACTTCATTCCATAATTAAACATTAACCTGAGATAGATTATAGACCCAAAGTAAAAGTTAAAACTATGACGCCTCTATCCAAGAAAGAAAAACATTTAAATTGGACTTCATAAAAATGAAAAATATATTGTTTATCAAAAGATGCTGTTACAAATATGAAGAGACAAGCCACTGAACATATATACACACATATACACACCAAGAACTAATATACAAAATAGGTAAATAAATTGTAGAATATTTAAATATAACATGTGTTTCAAGAATATATAAATCACTCCTAAAAAACAACAATAAAAAGACAACTCTTAGAAGACAGTTTTTCAGTTTCTTACGAAGCTGAACATACCATAAAATCCAGCAATTGCATTGCTTGGTGTTTACTGAAATGAGTTGAAAATTTATGTCCAAACAAAGGTCTGCACATGAATATTTATAGCACCTTTACTGCCAAAACTTAGAAGCAACCAAGATGTCCTTCAACAGGTGAGTGGATAAACTGTGGTATATCCAAACAATAGACTATTACTGAGCAATAAAAAAAATGACCTATCAAACCAAAAAAAGACATGGTAGACTTTAAATGCATATTGCTAAGTGAAAGAAACAATCTAAAAAGGCTGCATACTGTATAATTCCAACTATATGACATTCTGGCAAAAGCAAGACTATGGAGGCAGTAAAAAGTTTAGTGGTTGCCAGGGGTAGGGTGAAGGGTAGGAATGAATAGGCAGAGTACAGAATATTTGTAGGGAGTGAAACTATTCTGTATAATAATATAATGATAGATACATGTCATTATACATTTCTCAATACCCAAAGAATGTACAAAGAGCGAACTCTAATGTTAGCTACAGACTTTAATTAATAATAAGGTATCACTAGTGGCTCATCAATTGTGACAAATACACCACACTAATGCAAGATGTTAATAATAGGAGGAACTTGTGGGCGAGAAGCAGGGGGAATTTGGGAACTCTGTATTTTCTGATCAATTTTTCTGTACACCTAAAACTGCTCTAAAAATAAAGCTTATTCATTAAAAACAAAAGGCAAACAACTCGATTTTTTTAATGGGCAAAAGTCTTGAATAAACTAATCTGCAAAAGAAGACATAGGAATGGCCGATAGGTATATGAAAAGGTGATTAACATCACTAGTATAAGGGAAATACAGTAAGATACTATTTTATACTCATTTAGAATGGCTAAAACTTTTAAAAAACTGATAATTCCAAATGATGTTGATAATGTGAAATGGCTGTACTACTCATACACTGCTGGTAGGAATGTAAAATGGTACAGCCACTCTACAGAAATGATTGGTAATTTCTTGCAGTTAAACATATATCAACACTATTACCCAGGGATTCTGTTCCTAGAATAAAAACATATGTTCACAAAAGTTTTCTACTAGAATGCTCATAAAGCATTGGAAACAACCCAAATGTCTATCAACAGAAGAATGAATAAAACAAATTGTGGCACATCCCTATAATCAATACCACTCAGCAAATTACTAATACACACAACACAAAGATGAATCCCAAAAGCATTATTCTGAGTGAAAGAAGCCAGCCATACCTGCATGGTTCAATTTATATGGAATCCAAAAACAGGCACAACTACTCTTTGGCGATAGAAATCAGAACAAAGGTTGCCTGAGTCTGGATGTTCAAGGGGGATTGATTACAAAGAGACACAAGGGAAATTTTGAGGGTGATGAAAGGGTTCTATATCTTAACTGTGGTGGTGGTTACATGGTTCTGTACAATTGTTAAAACTCATCCAACTGAACACTTAAGATCTATGCCTTCTAATTTATATAAATATACTTAATTTTTTAAAAAAAGGACTGTGCAGTATTATCTTCAAAGACCTTAACAAAAGAAAAGCTGACACAAAATTCTAAACATAACAAATCTGACATTCAATAATAAAGACAAAGAGTGTTTTTAGCACTTGGGAAAAAGTAATGAAGCATAACTCTCATGAGTCATTTTGGAAGATACTGCTAAAGTTCACATTTTAGCTCTATCTCTCAGGGTCCATTCAGGTAAACAGAAGACACTCTCTTTTTGTACAATTTGTATTTGTACAAATCTCAGTTACCATGTGTTGTGGCCTGAATTGTGTCCTCACCCCAAAATTCATTTGAAGTTCTAACCCCCAATATGTCAGAACGTGACCTTATACAGAGATAGGGAATTTACTGAGGTCATTAAGTTAAAATGAGTCCATTAGGGTGGGCCTTAATCCAATATGACTAGTGTCCTTACACGAAGAGCAAATTTGGTCACAGACGTATACAGATGGAAGATGATGTAAAGACACATGGAAGACGCAGCCATCTACAAGCCAAGGAGACAGGCCTGGAACACATCTTTTCCTCATGGCTCTCAGGAGGACCAACCCTACAGATACTTTGATCTTGGACTTCCAGCCTCCAGAACTATGAGAAAATAAATTTCTGTTATTTAAGCTATAAATTTGTGGTACTTTGTTGTGGCAGCCCTAGCAGACTAATACACTATGGTTAAGCTTATTAACACCACTGCCCAAAAATATGGTTCAAATTTCAGTTACCACAGTATATCAGTTGAACAATTGCATAAAGTACAGATTTTGCTGCTAAACTCTTAAGTCCACATATCACTATGTAAATAACAAATACACATCATGATAAATGACCAGTCACATCACTTCTCACACAATCCGTCAGTGATTGGTCACTAAACATCTGATACCCAGTTCAGACACAGACAGCAGAGCATGCATGCTAAATGTGTTACATACTTTCGTCCCAGTGATAAAGCCATGCGACATTTTACAAAAATGGATAATAGAAAAATGGAATTGGCCAACAAATGAAGGTGTAGCCAGGAAACAAAAAAAAAAATAAAACCAAACGTGAAACGGGAAAGTGGTTGTAATGGAAAGGATGAAAATGTCACAGAAGGAATGACATGTTCAAAAACACTCACATTAAAGGAACTCAGAAAAATTTCACAGTATTGAAAATGCAAAGGAGCTGATCCATACTTAGAAAGAAGTACGATAATTTGCCAAGGTATAGAAATGATGCTTGTTTCCTATCATATGTTACTTATATGCTGGGAAGCTGTTGTGATTTTCAAGGATCTCGAGGAAGCCCCCAATGTCTATCCCTGTCTACCACTACAAAGCAGATGTCTCTCAAGAGCTTACTAGGAATCTCCTATGAATCTCACATCTGCCTATGCATCTGGCTGCAACTGCTGCCAGAGTATAATAGACTGCTCCACCTTCTAAATCTCATGCAAGTGCCTCTCATTGGCAAACTTTAATCCAGAACAATTTAGGAGAGGGGATTCTGGGGAACTATTCTCTGGCTTCTCTTCTGTGATGCAAAAATAAAACAAAACAAACAACAGTAACAAAAAAAACCCTTAAAATATTTTGACAGTTGTAGTAGGAAGAATAATGGCCACCCAAAGATGTCCAATCCCTGGAATCTGTGAACATTACCTTACAAGTGAAAAGGAACTTTGTGGATAAAACTGTACACTTTTAAAGGGTGAATTGTAAGGTATGAAAATCATCTCAATAAATGTTATATATATATATATATATATGAAGAAGCACTCACGGTTACACTAAGAAGCTTAGTGTAGGGTTACACAGTACTGTAGTCCATGCACATTGTCACTGAGAATCAGGCTTGTAGCCCCACCTTGGCTCCTGCTGGACCTTCAGCTTCAGTTTCTCTAACTTCTGGATGAGATGTGTTCAGCTTCCTAATGAAAGACATTGGCTTCTCTTGCAGTTCATCTGCATCATCAAAGAGGTGGCGGCAGGAGACTGATGTGGGTATTAGTTTATTCTTGTAGATTCCTGTTTGTCCTTTCTCCCCTCCATCTTACACACACTTTACTTCCCCACGTTGCCAAACTACATGGAAATTCTTCCAGTTTTTATCTCATGACAATAGTCTCTCAAAGTAACAGATCATGCCTTAGCTGCTCCCTTAAAACCACATTTTGCCACTTCCAGTCTCCACCACAAGCAAGTGATATGAAAATAATACTTATTATTTATTGACTTAAGTGTGCATTATTGGGGATCATTTTTTGTATGCTAATTATTCTCTGCTCTGTCTTAAAAGATCTCCCAATCTATGAACTTTTTCATTTGAAATGAGAATTTTTTATACCAATTGATTTTCATTAAAAGACACTAGACTATATTCTGAGTCAGAGTAGAGGTGGGGGAATATTAGTGTCCACACTTATAGATTTTCACACCAGTGAAAACCTGATATTTCTCTGCTAGCTTTGGATAGATTTATTTTGGCAGCCTTGTAGTGAAACTTAGAAATAATCAACACAAGCCTTAGACATGGAAGAAAGTAGAGATAATGCCCTGGGGTTTAAGCTAATATCCTGTGAGATATGGTTTCTCTTTTCATTTAAGATATGCTATTCTCCTTGGCCTCAAAGACAATAGAAAAATCATACGTTGGAGGAAGAAATGACCAAAATAAGGCCAAAGGCACTTAGTTCCTCTGTATTGAAAAGTCCGGTCTTACTCCAAAAAAGAAGGGCCGATAAACCTTTGAGATAGTTGGCCCCATTTTGTGAGCAACGTAAAACAAAACTGCAATGTTGAGAATTTAGCGCTACTTGTTCATATAACAAATTAAATGAGATATGCACATTATTTCAGTGAACAACAGCCTTAAGTGATTCTTCAGAGGAGATGTTCATTATAAACAAAGAGATAAAATATGAAAGTAGTAGAAACTGATAATGAATTTTCAAAGTAACACTAACTCTTATCAGACTTTCAGAAGAAACCACTGCAGTAAATCATAACTTTGCAATAGCAGGTCCCTAGGCTTGTAGAGAAAATAGGATGGATGCATTGAAGGTAAAATTAAAGTTTGCATTACCATTAACTTGTAATTAATCAACTCTATACCTACCTCTGAAAACATAATAGCACTTTCTGGAAGCCCATTTTTGATGGACAGTTTCAAGACAAAACCTCTATGTTACTTCTGTTGTGATAAGACCTGTTATCTCATTATAGCAGCTCACTGGCAAAAGGAGCTTTGTGACTGATCTAGAACATTAGTAAGAACTGAGGACAAAGGAATTTAAGGTAGTACTGTGTTTCACAAGGGTTCTAATGAAAAAGTGCTCTCAGGCATTCGAATGCTTTGGAAATGCATTGCCTCATTATCTCATGGAAGCCTATAGTTTTTTTTTTCAATATATTTGACACATAACATTGTATAAATTTAAGGTATACAACATGTTAATTTGATATATTTATATATTGTAATATGCTTGCCATTATAGTGATCGTTAGCCCCTCTATGGCATCACATAATTATCATTTTTTTGTAGTGGGAATAATTAACATCTAGACTCTTAGCAAGTTGGATGATTATAATACAGTATTGTCTATATTCACTGTACAGTGCTCCGGGACTTATTTGTCAGCTAGTTGCACGTTTGTATCCTTAAACAAGATCTCTCCTATTCCCCTACCCCTCAGATCCTGGTGAGTTTGGCTTATTTAGATTCCACGTATAAGTGATATCATACAATCTAAGTGCCCATAAACGGATGAATGGATAAAAATTATGTGAATATTTTCAACCATGAGAAAGAAGGAAAACCTGCCATTTGAGACAGCACAAATGGATCTCAGAGATGATATGTTAAATGAAATATTATAAATCAGAGAAAGACAAATACTGAGAATCTATATTTTTAGATCTGGAAGGGACCTTGGAGGTCACTCAGTCTAAGGTCTAGAGTTTGTAGACTTGTTCCATTAACAAATGTAGAGGGTGAAAATTACAAACAGAGTAAGGAGCTGTTGATAGCTGTAAGGAGATAACCACAGGACCAAGTGAAGGTGATTGGAAGATGGCTTTGAATTTCAGTACTTTCTGACCTTGCTGCCATACACCAGGAAAAGTATAGGGTTGCTTTATGCACCTGGAGCTAGGCCATAAACATTATGATCACCCCTCTTCCAATCTGCTCAAGACCTATGTGAAAAGAACTTCAGAATGAAATGGGGGACTTTTCTGTGCAAGGTTCTTATTTTATATGTGGGCCTTCTCACCCTATCCTTATTTATTCACATCAGAAAACTACTTGAGATATGATTTTTTTCTGACCCTTTCTTTTAGTTTGTTTTTTTCTTTCCCTTTAGTTTTAGTAAAATTGCTAATTTTAAAAATCCCAGTTTGTCATACCTTGGTGAAAAGGAACAAAAAGGAAAGATAGTTCAAAAAATTTGTTGTTGTTTATTCTTTAGCTAGAAAGAAAGTGGGTATAGATTTCTCTTGACATGAGGTTTAATAAGAAAAGTTGGAAGAGAAAAATGCCAAGGAGAAGACACAGACTCAGAGTAAAAGAGAGGGGGGGGCCCTGCCCAACCTCTCCCATGGGCTTGGAGAAATTGTTTCAGTAGCAGCTCGGGTGGCAACAACAGAGTAATGGTAAGAACACTGGGAATAATAAAGGACAGATTTAAGAGCGCGGGCTATGCCACGTGATTTTAGGTAAGTCACCTGACATCTCTACTATAGCTCCCCCTTCAGAAAAATGTACTGCCAAATTTGAAAGATTATCATGTATATTAAATCAGATAATGGATATTAGTAGTTCATAGATAATAGGCACTCAATGGATGTTTATTATTACTATCTCTATTTGAGTGTGAGTTAAATAGAGTGTTTTTCCAAACATGTTATGTAGTTTCTTAGGCACATCACTCTTGACACAGAAATGTTTGGGTGTTTTGGGGCTTCATATTCTTTTAAATATCAGTTTTGGACATTGGCCTTCCATCTGAATTTTGTCATAATGGAAGTCCCCTTCCAACAGAAATTGTAATGCTCTGTGTTCATTACAATTTGTGGCTCTTCTAGAAATATTCACGGTGTAAATGATATGTTTATTACCCAAGAGAAATACAATCTGAACTACCCAGTTGAGCTGGAACTAAATCAACTTTTCCAAGAATAAATCATAATGCTCACAAATACACTTTGACTGCTGTTCATTTGCTTGTAATTGTGGCTGATACATTTATTGAAATAGTCCCATCTAACTGGACTCTCTCTGAACTAGCTAGCATATGATAGATACCCCCTCTCTATCAAATCTTTTGATATTGAGCAAGAGTAAGGAACTAAATGCCAAGAAAGTTCTAGGCTATGTAACTCATGTTTTTTTGGTGTGTGTAAACCGTGAGAGAAAATTCTCTCATAAGAGGAAAAAGGATATTGTCTATCATTTTTGAAAATTAATAGACTTTATATTTTAGAGAAGTTTTAGGCTTACAGAAAAACTGAGCAGACTACTTCTCTCTTTTTTCTATGTTGTGAAAACTTGATGTTGAGCCATTTCAGGTGAGAAGTTTATTGTCTGCTCCTTTCACCCCTGAAGAATTCAATTTTAATATCAAATCTGCTCCAAAATGAAATGGCATTCAATAATCACATATTACTTCCTATTATGAGCTCATCAAAAGTGTAACTTTCTGCTACTGATAACCATTTGCAAAGAAGAAAAGGAATGAAAAATGTACGATTCGCAGTTCTGAATAAGAAAAATATCCAAGAAAGATTTTCATGCAATCTTCCTGTGCCAATAAAAACACCAACCTCAGTTCAGGAAACATAACTGACACTGTGAGCTCAAAGAGTCACTTTACTTGGCTAAGTCCCTCTTTCCTTAGCTGCAGAATGAAGAAGTGGGACCAGCTCAGTGGTTCTCAACCTTGGCTGCTGCACATTGTAACCTTCTGAGATGTTTTTCAATCTCCCTGAGGCTGGGCCTCAAGAACAGTTTGTATAATACAGGGATGATCTCTTCCTTAAAGGTTTGGCAGAACTTGACTGTAAAATTGCCTGGGTGGGATGTGTGCATATGGGTGTTGTTGCAGTTTACACAGGCAGATTTTAATCTACTGATTAAATTTCTTAAGTGGTTATAGGTTTATTCAGATTTTCAATGTTTTTGTGAAACACTTTTGAGAATTTTTGTTCTTCTAGGAAATTATCCATTTCATACATGTTTAAATGATATTGGCAAAAAGTCATTCACAGTACTCCCTTATGCTTTTAAATCTTCTCTAGCGGCAGTTATGTCCATATTTTCACACTTAATATTGTTTATTTGACCCTTTTGTTTTTCTTTTTGATCCATATTTCCAGTTCTATTATATTTTACTTACAAAAAGACAACTTTTTGTTTCTCTTGTTTCCTCTGTTTTCTTTTTCCTTTATTTCTGCTTTTATACTTATTTCCTTCTTTTTTATTTTCTTTGTGTTTTATTCTGCTGTTTTTTTTTCTAGTTTCTTGTGTTGCACATTTTGCTCACGAATTTTAAGCCCTTCCTCTTTTCTTATATATGTGTTTGAGTCTACAAATTTCTCTCTCATTACTGCTCTGGCTACATCTCACAACTTTTGATATGAAGTGCTTTCATCATAATTCAGTTCAAAATATTATTTGATTCTATTATAGCTTTGTATTTGCTCCAAGCATTATTAGAAATATATTTTAATATTTCTAAATATATTGGAAGTTAATTATCTTTTAGTTATTTCTGCCATATTTCATATTAAACAAAAAAACTGTCTGGTCTGTATGATATTGTCTGATATTGTTAACATTTACTTTCTAGGCTAAACCATGGTTCATGTTTTTTCTTGACAGAATCTCATTAATTTATTTTTACACAATATGGTTTTTACCATTTTTGAGGTATAAATTGACAAATAAACATTGTATATATTTAAGGTATACAATGCGATGATTTGATATACATATACATTGTGAAATAATTGCCAGAGTCAGGCCAATTAACATATCCACAACCTCACAAAGTTACTGTATATTTTTTTTTAACATGGATGAGCTAATGTATAGCATGGTGATTACAGTTAATAATACTGTATTATATACTTGAAATTCATTAACAGAATAGATTTTAAGTGTTATCACAAAAGATGTATCTACTTTTTCTAAATGTTCCATTTGTACTCTGAAAAAAATAATTTATTCTGTAATAACTGAGTGTAAAATTCTATATATGTCCATTAGAATAGGCTTGCTAATTTTGCCATACAAATATCCTATACTCTTAATACTTTTACTGCTTGATCCATTAGTTTCTGAGAGATAAGTATGAAAATATTCTACCATGATCATGGATTTGTGATTTTTCTTTATACAAGTTCTGATATTTTTGGTGTTAGGTGTTTTGATTCTATGTGTTAGGTGATTATAAATCATCAATAATATATCTTTAATGTAACTTTTAGCATTATCTTATCCCTAATAATACTTTTATTGCCTTAACATCTATTTCATTTGATACTGATATATCCATGGCATATTAATCCTGATGTATTCTCTTTCATTACTTTATCTTTAGCCTCTCTAGGTCTTTGCATTTCAGGCATATCTCTTATAAACAACATATGGCTAAATGTGTTTTATGTGCAATATAAGAACCTTGCTTTTAAATGACAATTATAGACATTTATATTCATTGTGATTACAGATATATTTGGATTTATTTCTATCATTTTCTTCCGCTTTTTTTCTTATCTATATCCATTCTTTGTTTTAGTTTACTTTTCCTCCTCTCCTGAATTCTATTAGTATCCACTCTTCTTTGTTTACCTTTTCCCTTCCTATTGGTATAAAAAATATGCATTTTATTTCTATTGTTATAGTTGTTAGCCTTAAGATTTTAAATAACTGACTTAAAATCGAAATTTTAGCAGTATCTCTACCCTCCTTTGGAATAATTCAAAACTTTAGAAAACTTTTATGGAGGTCATTTTCATTCATTCTTACATGTCTAGCATTTTAATTCCATTTGGGTTTTTTTTTTAATTTTCAAATTTTATTTTTGTATACAGCAGGTTCTTATTAGTCATCAATTTTATACACATCAGTGTATACATGTCAATCCCAATCTCCCAATTCACCACACCATCACCACCCACACCCCTGCTTTCCACCCCTTTGTGTCCATACATTTGTTCTCTACATCTGTGTCTCAATTTCTGCTCTGCAAACTGGTTCATCTGTACAATTTTTCTAGGTTCCACATATATGCATTAATATACGATATTTGTTTTTCTCTTTCTGATGTACTTCACACTGTATTACAGTCTCTAGGTCCATACACATCTCTACAAAGGATCCAATTTCGTTCCTTTTTATGGCTGAGTAATATTCCATTGTATATATGTACCACCACTTCTTTATCCATCCGTCTGTCGATGGACATTTAGGTTGCTTCCATGACCTGGCTATTGTAAATAGTGCTGCAATGAACATTGGGGTGCATGTATCTTTTCGAATTATGGTTTTCTCTGGGTATATGCCCAGTAGTGGGGTTACTGGATCATATGGTAATTCTATTTTTAGTTTTTTAAGGAACCTCCATGCTGTTCTCCATAGTGGCTGTATCAATTTACATTCCCACCAACAGTGCAGGAGGGTTCCCTTTTCTCCACACCTGCTCCAGCATTTGTTGTTTGTAGATTTTCTGATGATGCCCATTCTAGCTGGTGTGAGGTGATACCTCGTTGTAGTTTTGATTTGCATTTCTCTAATAATTAGTGATGCTGAGCAGTTTTTCATGTGCTTTTTGGCGATCTGTATGCCTTCTTTAGAAAGATGTCTATTTAGGTCTTCTGCCCATTTTTGTATTGCCTTGTTTTCTTAATATTGAGCTGCATGAGCTGTTTATATATTTTGGAGATTAATCCTTTGTCCGTTGATTTGTTTGCAAATATTTTCTCCCATTCTGAGGGTTGTCTTTTCGTCTTATTTATGGTTTCCTTTGCTGGGCAAAAGTTTTTAAGTTTCATTAGGTCCCATTTGTTTATTTTTGTTTTTATTTCCATTACTCTAGGAGGTGGGTCGAAAAAGACCTTGCTGTGATTTATGTCAAAGAGTGTTCTCCCTATGTTTTCCTCTAAGAGTTTTATAGTGTCTGGTCTTACATTTAGGTCTCTAATCCATTTTGAGTTTATATTTGTGTATGGTGTTAGGGAGTGTTCTAATTTCATTCTTTTACATGTAGCTGTCCAGTTTTCCCAGCACCACTTATTGAAGAGACTGTATTTTCTCCATTGTATATCCTTGCCTCCTTTGTCATAGATTAGGTGACCATAGGTGCGTGGGTTTATCTCTGGGCTTTCTATCTTGCTCCATTGATCTCTGTTTCTCTTTTTGTGCCAGAACCATATTGTCTTGATTACTGTAGCTTTTTAATATAGTCTGAAGTCAGGAGGTCTGATTCCTCCAGCTCCGTTTTTTTCCCTCAAGACTGCTTTGGCGGGAGATTAACCAAGATGGCGGAGTAGAAGGACGTGCTCTCACTCCCTCTTGCGAGAGCACCAGAATCACCACTGGCTGCTGGACAATCATTGACAGGAAGACCCTGGACTTCACCAAGGAGGATACCCCGCGTCCAAGGACAGAGGAGAAGCCACAGTGAGACAGTAGGAGGGGCGCAATCAGAGTAAAATCAAATCCCATAACTGCTGGGTGGGTGACTCACGGACTGGCGAACACTTATACCACAGAATTCCACCCACTGGAGTGAAGGTTCTGAGCCTCACGTCAGGCTTCCCAACCTGGGGGTCCGGCAACGGGAGGAGGAATTCCTAGAGAATCAGACTTTGAAGCCTAGAGGGAATTGATTGCAGGACTTTGACAGGACTGGGGGAAACAGAGACCCCACTCTTGGAGGGCACACACAAAGTAATGTGTGCATCGGGACCCAGGGGAAGGAGCAGTGACCCTGGGGGAGACTGAACCGGACCTACCTGCTGGTGTTGGGGGGTCTCCTGCAGAGGCGAGTGGTGGCTCTGTTTCACCGTGGGGATAAGGACACTGGCAGCAGAGGCTCTGGGAAGTTCTCCTTGGCGTGAGCCCTCCCAGAGTCTGCCATTGACCCCACCAAAGAGCACCGGTAGGCTCCAGTGTTGGGTTGCCTCAGGCAAAACAACCAACAGGAGGGAACCCAGCCCCACCCATCAACAGTCAAGTGGATTAAGGTTTTACTGAGCTCTGACCGCCACAGCAACAGGGAGGGAACCCAGCCCCACCCATCAACAGTCAAGTGGATTAAGGTTTTACTGAGCTCTGACCGCCACAGCAACAGTCAGCTCTACCCACCACCAGAGCCTCCCATCAAGCCTCTTAGATAGCCTCAACCACCAGAGGGCAGACAACAGAAGCAAGAAAAACTACGATCCTGCAGCCTGTGGACCAAAAACCACAGTTACAGAAAGATAGAGAAGATGAAAAGGCAGAGGGCTATGCACCAGATGAAGGAACAAGAAAAAACCCCAGAAAAACAACTAAATGAAGTGGAGATAGGCAACCTTCCAGAAAAAGAATTCAGAATAATGATAGTGAAGATGATCCAGGACCTCGGAATAAGAATGGAGGCAAAGATTGAGAAGATGCAAGAAATGATTAACAAAGACCTAGAAGAATTAAAGAACAAACAAACAGAGATCACCAATACAATAACTGAAATGAAAACTACACTAGAAGGAATCAATAGCAGAATAACTGAGGCAGAAGAACGGATAAGTGACCTGGAAGACAGAATGGTGGAATTCACTGCTGCAGAACAGACTAAAGAAAAAAGAATGAAAAGAAATGAAGACAGCCTAAGAGACCTCTGGGACAACATTAAATGCAACAACATTCGCATTATAGGGGTCCCAGAAGGAGAAGAGAGAGAGAAAGGACCAGAGAAAATATTTGAAGAGATTATAGTCGAAAACTTCCCTAACATGGGAAAGGAAATAGCCACCCAAGTCCAGGAAGCGCAGAGAGTCCCATACAGAATAAACCCAAGGAGAAACACGCCGAGACACATAGTAATCAAAGTGGCAAAAATTAAAGACAAAGAAAAATTATTGAAAGCAGCAAGGGAAAAACGACAAATAACATACAAGGGAACTCCCATAAGGTTAACAGCTGATTTCTCAGCAGAAACTCTGCAAGCCAGAAGGGAGTGGCATGATATACTTAAAGTGATGAAAGGGAAGAACCTACAACCAAGATTACTCTACCCGGCAAGGATCTCATTTAGATTTGATGGAGAAATCAAAAGCTTTGCAGACAAGCAAAAGCTAAGAGAATTCAGCACCACCAAACCAGCTCTACAACAAATGCTACAGGAACTTCTCTAAGTGGGAAACACAAGAGAAGAAAAGGACCTACAAAGACAAACCCAAAACAATTAAGAAAATGGTCATAGGAACATACATATCGGTAATTACCTTAAACGTGAATGGATTAAATGCCCCAACCAAAAGACATAGACTGGCTGAATGGATACAAAAACAAGACCCATATATATGCTGTCTACAAGAGACCCACTTTAGACCTAGGGACACATACAGACTGAAAGTGAGGGGATGGAAAAAGATATTCCATGCAAATGGAAATCAAAAGAAAGCTGGAGTAGCTATACTCATATCAGATAAAATAGACTTTAAAATAAAGAATGTTGCAAGAGACAAGGAAGGACACTACATAATGATCCAGGGATCAATCCAAGAAGAAGATATAACAATTATAAATATATATGCACCCAACATAGGAGCACCTCAATACATAAGGCAACTGCTAACAGCTATAAAAGAGGAAATCGACAGTAACACAATAATAGTGGGGGACTTTAACACCTCACTTACACCAATGGACAGATCATCCAAAATGAAAATAAATAAGGAAACAGAAGCTTTAAATGACACAATAGACCAGATAGATTTAATTGATATATATAGGACATTCCATCCAAAAACAGCAGATTACACGTTCTTCTCAAGTGCGCACGGAACATTCTCCAGGATAGATCACATCTTGGGTCACAAATCAAGCCTCAGTAAATTTAAGAAAATTGAAATCATATCAAGCATCTTTTCTGACCACAACGCTATGAGATTAGAAATGAATTACAGGGAAAAAAACGTAAAAAGGACAAACACATGGAGGCTAAACAATACGTTACTAAATAACCAAGAGACAA